>NW_028135889.1:0-361033 GCF_964662115.1 Mustela nivalis | reverse complement strand
CAGGCCGGTGGCAAGACAAGTGTCACCCGCTCCCTGCGCGGAGAGATGGAAGCCTGGCTGCTAAGGAGAAATGAGGGGACGACTAGGGCAGAGGCGCGTGCTCCACTCTGAGGAAGGAGTCTGGGCAGAAGGCAGGCCTGTCCTGTGCCTCTGGACCCAAGGGGACAGCATCTCCTTGGCCACCTGTCCCAAGGGCAGACTTGGGCTTGCCACCAGGTGCCATACCCGGAACTCACAGAAACAACGCCATGGAGAAAAGGGCAGTCAGATGCCGTCTTCCTCCAAGATGTGGCAGCGATGTGAGTGGCAGGGGGTGTGCCGGGAAAGAGTGGAGACAGTGACCCACAGTTCCCCATCCCAGTGCACGGGCCGTGTGCAGTGATCCTGTCGCCACTTCTCTCCTGTGTTGAAGGCACTGGCCGAGTCCCCGAGTCTGCCTGAGCACCAGAGTAAAAGGCAAAGCCTTACCTACCCCAGGAGATGGTAATAGGCATAGAGGGCCATGCTAGGACACGCACGCTGCTGCAGGGTTGTGACTGTGTCTGCTTAGTTCGGCATAGCAAGGTGAAGCCCGGGCGTGAACTTGGAGCCCGGGAAAGCAAGGCCCAATAGGCACCAGCTCTCCTGCAGCTCGTCTTCCCTGACGCGACTGAAGCCTTGCTGAGGAAGCAGCAGCAAAGTGCTGTTCGCTCCAAGCCAAAGCCTCTGCGAAAGCACAGCATTCGCTGAGAAATGTTCTGCGGGCTGCTGCTGCTTGCCTGAGCCCAGTCTCGCGGTGGGAGAAACCCAAATACAGCAACAACCTCTTTGCCTAGGCATCTCCCCTGGGAAAGCTCACCGTTCCTTGGGAAATCAGAGTTGGGTTTGGGGATGCTTCTGCTGCTTGCCTGAGCAAGTCTCCGAAGCACGGTGCAAGATACCCGCATGAAGCGAAATACTCTTTGCCCTAGCATCCCCTCTGCCTGAGAGAGAAGCCAAGTGTGGGGAAGGCGCAGCCCACGGCCCCGAAGAAGAGAAGGAGCGGTTGGCCGTGGAGTCGGGAAACGCTCGGGAAGCAGGATAGCCTGCAGTGGCACGAACAGCAGGCCGGTGGCAAGACAAGTGTCACCCGCTCCCTGCGCGGAGAGATGGAAGCCTGGCTGCTAAGGAGAAATGAGGGGACGACTAGGGCAGAGGCGCGTGCTCCAATCTGAGGAAGGAGTCTGGGCAGAAGGCAGGCCTGCCCTGTGCCTCTGGACCCAAGGGGACAGCATCTCCTTGGCCACCTGTCCCAAGGGCAGACTTGGGCTTGCCACCAGGTGCCATACCCGGACTCACAGAAACAACCCCATGGAGAAACGGGCAGTCAGATGCCGTCTTCCACCAAGATGTGGCAGCGATGTGAGTGGCAGGGGGTCTGCCGGGAAAGAGTGGAGACAGTGACCCAAGTTCCCCATCCCAGTGCACGGGGAGTGTGCAGTGATCCTGTCGCCACTTCTCTCCTGCGTTGAAGGCACTGGCCGAGACCCCGAGTCTGCCTGAGCACCAGAGTAAAAGGCAAAGCCTTACCTAGCCCAGGAGATGGTAATAGGCATAGAGGGCCATGCTAGGACACGCACGCTGCTGCAGGGTTGTGACTGTCTGCTTAGTTCGGCATAGCAAGGTGAAGCCCGGGCGTGAACTTGGAGCCCGGGAAAGCAAGGCCCAAGAGGCATCAGCTCTCCTGCAGCTCGTCTTCCCTGACGCGACTGAAGCCTTGCTGAGGAAGCAGCAGCAAAGTGCTGTTCGCTCCAAGCCAAAGCCTCTGCGAAAGCACAGCATTCGCTGAGAAATGTTCTGCGGGCTGCTGCTGCTTGCCTGAGCCCAGTCTCGCGGTGGGAGAAACCCAAATACAGCAACAACCTCTTTGCCTAGGCATCGTCCCTGGGAAAGCTCACCGTTCCTTGGAAAATCAGAGTTGGGTTTGGGGAAGCTGCTGCTGCTTGCCTGAGCTAGTCTCCGAAGCACGGTGCAAGATACCCGCATGGAGCGAAATACTCTTTGCCTAGCATCCCCTCTGCCTGAGAGAGAAGCCAAGTCTGGGGAAGGCGCAGCACACGGCCCCGAAGAAGAGAAGGAGCCGTTGGCCGTGGGGTCGGGAAACGCTCGGGAAGCAGGATTGCCTGCAGTGGCACGAACAGCAGGCCTGTGGCAAGACAAGTGTCACCCGCTCCCTGCGCGGAGAGATGGAAGCCTGGCTGCTAAGGAGAAATGAGGGGACGACTAGGGCAGAGGCGCGTGCTCCACTCTGAGGAAGGAGTCTGGGCAGAAGGCAGGCCTGTCCTGTGCCTCTGGACCCAAGGGGACAGCATCTCCTT
This sequence comes from Mustela nivalis, assembly GCF_964662115.1. Classification (NCBI taxonomy): domain Eukaryota; kingdom Metazoa; phylum Chordata; class Mammalia; order Carnivora; family Mustelidae; genus Mustela; species Mustela nivalis. The sequence goes on along the minus strand of NW_028135889.1, from coordinate 358,697 downwards.
GGCCACCTGTCCCAAGGGCAGACTTGGGCTTGCCACCAGGTGCCATACCCGGAACTCACAGAAACAACCCCATGGAGAAACGGGCAGTCAGATGCCGTCTTCCTCCAAGATGTGGCAGCGATGTGAGTGGCAGGGGGTCTGCCGGGAAAGAGTGGAGACAGTGACCCACAGTTCCCCATCCCAGTGCACGGGCCGTGTGCAGTGATCCTGTCGCCACTTCTCTCCTGTGTTGAAGGCACTGACCGAGACCCCGAGTCTGCCTGAGCACCAGAGTAAAAGGCAAAGCCTTACCTACCCCAGGAGATGGTAATAGGCATAGAGGGCCATGCTAGGACACGCACGCTGCTGCAGGGTTGTGACTGTGTCTGCTTAGTTCGGCATAGCAAGGTGAAGCCCGGGCGTGAACTTGGAGCCCGGGAAAGCAAGGCCCAAGAGGCACCAGCTCTCCTGCAGCTCGTCTTCCCTGACGCGACTGAAGCCTTGCTGAGGAAGCAGCAGCAGAGTGCTGTTCGCTCCAAGCCAAAGCCTCTGCAAAAGCACAGCATTCGCTGAGAAATGTTCTGCGGGCTGCTGCTGCTTGCCTGAGCCCAGTTTCGCGGTGGGAGAAACCCGTATACAGCAACAACCTCTTTGCCTAGGCATCTCCCCTGGGAAAGCTCACCGTTCCTTGGGAAATCAGAGTTGGGTTTGGGGATGCTGCTGCTGCTTGCCTGAGCTAGTCTCCGAAGCACGGTGCAAGATACCCGCATGGAGCGAAATACTCTTTGCCCTAGCATCCCCTCTGCCTGAGAGAGAAGCCAAATGTGGGCAAGGCGCAGCACACGGCCCCGAAGAAGAGAAGGAGCCGTTGGCCGTGGGGTCGGGAAACGCTCGGGAAGCAGGATTGCCTGCAGTGGCACGAACAGCAGGCCGGTGGCAAGACAAGTGTCACCCGCTCCCTGCGCGGAGAGATGGAAGCCTGGCTGCTAAGGAGAAATGAGGGGACGACTAGGGCAGAGGCGCGTGCTCCACTCTGAGGAAGGAGTCTGGGCAGAAGGCAGGCCTGTCCTGTGCCTCTGGACCCAAGGGGACAGCATCTCCTTGGCCACCTGTCCCAAGGGCAGACTTGGGCTTGCCACCAGGTGCCATACCCGGAACTCACAGAAACAACGCCATGGAGAAAAGGGCAGTCAGATGCCGTCTTCCTCCAAGATGTGGCAGCGATGTGAGTGGCAGGGGGTGTGCCGGGAAAGAGTGGAGACAGTGACCCACAGTTCCCCATCCCAGTGCACGGGCCGTGTGCAGTGATCCTGTCGCCACTTCTCTCCTGTGTTGAAGGCACTGGCCGAGTCCCCGAGTCTGCCTGAGCACCAGAGTAAAAGGCAAAGCCTTACCTACCCCAGGAGATGGTAATAGGCATAGAGGGCCATGCTAGGACACGCACGCTGCTGCAGGGTTGTGACTGTGTCTGCTTAGTTCGGCATAGCAAGGTGAAGCCCGGGCGTGAACTTGGAGCCCGGGAAAGCAAGGCCCAATAGGCACCAGCTCTCCTGCAGCTCGTCTTCCCTGACGCGACTGAAGCCTTGCTGAGGAAGCAGCAGCAAAGTGCTGTTCGCTCCAAGCCAAAGCCTCTGCGAAAGCACAGCATTCGCTGAGAAATGTTCTGCGGGCTGCTGCTGCTTGCCTGAGCCCAGTCTCGCGGTGGGAGAAACCCAAATACAGCAACAACCTCTTTGCCTAGGCATCTCCCCTGGGAAAGCTCACCGTTCCTTGGGAAATCAGAGTTGGGTTTGGGGATGCTTCTGCTGCTTGCCTGAGCAAGTCTCCGAAGCACGGTGCAAGATACCCGCATGAAGCGAAATACTCTTTGCCCTAGCATCCCCTCTGCCTGAGAGAGAAGCCAAGTGTGGGGAAGGCGCAGCCCACGGCCCCGAAGAAGAGAAGGAGCGGTTGGCCGTGGAGTCGGGAAACGCTCGGGAAGCAGGATAGCCTGCAGTGGCACGAACAGCAGGCCGGTGGCAAGACAAGTGTCACCCGCTCCCTGCGCGGAGAGATGGAAGCCTGGCTGCTAAGGAGAAATGAGGGGACGACTAGGGCAGAGGCGCGTGCTCCAATCTGAGGAAGGAGTCTGGGCAGAAGGCAGGCCTGCCCTGTGCCTCTGGACCCAAGGGGACAGCATCTCCTTGGCCACCTGTCCCAAGGGCAGACTTGGGCTTGCCACCAGGTGCCATACCCGGACTCACAGAAACAAACCCATGGAGAAACGGGCAGTCAGATGCCGTCTTCCACCAAGATGTGGCAGCGATGTGAGTGGCAGGGGGTCTGCCGGGAAAGAGTGGAGACAGTGACCCACAGTTACCCATCCCAGTGCACGGGCCGTGTGCAGTGATCCTGTCGCCACTTCTCTCCTGTGTTGAAGTCACTGGCCGAGACCCCGAGTCTGCCTGAGCACCAGAGTAAAAGGCAAAGCCTTACCTACCTCAGGAGATGGTAATAGGCATAGAGGGCCATGCTAGGACACGCACGCTGCTGCAGGGTTGTGACTGTGTCTGCTTAGTTCGGCATAGCAAGGTGAAGCCCGGGCGTGAACTTGGAGCCCGGGAAAGCAAGGCCCAAGAGGCACCAGCTCTCCTGCAGCTCGTCTTCCCTGACGCGACTGAAGCCTTGATGAGGAAGCAGCAGCAAAGTGCTGTTCGCTCCAAGCCAAAGCCTCTGCGAAAGCACAGCATTCGCTGAGAAATGTTCTGCGGGCTGCTGCTGCTTGCCTGAGCCCAGTTTCGCGGTGGGAGAAACCCGTATACAGCAACAACATCTTTGCCTAGGCATCTCCCCTGGGAAAGCTCACCGTTCCTTGGGAAATCAGAGTTGGGTTTGGGGATGCTGCTGCTGCTTGCCTGAGCTAGTCTCCGAAGCACGGTGCAAGATACCCGCATGGAGCGAAATACTCTTTGCCCTAGCATCCCCTCTGCCTGAGAGAGAAGCCAAGTGTGGGGAAGGCGCAGCACACGGCCCCGAAGAAGAGAAGGAGCCGTTGGCCGTGGAGTCGGGAAACGCTCGGGAAGCAGGATAGCCTGCAGTGGCACGAACAGCAGGCCGGTGGCAAGACAGTGTCACCCGCTCCCTGCGCGGAGAGATGGAAGCCTGGCTGCTAAGGAGAAATGAGGGGACGACTAGGGCAGAGGCGCGTGCTCCACTCTGAGGAAGGAGTCTGGGCAGAAGGCAGGCCTGTCCTGTGCCTCTGGACCCAAGGGGACAGCATCTCCTTGGCCACCTGTCCCAAGGGCAGACTTGGGCTTGCCACCAGGTGCCATACCCGGAACTCACAGAAACAACCCCATGGAGAAACGGGCAGTCAGATGCCGTCTTCCTCCAAGATGTGGCAGCGATGTGAGTGGAAAAGGGTGTGCCGGGAAAGAGTGGAGACAGTGACCCACAGTTCCCCATCCCAGTGCACGGGCCGTGTGCAGTGATCCTGTCGCCACTTCTCTCCTGTGTTGAAGGAACTGGCCGAGACCCCGAGTCTGCCTGAGCAACAGAGTAAAAGGCAAAGCCTTACCTACCCCAGGAGATGGTAATAGGCATAGAGGGCCATGCTAGGACACGCACGCTGCTGCAGAGTTGTGACTGTGTCTGCTTAGTTCGGCAAAGCAAGTTGAAGCCCGGGCGTGATCTTGGAGCCCGGGAAAGCAAGGGCCAAGAGGCATCAGCTCTCCTGCAGCTCGTCTTCCCTGACGCGACTGAAGCCTTGCTGCGGAAGCAGCAGCAAAGTGCTGTTCGCTCCAAGCCAAAGCCTCTGCGAAAGCACAGCATTCGCTGAGAAATGTTCTGCGGGCTGCTGCTGCTTGCCTGAGCCCAGTCTCGCGGTGGGAGAAACCCAAATAAAGCAACAACCTCTTTGCCTAGGCATCTCCCCTGGGAAAGCTCACCGTTCCTTGGGAAATCAGAGTTGGGTTTGGGGATGCTGCTGCTGCTTGCCTGAGCTAGTCTCCGAAGCACGGTGCAAGATACCCGCATGGAGCGAAATACTCTTTGCCCTAGCATCCCCTCTGCCTGAGAGAGAAGCCAAGTGTGGGGAAGGCGCAGCACACGGCCCCGAAGAAGAGAAGGAGCCGTTGGCCGTGGAGTCGGGAAACGCTCGGGAAGCAGGATAGCCTGCAGTGGCACGAACAGCAGGCCGGTGGCAAGACAAGTGTCACCCGCTCCCTGCGCGGAGAGATGGAAGCCTGGCTGCTAAGGAGAAATGAGGGGACGACTAGGGCAGAGGCGTGTGCTCCACTCTGAGGAAGGAGTCTGGGCAGAAGGCAGGCCTGTCCTGTGCCTCTGGACCCAAGGGGACAGCATCTCCTTGGCCACCTGTCCCAAGGGCAGACTTGGGCTTGCCACCAGGTGCCATACCCGGAACTCACAGAAACAACCCCATGGAGAAACGGGCAGTCAGATGCCGTCTTCCTCCAAGATGTGGCAGCGATGTGAGTGGCAGGGGGTGTGCCGGGAAAGAGTGCAGACAGTGACCCACAGTTCCCCATCCCAGTGCACGGGCCGTGTGCAGTGATCCTGTCGCCACTTCTCTCCTGTGTTGAAGGCACTGGCCGAGACCCCGAGTCTGCCTGAGCAACAGAGTAAAAGGCAAAGCCTTACCTACCCCAGGAGATGGTAATAGGCATAGAGGGCCATGCTAGGACACGCACGCTGCTGCAGGGTTGTGACTGTGTCTGCTTAGTTCGGCATAGCAAGGTGAAGCCCGGGCGTGAACTTGGAGCCCGGGAAAGCAAGGCCCAATAGGCACCAGCTCTCCTGCAGCTCGTCTTCCCTGACGCGACTGAAGCCTTGCTGAGGAAGCAGCAGCAAAGTGCTGTTCGCTCCAAGCCAAAGCCTCTGCGAAAGCACAGCATTCGCTGAGAAATGTTCTGCGGGCTGCTGCTGCTTGCCTGAGCCCAGTTTCGCGGTGGGAGAAACCCGTATACAGCAACAACCTCTTTGCCTAGGCATCTCCCCTGGGAAAGCTCACCGTTCCTTGGGAAATCAGAGTTGGGTTTGGGGATGCTGCTGCTGCTTGCCTGAGCTAGTCTCCGAAGCACGGTGCAAGATACCCGCATGGAGCGAAATACTCTTTGCCCTAGCATCCCCTTGTCTGAGAGAGAAGCCACGTGTGAGGAAGGCGCAGCACACGGCCCCGGAGAAGAGAAGGAGCCGTTGGCTGTGGGGTCGGGAAACGCTCGGGAAGCAGGATAGCCTGCAGTGGCACGAACAGCAGGCCGGTGGCAAGACAAGTGTCACCCGCTCCCTGCGCGGAGAGATGGAAGCCTGGCTGCTAAGGAGAAATGAGGGGACGACTAGGGCAGAGGCGTGTGCTCCACTCTGAGGAAGGAGTCTGGCCAGAAGGCAGTCCTGTCCTGTGCCTCTGGACCCAAGGGGACAGCATCTCCTTGGCCACCTGTCCCAAGGGCAGACTTGGGCTTGCCACCAGGTGCCATACACGGAACTCACAGAAACAACCCCATGGAGAAACGGGCAGTCAGAAGCCGTCTTCCACCAAGATGTAGCAGCGATGTGAGTGGCAGGGGGTGTGCCGGGAAAGAGTGGAGACAGTGACCCACAGTTCCTCATCCCAGTGTACGGGCCGTGTGCAGTGATCCTGTCGCCACTTCTCTCCTGTGTTGAAGGCACTGGCCGAGACCCCGAGTCTGCCTGAGCACCAGAGTAAAAGGCAAAGCCTTACCTACCCCAGGAGATGGTAATAGGCATAGAGGGCCATGCTAGGACACGCACGCTGCTGCAGGGTTGTGACTGTGTCTGCTTAGTTCGGCAAAGCAAGTTGAAGCCCGGGCGTGATCTTGGAGCCCGGGAAAGCAAGGCCCAAGAGGCATCAGCTTTCCGGCAGCTCGTCTTCCCTGACGCGACTGAAGCCTTGCTGAGGAAGCAGCAGCGAAGTGCTGTTCGCTCCAAGCCAAAGCCTCTGCGAAAGCACAGCATTCGCTGAGAAATGTTCTGCGGGCTGCTGCTGCTTGCCTGAGCCCAGTCTCGCGGTGGGAGAAACCCAAATAAAGCAACAACCTCTTTGCCTAGGCATCTCCCCTGGGAAAGCTCACCGTTCCTTGGGAAATCAGAGTTGGGTTTGGGGATGCTGCTGCTGCTTGCCTGAGCTAGTCTCCGAAGCACGGTGCAAGATACCCGCATGGAGCGAAATACTCTTTGCCCTAGCATCCCCTCTGCCTGAGAGAAGCCATGTGTGGGGAAGGCGCAGCACACGGCCCCGAAGAAGAGAAGGAGCCGTTGGCCGTAGAGTCGGGAAACGCTCGGGAAGCAGGATAGCCTGCAGTGGCACGAACAGCAGGCCGGTGGCAAGACAAGTGTCACCCGCTCCCTGCGCGGAGAGATGGAAGCCTGGCTGCTAAGGAGAAATGAGGGGACGACTAGGGCAGAGGCGTGTGCTCCACTCTGAGGAAGGAGTCTGGGCAGAAGGCAGGCCTGTCCTGTGCCTCTGGACCCAAGGGGACAGCATCTCCTTGGCCACCTGTCCCAAGGGCAGACTTGGGCTTGCCACCAGGTGCCATACCCGGAACTCACAGAAACAACCCCATGGAGAAACGGGCAGTCAGATGCCGTCTTCCTCCAAGATGTGGCAGCGATGTGAGTGGCAGGGGGTGTGCCGGGAAAGAGTGGAGACAGTGACCCACAGTTCCCCATCCCAGTGCACGGGCCGTGTGCAGTGATCCTGTCGCCACTTCTCTCCTGTGTTGAAGGCACTGGCCGAGACCCCGAGTCTGCCTGAGCAACAGAGTAAAAGGCAAAGCCTTACCTACCCCAGGAGATGGTAATAGGCATAGAGGGCCATGCTAGGACACGCACGCTGCTGCAGGGTTGTGACTGTGTCTGCTTAGTTCGGCATAGCAAGGTGAAGCCCGGGCGTGAACTTGGAGCCCGGGAAAGCAAGGCCCAATAGGCACCAGCTCTCCTGCAGCTCGTCTTCCCTGACGCGACTGAAGCCTTGCTGAGGAAGCAGCAGCAAAGTGCTGTTCGCTCCAAGCCAAAGCCTCTGCGAAAGCACAGCATTCGCTGAGAAATGTTCTGCGGGCTGCTGCTGCTTGCCTGAGCCCAGTTTCGCGGTGGGAGAAACCCGTATACAGCAACAACCTCTTTGCCTAGGCATCTCCCCTGGGAAAGATCACCGTTCCTTGGGAAATCAGAGTTGGGTTTGGGGATGCTGCTGCTGCTTGCCTGAGCTAGTCTCCGAAGCATGGTGCAAGATACCCGCATGGAGCGAAATACTCTTTGCCCTAGCATCCCCTCTGCCTGAGAGAGAAGCCAAGTGTGGGGAAGGCGCAACACACGGCCCCGGAGAAGAGAAGGAGCCGTTGGCTGTGGGGTCGGGAAACGCTCGGGAAGCAGGATAGCCTGCAGTGGCACGAACAGCAGGCCGGTGGCAAGACAAGTTTCACCCGCTCCCTGCGCTGAGAGTTGGAAGCCTGGCTGCTAAGGAGAAATGAGGGGACGACTAGGGCAGAGGCGCGTGCTCCACTCTGAGGAAGGAGTCTGGGCAGAAGGCAGGCCTGTCCTGTGACTCTGGACCCAAGGGGACAGCATCTCCTTGGCCACCTGTCCCAAGGGCAGACTTGGGCTTGCCACCAGGTGCCATACCCGGAACTCACAGAAACAACCCCATGGAGAAACGGGCAGTCAGATGCCGTCTTCCTCCAAGATGTGGCAGCGATGTGAGTGGCAGGGGGTCTGCCGGGAAAGAGTGGAGACAGTGACCCACAGTTCCCCATCCCAGTGCACGGGCCGTGTGCAGTGATCCTGTCGCCACTTCTCTCCTGTGTTGAAGGCACTGGCCGAGACCCCGAGTCTGCCTGAGCACCAGAGTAAAAGGCAAAGCCTTACCTTCCCCAGGAGATGGTAATAGGCATAGAGGGCCATGCTAGGACACGCACGCTGCTGCAGGGTTGTGACTGTGTCTGCTTAGTTCGGCATAGCAAGGTGAAGCCCGGGCGTGAACTTGGAGCCCGGGAAAGCAAGGCCCAAGAGGCACCAGCTCTCCTGCATCTCGTCTTCCCTGACGCGACTGAAGCCTTGCTGAGGAAGCAGCAGCAAAGTGCTGTTCGCTCCAAGCCAAAGCCTCTGCGAAAGCACAGCATTCGCTGAGAAATGTTCTGCGGGCTGCTGCTGCTTGCCTGAGTCCAGTTTCGCGGTGGGAGAAACCCGTATACAGCAACAACCTCTTTGCCTAGGCATCTCCCCTGGGAAAGCTCACCGTTCCTTGGGAAATCAGAGTTGTGTTTGGGGATGCTGCTGCTGCTTTCCTGAGCTAGTCTCCGAAGCACGGAGCAAGATACCCGCATGGAGCGAAATACTCTTTGCCCTTGCATCCCCTCTGCCTGAGAGAGAAGCCAAGTGTGGGGAAGGCGCAGCACACGGCCCCGAAGAAGAGAAGGAGCCGTTGGCCGTGGAGTCGGGAAACGCTCGGGAAGCAGGATAGCCTGCAGTGGCACGAACAGCAGGCCGGTGACAAGACAAGTGTCACCCGCTCCCTGCGCGGAGAGATGGAAGCCTGGCTGCTAAGGAGAAATGAGGGGACGACTAGGGCAGAGGCGCGTGCTCCACTCTGAGGAAGGAGTCTGGGCAGAAGGCAGGCCTGTCCTGTGCCTCTGGACCCAAGGGGACAGCATCTCCTTGGCCACCTGTCCCAAGGGCAGACTTGGGCTTGCCACCAGGTGCCATACCCGGAACTCACGGAAACAACCCCATGGAGAAACGGGCAGTCAGATGCCGTCTTCCACCAAGATGTGGCAGCGATGTGAGTGGCAGGGGGTGTGCCGGGAAAGAGTGGAGACAGTGACCCACAGTTCCCCATCCCAGTGCACGGGCCGTGTGCAGTGATCCTGTCGCCACTTCTCTCCTGTGTTGAAGGCACTGGCCGAGACCCCGAGTCTGCCTGAGCACCAGAGTAAAAGGCAAAGCCTTACGTACCCCAGGAGATGGTAATAGGCATAGAGGGCCATGCTAAGACACGCACGCTGCTGCAGGGTTGTGACTGTGTCTGCTTAGTTCGGCATAGCAAGGTGAAGCCCGGGCGTGAACTTGGAGCCCGGGAAAGCAAGGCCCAATAGGCACCAGCTCTCCTGCAGCTCATCTTCCCTGACGCGACTGAAGCCTTGCTGAGGAAGCAGCAGCGAAGTGCTGATCGCTCCAAGCCAAAGCCTCTGCGAAAGCACAGCATTCGCTGAGAAATGTTCTGCGGGCTGCTGCTGCTTGCCTGAGCCCAGTTTCGCGGTGGGAGAAACCCGTATACAGCAACAACCTCTTTGCCTAGGCATCTCCCCTGGGAAAGCTCACCGTTCCTTGGGAAATCAGAGTTGGGTTTGGGGATGCTGTTGCTGCTTGCCTGAGCTAGTCTCCGAAGCACGGTGCAAGATACCCGCATGGAGTGAAATACTCTTTGCCCTAGCATCCCCTCTGCCCGAGAGAGAAGCCAAGTGTGGGGAAGGCGCAGCACACGGCCCTGGAGAAGAGAAGGAGCCGTTGGCTGTGGGGTCGGGAAACGCTCGGGAAGCAGGATAGCCTGCAGTGGCACGAACAGCAGGCCGGTGGCAAGACAAGTGTCACCCGCTCCCTGCGCAGAGAGATGGAAGCCTGGCTGCTAAGGAGAAATGAGGGGACGACTAGGGCAGAGGCGCGTGCTCCACTGAGAGGAAGGAGTCTGGGCAGAAGGCAGGCCTGTCCTGTGCCTCTGGACCCAAGGGGACAGCATCTCCTTGGCCACCTGTCCCAAGGGCAGACTTGGGCTTGCCACCAGGTGCCATACCCGGAACTCACAGAAACAACCCCATGGAGAAACGGGCAGTCAGATGCCGTCTTCCACCAAGATGTGGCAGCGATGTGAGTGGAAGGGGGTCTGCCGGGAAAGAGTGGAGACAGTGACCCACAGTTCCCCATCCCAGTGCACGGGCCGTGTGCAGTGATCCTGTCGCCACTTCTCTCCTGTGTTGAAGGCACTGGCCGAGACACCGAGTCTGCCTGAGCACCAGAGTAAAAGGCCAAGCCTTACCTACCCCAGGAGATGGTAATAGGCATAGAGGGCCATGCTAGGACACGCACGCTGCTGCAGGGTTGTGACTGTGTCTGCTTAGTTCGGCATAGCAAGGTGAAGCCCGGGCGTGAACTTGGAGCCCGGTTAGCAAGGCCCAATAGGCACCAGCTCTCCTGCAGCTCGTCTTCCCTGACGCGACTGAAGCCTTGCTGAGGAAGCAGCAGCAAAGTGCTGTTCGCTCCAAGCCAAAGCCTCTGCGAAAGCATAGCATTCGCTGAGAAATGTTCTGCTGGCTGCTGCTGCTTGCCTGAGCCCAGTTTCGCGGTGGGAGAGACCCGTATACAGCAACAACCTCTTTGCCTAGGCATCTCCCCTGGGAAAGCTCACCGTTCCTTGGGAAATCAGAGTTGGGTTTGGGGATGCTGCTGCTGCTTGCCTGAGCTAGTCTCCGAAGCACGGTGCAAGATACCCGCATGGAGCGAAATACTCTTTGCCCTAGCATCCCCTCTGCCCGAGAGAGAAGCCAAGTGTGGGGAAGGCGCAGCACACGGCCCCGAAGAAGAGAAGGAGCCGTTGGCCGTGGAGTCGGGAAACGCTCGGGAAGCAGGATAGCCTGCAGTGGCACGAACAGCAGGCCGGTGGCAAGACAAGTGTCACCCGCTCCCTGCGCGGAGAGATGGAAGCCTGGCTGCTAAGGAGAAATGAGGGGACGACTAGGGCAGAGGCGCGTGCTCCACTCTGAGGAAGGAGTCTGGGCAGAAGGCAGGCCTGTCCTGTGCCTCTGGACCCAAGGGGACAGCATCTCCTTGGCCACCTGTCCCAAGGGCAGACTTGGGCTTGCCACCAGGTGCCATACCCGGAACTCACAGAAACAACCCCATGGAGAAACGGGCAGTCAGATGCCGTCTTCCACCAAGATGTGGCAGCGATGTGAGTGGCAGGGGGTCTGCCGGGAAAGAGTGGAGACAGTGACCCACAGTTCCCCATCCCAGTGCACGGTCCGTGTGCAGTGATCCTGTCGCCACTTCTCTCCTGTGTTGAAGGCACTGGCCGAGACCCCGAGTCTGCCTGAGCACCAGAGTAAAAGGCAAAGCCTTACCTACCCCAGGAGATGGTAATAGGCATAGAGGGCCATGCTAAGACACGCACGCTGCTGCAGGGTTGTGAATGTGTCTGCTTAGTTCGGCATAGCAAGGTGAAGCCCGTGCGTGAACTTGGAGCCCGGGAAAGCAAGGCCCAAGAGGCACCAGCTCTCCTGCAGCTCGTCTTCCCTGACGCGACTGAAGCCTTGCTGAGGAAGCAGCAGCAAAGTGCTGTTCGCTCCAAGCCAAAGCCTCTGCGAAAGCACAGCATTCGCTGAGAAATGTTCTGCGGGCTGCTGCTGCTTCCCTGAGACCAGTTTCGCGGTGGGAGAAACCCGTATACAGCAACAACTTCTTTGCCTAGGCATCTCCCCTGGGATAGCTCACCGTTCCTTGGGAAATCAGAGTTGGGTTTGGGGATGCTGCTGCTGCTTGCCTGAGCTATTCTCCGAAGCACGGTGCAAGATACCCGCATGGAGCGAAATACTCTTTGCCCTAGCATCCCCTCTGCCTGAGAGAGAAGCCAAGTGTGGGGAAGGCGCAGCACACGGCCCCGAAGAAGAGAAGGAGCCGTTGGCTGTGGGGTCGGGAAACGCTCGGGAAGCAGGATAGCCTGCAGTGGCACGAACAGCAGGTCGGTGGCAAGACAAGTGTCACCCGCTCCCTGCGCGGAGAGATGGAAGCCTGGCTGCTAAGGAGAAATGAGGGGACGACTAGGGCAGAGGCGCGTGCTACACTCTGAGGAAGAAGTCTGGGCAGAAGGCAGGCCTGTCCTGTGCCTCTGGACCCAAGGGGACAGCATCTCCTTGGCCACCTGTCCCAAGGGCAGACTTGGGCTTGCCACCAGGTGCCATACCCGGAACTCACAGAAACAACCCCATGGAGAAACGGGCAGTCAGATGCCATCTTCCACCAAGATGTGGCAGCGATGTGAGTGGCAGGGGGTCTGCCGGGAAAGAGTGGAGACAGTGACCCACAGTTCCCCATCCCAGTTCACGGGCCGTGTGCAGTGATCCTGTCGCCACTTCTCTCCTGTGTTGAAGGCACTGGCCGAGACCCCGAATCTGCCTGAGCACCAGAGTAAAAGGCAAAACCTTACCTACCCCAGGAGATGGTAATAGGCATAGAGGGCCATGCTAAGACACGCACGCTGCTGCAGGGTTGTGACTGTGTCTGCTTAGTTCGGCATAGCAAGGTGAAGCCCGTGCGTGAACTTGGAGCCCGGGAAAGCAAGGCCCAAGAGGCACCAGCTCTCCTGCAGCTCGTCTTCCCTGACGCGACTGAAGCCTTGCTGAGGAAGCAGCAGCAAAGTGCTGTTCGCTCCAAGCCAAAGCCTCTGCGAAAGCACAGCATTCGCTGAGAAATGTTCTGCGGGCTGCTGCTGCTTGCCTGAGCCCAGTTTCGCGGTGGGAGAAACCCGTATACAGCAACAACCTCTTTGCCTAGGCATCTCCCCTGGGAAAGCTCACCGTTCCTTGGGAAATCAGAGTTGGGTTTGGGGATGCTGCTGCTGCTTGCCTGAGCTAGTCTCCGAAGCACGGTGCAAGATACCCGCATGGAGCGAAATACTCTTTGCCCTAGCATCCCCTCTGCCTGAGAGAGAAGCCAAGTGTGGGGAAGGCGCAGCACACGGCCCCGAAGAAGAGAAGGAGCCGTTGGCCGTGGAGTCGGGAAACGCTCGGGAAGCAGGATAGCCTGCAGTGGCACGAACAGCAGGTCGGTGGCAAGACAAGTGTCACCCGCTCCCTGCGCGGAGAGATGGAAGCCTGGCCTCTAAGGAGAAAGGAGGGGACGACTAGGGCAGAGGCGCGTGCTACACTCTGAGGAAGAAGTCTGGGCAGAAGGCAGGCCTGTCCTGTGCCTCTGGACCCAAGGGGACAGCATCTCCTTGGCCACCTGTCCCAAGGGCAGTCTTGGGCTTGCCACCAGGTGCCATACCCGGAACTCACAGAAACAACCCCATGGAGAAACGGGCAGTCAGATGCCGTCTTCCTCCAAGATGTGGCAGCGATGTGAGTGGCAGGGGGTCTGCCGGGAAAGAGTGGAGACAGTGACCCACAGTTCCCCATCCCAGTGCACGGGCCGTGTGCAGTGATCCTGTCGCCACTTCTCTCCTGTGTTGAAGGCACTGGCCAAGACCCCGAGTCTGCCTGAGCACCAGAGTAAAAGGCAAAGCCTTACCTACCCCAGGAGATGGTAATAGGCATAGAGGGCCATGGTAGGACACGCACGCTGCTGCAGGGTTGTGACTGTGTCTGCTTAGTTCGGCATAGCAAGGTGAAGCCCGGGCGTGAACTTGGAGCCCGGGAAAGCAAGGCCCAATAGGCACCAGCTCTCCTGCAGCTCGTCTTCCCTGACGCGACTGAAGCCTTGCTGAGGAAGCAGCAGCAAAGTGCTGTTCGCTCCAAGCCAAAGCCTCTGCGAAAGCACAGCATTCGCTGAGAAATGTTCTGCGGGCTGCTGCTGCTTGCCTGAGCCCAGTTTCGCGGTGGGAGAAACCCATATACAGCAACAACCTCTTTGCCTAGGCATCTCCCCTGGGAAAGCTCACCGTTCCTTGGGAATCAGAGTTGGGTTTGGGGATGCTGCTGCTGCTTGCCTGAGCTAGTCTCCGAAGCACGGTGCAAGATACCCGCATGGAGCGAAATACTCTTTGCCCTAGCATCCCCTCTGCCTGAGAGAGAAGCCAAGTGTGGGGAAGGCGCAGCACCCGGCCCCGAAGAAGAGAAGGAGCCGTTGGCCGTGGAGTCGGGAAACGCTCGGGAAGCAGGATAGCCTGCAGTGGCACGAACAGCAGGCCGGTGGCAAGACAAGTGTCATCCGCTCCCTGCGCGGAGAGATGGAAGCCTTGCTGCTAAGGAGAAATGAGGGGACGACTAGGGCAGAGGCGCGTGCTCCACTCTGAGGAAGGAGTCTGGGCAGAAGGCAGGCCTGTCCTGTGCCTCTGGACCCAAGGGGACAGCATCTCCTTGGCCACCTGTCCCAAGGGCAGACTTGGGCTTGCCACCAGGTGCCATACCCGGAACTCACAGAAACAACCCCATGGAGAAACGGGCAGTCAGATGCCGTCTTCCACCAAGATGTGGCAGCGATGTGAGTGGCAGGGGGTCTGCCGGGAAAGAGTGGAGACAGTGACCCACAGTTCCCCATCCCAGTGCACGGGCCGTGTGCAGTGATCCTGTCGCCACTTCTCTCCTGTGTTGAAGGCACTGGCCGAGACCCCGAGTCTGCCTGAGCACCAGAGTAAAAGGCAAAGCCTTACCTACCCCAGGAGATGGTAATAGGCATAGAGGGCCATGCTAAGACACGCACGCTGCTGCAGGGTTGTGACTGTGTCTGCTTAGTTCGGCATAGCAAGGTGAAGCCCGGGCGTGAACTTGGAGCCCGGGAAAGCAAGGCCCAAGAGGCACCAGCTCTCCTGCAGCTCGTCTTCCCTGACGCGACTGAAGCCTTGCTGAGGAAGCAGTAGCGAAGTGCTGTTCGCTCCAAGCCAAAGCCTCTGCGAAAGCACAGCATTCGCTGAGAAATGTTCTGCGGGCTGCTGCTGCTTGCCTGAGCCCTGTCTCGCGGTGGGAGAAACCCAAATAAAGCAACAACCTCTTTGCGTAGGCATCTTCCCTGGGAAAGCTCACCGTTCCTTGGGAAATCAGAGTTGGTTTTGGGGATGCTGCTGCTGCTTGCCTGAGCTAGTCTCCGAAGCACGGTGCAAGATACCCGCATGGAGCGAAATACTCTTTGCCCTAGCATCCCCTCTGCCTGAGAGAGAAGCCAAGTGTGGGGAAGGCGCAGCACACAGCCCCGGAGAAGACAAGGAGCCGTTGGCCGTGGGGTCGGGAAACGCTCGGGAAGCCGGATAGCCTGCAGTGGCACGAACAGCAGGCCGGTGGCAAGACAAGTGTCACCCGCTCCCTGCGCGGAGAGATGGAAGCCTGGCTGCTATGGAGAAATGAGGGGACGACTAGGGCAGAGGCGCGTGCTCCACTCTGAGGAAGGAGTCTGGGCAGAAGGCAGGCCTGTCCTGTGCCTCTGGACCCAAGGGGACAGCATCTCCTTGGCCACCTGTCCCAAGGGCATACATATAATGTATTATTAGCCTCAGGGGTACAGGTCTGTGAATCGCCAGGTTTACACAATTCACAGCACTCACCACAGCACAGACCCTCCCCAATGTTCATAACCCCACCACCTCTCCCTACCCTCCCCACCCCCCGGCAATTCTCAGTTTGTTTTGTTAGATTAAGAGTCTCTTATGGTTTGTCTCCCTCCCGATCCCATCTTGTTTCATTTACTCTTTTCCTGTCTTCCTAACCCCCCACATTGCACCTCCATTTCCTCATATTAGGGAGATCATATGATAGTGTCTTTTTCTGGTTGACATATTTTGCTAAGCATAATACCCTCCAGTTCCATCCGTGTCAACGCAAATGGCAAGATTTCATTTCTTTTGATGGCTGCATAGTATTCCATTGTATATATATATATACCATTAATTTGTTGATGGACATCTAGGTTCTTTCTATAGTTTGGCTATTGTGAATATTACTGCTATAAACATTTGGTGCACGTGCCCCTTTGGATCATATAGCAGTCTTCTTTACCTCTATCAGATCCCCAGGAAGCTTTATTTATTTATTTACTCACATAAACAGATGATCCAACACAACGTTTTTTGATGTTCAAATGTATTATAATGTCTTACCGCTTAACACTATGCTTCCTGCTCTCTTTCACTGTCTGACTAAATCCTCATCATCACTATGCCATTTAATCAGAAAGAACATTTGAACTCAGAGTTCTCTCCATATCAGGGAATGATGATTCCTCCCTTCTGTTTGTGCAGGTAAAGTAAATGTTGATATTGTCTGTCCTGCACATACCCCATCCTGTTCACCAGAATATTCACCATCAAAATATATACAAAATAAAAACCATACCTCACCACTTCTATTACCACCCAGCATGCTAAAAACACCATCATATATTCCTGAATTATTCACTTGATTGATAACCCCACTTCCACACATACTGCACTCCTTTCTCCCTGCAAATTTATTGTGGTACAGCAATTTAACCTAAAAATCAAGTCAGATTATTTTATTCTGCTGTTGAAAGTCTTTTGGTATCTTCCCCTTTCATATTAAATAAAAACTGAAGGCGTTTCAATGTACTAGAAGGTCATACATCAATACGTTCTTCCTCTCTCCACCACTATGAACTCCTCATTGGCCTCCTTGCTTTTCCTCAAGAGTAACAGACAAGCTGTTCACACAAAGTCTATATACTTACTTGCTCTGCCTAGAGCAAACTTTTCCTTTAATATTTGTATAACACTCTCCTTCACTTCCTGGGTATTTGTGCAAATAACATCTCATAAATGAGATATAACTACCCAACCCAAAATAAAATTAACTTTCATCCCAGCATTCTCCAATGGCTTTTACCTTTCTTGTATTTCTTTGTAACACATATCACCATCAACCATCAATCATTATTCTATTACTGGTTTATTTTCTTATTTGAGACAGAGAGAGAGAGAATTGGGAGGGTGCGCAGAGGAAGAAGAAAACACCCCACTGCCTAGAAAGCCTGCTAGGGAGTTACATCCCAGGACCCTGAGATCATGACCCAAGCCAAAGTCAGTCACTCAATGGACTGAGCCACCGAGGTGCCCCTCGATTATTGGTTTATTTCACTATTATATTTCAAAAGAATGTAAGCTCTTTGTGGTCAGGTATTTTATATGTTTTATTAATTGAGGTATTCTCAGAAAGGTAGCTGGCAGATTGTAATGGCTCACTAAACTGTATTTTGTTGTTATTATT
Organism: Mustela nivalis; assembly: GCF_964662115.1. Classification (NCBI taxonomy): domain Eukaryota; kingdom Metazoa; phylum Chordata; class Mammalia; order Carnivora; family Mustelidae; genus Mustela; species Mustela nivalis. Next base: position 341,787 of record NW_028135889.1, on the reverse strand, counting down.
GGGCTCCTTTATGGGCTTTACCTCTTACGCTAGAAGTCTATCCTTCAGATGTAAGCAATAAGAATAGAGCCCTGCTGCCTGTTCAAATGTGTAAAAAGCCTGTATTAAGTGGATATTTTAAAAGCTAAATGAATGGCTTAATAGTTGTATATAGGGGGAAAGGGAACATATTTTCCACAGTTTAGAAGTGGAGTTCTTTTATAGAGTTCTTGTACAAGCCTACACTATTGAACGATAATGGGCAGTTGTACATTCCAATTATACAAACACTTTGGTAATTTATATCCTTTTTTTGTAATTCATGACTGGATCATTTAATTCCTTAGGAGCATTATAGCATTTCAACTTTTCATGTTCAATAAAGTTATTGGGGTTTCTACCTTTTTTATTCAAATGGAGAAATAGTCATGATTTAATCTAAATAAAGTGTTATTGATTGTGTTGTTTTCTAGGAATGAGTCGCACATGCTAGTTTAAAAGTTTTGTTAAATTCCCAAGTCTGTCACTGATAAAAGCCTTTTGTAGATTAGTAACTTGATCCAAACGGAAAAGTTATGTAACACCAATTGTTATACTATCTTTGTTTCCATCTTGCATTGTAATAACACCCATCTTAACTCTATTTAAGACAAATCATTGCCAGATGGATTTCTGGCATTGATTGCATGATATGAAACCTAGTATAACTAAAAGTTTTTGGTTTTAGTAGCATACAAATCAATTTAGAAAAAATATGTATTTGAATATAAGATAAAGTTTTAAATTATTTGGCAATAGTAAACTAAACTTTTTTTTGTAAATTTTTATTTTCTAAAATTTCATTGAGCTCTTTTGCAATAAGAAACAAGTTACAAAAAATAAGGTTTATTTACCCCAATTCAAAATTATTGGGAATATAATCATAGAGGTTGAAGTATTTAAAATATTGAACCCAAAATATTTTATTAGGTAAATTCATGAATGCTGAGCATTCACTGTTAAAATATACTAATACTATTGATAGACTGGTAGAAGCCTAAAATCAAATATTTATTAAATATTTATATCCATATCTTTTCATGGCTTGGTAATTCATTTCTCTAGCACTAAATAATATTCCATTGTTTGCATGTACTACACTTTATTTGACCTTTCACCTATGGAAGGATATCTTGGTTGCTTCCAAGCTTTTGTCAGTTATGAATAAAACTACTATAGACATCTTTGTGGGTATAGATTTCATCTTCTTTGGATAAATACCAAGAACTGCTACTGCTGAATCATCTGGCAAGAATATGTTTAGTTTTGTAAGAAACTGCCAAGTTGTTTTCCATTCTTAATTCTCAATAGACATGGAAGAAAATTCCTGTTGCTCCACATCCTCTCCAACATTTCATGTTCTGCTGTCAGTGCTCTGGATTCTGGGTATGTACTGGTGTCTTTTTTTTGTTTTAATTTGCATTTTCCTGATGACATATGATGTGAAGCATCTTTTTATATTCTTATTTTCCATCTGTAATGTTTTCTTTTGTGAGGTATCTGCTAAGGTCTTTGGCTCATTTTTAATCAGGTTTTTTCCCCCATTTTTGAGTTTTAAGTGGTCTTTGTGTATTTTTGATTAACAGTCCTTTGCCAGATGTGTATTTTGCAAATTTTTTCTCATAGTTTGTGCTTTGCCTTTTCATTCTCTTTGCATTGTGTTTCACAGAGTAGACATTTTTAAATTTAGCGCTTGTGCTTTTGTAGCTAAAGTTATTGCCAAAACCAAGGTCATTTAAATTTTCTTCTATATTACCTTCTACATGTTTCATGTTTAGGTTTATAATCCAATCGGAGTTAATTTTTGTGAAGAGTGTATGATATCTGCCTGGATTTATTTTTTTTATTTTATTATTTTATTTTATTTTATTTTATTTCATACTTTTACATTTAGCTTCACCATTACTCCAGAACCATTTGTTTAAAAGATTGTATTTTGCTCTCTTGTATTGCTTTTGCTTTTCTATTAAATATAAAATATAATTGATAATATATATTCCGTTCCTTTAATCTAGTCTTTCTGTGGTATTACAATATCTTGCTTACAATTATCGTTAGGGTATACTTTTTTTTAAGATTTTATTTATTTATTTGACAGAGAGAGAGAGATCACAAATAGGCAGAGAGACAGACAGAGAGAGAGATGAGGAGAAGCAGGCTCCCTGCTGAGCAGAGAGCCCAATGTGGGACTCTATCCCAGGCCCCTGGGATCATGACCTGAGCCGAAGGCAGAGGCTTAACCCACTGAGCCACCCAGGTGCCCCATCGTTATGGTAAACTTTGAAGGCGGTCCTCAGTCTTTGTTCTCCTTCAACACTATGTTGACTATTGTGAGTCTTTGCTTCTCCATATAAACTTTAAAATAAGTTTGTTAATATTAAAAAAAAAAGAACTTGCTGGAATGCATTAATTGTATAGATAAACTTGGAAACCAGTGACCTCTTGAGCTTAGCAGGAGATAGACCATGGACATCAGTTGTCACAGTGGTGCCTCTGGCAGAACCTATTGCAAATCCCTAGGCAAAATGAGACCTCAGGGATCTGAGAGAATGTCTAAGTACTTGATACATCCCTTGGGTATGGTTTATTGAAGTGTCCACCTGTCTGAAAGCTGGGGAATCTAGATAAGGGAGGGAAAATTAGTTATGATAAAACATATCAACAAACATCAATAAATTTTGTAAAACTAATTGTCATGGCTCATATACAACATGACGAACAGAGGGACCATCAGAAAGAAAGCATCAGTTATGTTTATTGTGAAACATTTATTCAAAATAAAGCAATGTGAGGGGAAGACACAATGAGAAAATTACCATTTTTTAATGGTAAACTTCTTACAAAATGGAATAGGTTTTATATTCTAAGTGGTATATTAAAAAGTAAAACATTGGGGCTCCTGGGTGGCTCAGTGGGTTGGGCTGCTTCCTTCAGCTCAGGTCATGATCTCAGGGTCCTGGGATTGAGCCCTGCATCGGGCTCTCTGCTCCACAGGGAACCTGCTTCCCTCTCTCTCTCTCTCTGCCTGCCTCTCTGCCTACTTGTGATCTCTGACTGTCAAATAAATAAATAAAATCTTTAAAAAAGAAAAGAAAAAAAAAAGTAAAACATTAAAAAATAAAATTTTAATTAAAAAATTATGTTATTTTAGAATAAGGTTAAAAATAGCAGAACCATTTTTCATATAACTGGAAAATACATTGTATATATATCTATCAAGAATAACTTGTCATGGGGGCGCCTGGGTGGCTCAGTGGGTTAAAGCCTCTGCCTTCGGCTCAGGTCATGATCCCAGGATCCTTGGATCGAGTCCCACATCGGGCTCTCAGCTCAGAAGGGAGCCTGCTTCCTCCTCTCTCTCTCTGCCTGACTCTGCCTACTTGTGATCTCTGTCAAATAAATAAATAAAATCTTTTATAAAAAAATTTTTTTAAATAACTTGTCATGTCTGGAGTCAGGAGCATATGGAAAAAAATAATATCTGAGGACAATACTTCTGCCATGTTTTGTGCCTTGTTAATATTTTTAAACAGTCAGGCAACTTTTAGCTTTATTGAAATACCTGCTAAGATACCAGCAGTGCCTTCTGGAGCCGTATGACTATGAAAATTAATTGCAAATATTCAAAATGTTTACTATGGTGTCACTATTTAGGGCCACCACCAAGTATGTTTCAGAAGTAAGCATAACTGTTTCTCTTCCATAAGGCAAAAGGGCATATTTTCAGGAGTTCCATCTGCTGTACCAGGAGGTGAATCAAGTAATGATTTTTGTCTATAAAATAAATCACTTTTCAATCTAACATTCCTCATTCCACATTATAATAATAAACACTAGGAGGAGACTAAAACAAAGAAACAAACAACTACAACTACAACAACCAGCTTTTCCTTCAGTGGAAAAGTAAATAGAACCTTATGAGTAGCCTGAAATTTATTTTTAAATATTTAAGATAAACGTTTTTGTTAGAAAACCATATATTTTATATTACTAAGAAATAACAGGCAAAGTTTATTAACTTCTAAAAAGTCTAGTTACTTCTATTTATCTATTAACTCATCTCTTTATGAAGTAGAACATGATCACATCTATTGTATCTACCCAAGTTTGTATGCTTTGGTTATTTTATGTTTGCTATTTCCTTGCTTAATTTTTACAATATTTGATACATAATAGTATCTTTAAGTCCAAGTATGGTTTCACAGAATTTGTTTGAACTTCATAAAAATGTGGGGCGCCTGGGTGGCTCAGTTGGTTGGACGACTGCCTTTGGCTCAGGTCATGATCCTGGAGTCCCAGGATCAAGTCCCACATCGGACTCCCAGCTCCACGGGGAGTCTGCTTCTCCCTCTGACCTTCTCCTTGCTCATGTTCTCTTTCACTGTCTCTCTCTCAAATAAATAAATTAAAAAATCTTAAAAAAAAAAAGAACTTCATAAAAATGTACCATACTTTTTTCACTGTCCTTGTTTTACTTCTCTATTAGATTTCCAAGATTTATTCACTTTAGAGTGTGTAGCTATCATTTATTTTTATTCCTCCATAATGCTATGTTTACAAATTTGTATTTATCTGTACATTTAAAAATATCTTAATTATATACCATTTCTCATCTCACATAACACTCATGTTACTTCTACACTTATCAGATATTATGTAACTGAAAACCACAACTCAGCAACAATATAGCACCATTTTTCAAAATTAAATGGCTTACCAGAATTCTTTAATTCTATCCTTTATTTGTATTAGATGACCCTTTATTCTGGTATTTGGCATTGTTCATATGGAGGAAAGCTTATAAGTTGATATTCCATAAATAGAAGGATTTATTATGATTGATTAATTATTTTCATTTAGAATGCATAGAATATGGTTGATTTAATATTTCTTTCTTACTCTCTGCCTGGAACAGAGTGCTATCTATGTAATTGCCACTAAAATATTAAGTTAATTACCTAGACTTTAAACTTCATATGAATAGGAATAACATACAGAACTCTTCTCAGATTGGGACACCTGAGTGGCTCAGTCAGTTAAACGCCTAAGCCTTTAGCTCAGGTCATGATCTTAGGGTCCTGGGACTCAGATCTGCAACAGATTCCCTGCTTAGCCTGGAGTTTGCTTCTCCCTCACCCTGCTGCTCCTCTTGCTTGTGCTCTCTCTCACTCTCTCTCTTACAAATAAATAAAATTAAAAAAAATAAATTCTTCTCAGATAGATAATATAGAATATTGTCTTTGTATTCATCAAAGGGAAAGTGCCATATAATAATGAAATTCAGACTACTTCAAATTCATTTTTTAACCAGTAAGAAAGTACTGGAAACAAGTCAAAAATGTCTTCAATGAATTAAAGAAATAGATTGATTTTCAATATCTTAATGTTTCTAAAATAAATTGCAAGATTTTTATACTAGATATCAGTGTAAATATTCATTATACAAGGATATTCTAAAAAATAAACCCGAGAAAACTACTTGACATATATGATGACAAAAACGAGTTTGACAAAAGTCAGTTTGGGTAAAACTTACAACACCTACCACCTGAAACTCTTGTTCTATAATTTAATTATTTTAATTTACAAAAATACAAAAATAATATATCAGAGTAAGTATATTGATCGCTTTGAAGGTATGCTCTGGTTGTGCACTGTTTACTATTTAAAGGGGAATCAAATATGTGATGCTTATGGTGTGACTATATTAAAATTCAACATGTTCAGAAGCATACAAGGAATAGAATAAAGACAAAAGATGACCCTTACTTATCCTAAAGACAGACAATGGTATATATGTGCTAGTTGGGGAGAGAATCCAGTCAGTAGATGGAGGATGTGGTAGTGGAAAAAAAAGACACAACGTTTTGGTTGAACATTTAGCACTATATTTAACAAAGTGAAATTGTGTGTTAATAGCCTTGAATAAAATCCAAAAAATATTTTCAATTCATTGAAGATTATTTAGGAAAAACTTGAAAAATACAACTTGATAAGGATTCCAATAAAAGATTCATAAGCAATACAAGTTTCAGAATTTTTAGTATATTTTTCCTAAAAAGCCATTTGATTTAAATTAAAAAAAATTCTATTTGCCTGCCACTTAAATAAGAGGAAATTATTTGGTTTTGTAATAAGTCAATAAAACAAATTAACATGTCTTTAGAAAACACATATGCATACTAATTTTAAAATAATAGTGCTTAATCTGTTCAGCAAACATTTGTAAAATTCCTTGCCATCAGCTAGCTCTGGAGTTCTGCTAGGTGAGTAAGGCCATGTATGTTACTGCTCAGAGTACCGATGCAAAGCAATTGACCCCTTCACATCCATTTTTTGCTGTTGATATGTCATGCTATGTTGTTTAGAGATCCATAGATGGCCTTACATGAAGGCCTTTTTTTGTGTGTATATGGGTGACAGTGATTTAACTTTCAAATCAGATGGCTCCTGATTTACAATGATTCAACTTATGATATATTTGGCAATGATGTGAAAGTGAAAGTGATTCAGTAGAAACTGTACTTTGAATTTTGAATTTGGGTCTTTATAAAAAGGGCCATTGACATGTGGAATGGTGCCATCTTGTGATGCTGGGCAGCGGCAGTGAGCCACAGCTCCCAGTCAGCTAGAAGATTACAGGGGTGAACACCTGATATTCTTACAAGCATTCTATATATATCCATTCTTCTTTTTTTAGTGTAATATTTAATAAATTGCATGTGATATTTGATACTTTGTTATAAAATAGGCTTTGCTTAAGATGATTTTGCCCAGGGGCACCTGGGTGGCTCAGTGGGTTAAGCCGCTGCCTTCGGCTCAGGTCATGATCTCAGGGTCCTGGGATCGAGCCCCGCATCGGGCTCTCTGCTCAGCGGGGAGCCTACTTCCTTCTCTCTCTCTCTCTACCTGCCTCTCTGCCTGCTTGTGATCTCTCTCTGTCAAATAAATAAATAAAATCTTTAAAAAAAAAAAGATGATTTTGCCCAAATGCAGGCAAATGTAAGTGTTCTGAGTATGTTTAAATAAGCTTAAGGTAAGCTATGATATTTGATAGTTTAGGGGTATTAAATGCATTTTCAATTTTTTATGTGTTTCTCTGTACATAGCCCCCTTGTAAGCTGAGGAACATCTCTATATGTATATGTAGCCTTGGTATGGCTTACATATTATTGGCATGAAACATCTAGAACAGTACGTGTGCCATATAATTGTCTACAACATCCAACAAGTTTCTTGAAAACTTGTGCCAAAGGGGTTATGTCTTTAAGGATTCTTATTTCAGAAGGGTTCTCTCAAACGTAAGATTTTTCAGAAGTTATGTGAAAATCTGACCAAACTAAACATTTTTCCATTTTCCCTAGTGAGCAAAGATAGCTAAAATCTATCTGCCATTTTCAACACTGTACTCAACGATTGTAATTCTAATTTAAGAACAGATTATTTATATCAAAACCACATGTTGGCCTAAACTTATACAATATTCATAAATCTCACTCAGAGCCTTGGACACTTTTATTTCTTGAGTTTATATGGTACTACGGACATTCATCTTTTTTGACCTCATAGCATCATGTATGTCTATACTTTTGAAAATACATGCATCATAGTTCCATTGTAAAATGTCTGGGTTATAAAATGTGCTATGCTATCAAAATGGTAATAAGAACATACAAATGACCTGATGTAATGAACTGGACCAGATTGCCAGATATCACATTTCATACCAGAAAGATTCAGTGGTAAGTTTTAAAATGGCCAGCTATACTTCGACTGAATTATAACTCATTTAACTTCTTTCTTTGTGTACAGTATTATACATTAGTCAGTATTATAGTAAATAAGCACTTTAGAGAGATGTAAATATGCTGTAATAAAAAATGTTTTTCTTCTTTCTTTTAGTCCTTTTTACTTGTAAGACTAGCCACAAATACCATGCCTCCCCCAAAATAATTTGCCATCCAAATTTATCTCTAAATGAATTTATTGCACAGAAAAAAAAAATGTATATATACACTTACAGTAGACATGTTCAAAAATAGTTACACAACAGCAGGGCCCTATATGTAAGCAGTATAGTTGTTTTTTGTTTTTGTTTTTTTCTTTAAAAAAAAGAGGTTATGTGAAATATTGGAATTTTATTTCCAGGCCTAGTATTTCAAGACAGTTAACTACACTTACGGTGTCAACAGCCTCTTGTTGGCAGTATGATTTTATTGGCTCCATGGAATAACAGCAAGAATTTACTATTGCTTCTTTCTTTTATGACACACACAGAAAAAAAAATTGACACATTTGCTCAAGACCAACCAGAATCATTTTAACCTATCAAAATTGATGGGAGGCCTTCACTGCCAAAGTCACTGCTGGGTTTTCAAAATTCATTGCAGACAATCTGCTTCTCCCATTATGATAAAGGAGAGAAGAGTCATAATCAGGGAAGAAAGCTAGATTAATACTTGTAATTATCATTGAATTATTTAGCCTGCTATAGGATTATTATTATTAGTGTCATTTGATAGTTTTCTCTCATTTTATTAAACAAAACTGTGAGTAATTACCCTACCTAATATTTCTCTGTATTGGCTGACTAGCTAGCAAACATTCATGAAAATATCCATTAGCCACACATATAAAATGCTGCATTATGATACTGTTGAATCAGAACATACCACTACCTGAGTATTTGCAAATACTTTGAGGACTTGCAAATCAATTAATTCTATGTTTGTTGGATTCTTCCCATAGAATTAGAAAATTTATAATAGAGTCCATGAACATTATTAGTTTTACCATTTTAAACCAGCAATCACACTTTGATTTTTACAACAAAACCAGAAATATAAACACACACATTTGGATCAGTTTTCTGTTAGTCTGTCTGGACTTCAAAATCCTATTCCTCAAGATAATGCACACCAAAGTTCTGGATTAAACAAGAAATTAGATGGCACCTGAACACTTGGTTTAATATTCTCCAAAGGACTATGCAACTTATTTCTTACATTATGACATTGTTTTACAAAGATCCACACTTTTATAATGTTAGTATTTTAATAATTAATAAAGTCAATTAATCATGATTAAAAATCAAACATAAAAATTTCCACTTTTTGCTTTTGCCCCATTCATTTGGAACTTATTTATAGCCTGATAATTCAAAGGTCCCTATGTTTATGAAAATCTGGACAGAAATAGCTCTAAGATCCCATTCAGAACTTGATATTAATCTAAGTCTTTTGGCTCCATTTATACTGAGAACAAAGAATAGGACAAAGGATTTGAGTACTGTTAGTTTATCTGGGAGATTATTTAAGGTAGAAAAGAATGGGAAAGTGATACAGTGAAGAAGCAACTTTGTCAAAGAAGTACATTGTTGATACAATTGTTGTGGATAGAAAATGAAGGCTTGCTTTTACTGAAAGATCCTGAGAAACTTCTTTAAGTTGTTCTCATGAAGACCTGAAAACTGACAATTTTACCTATGGTTCTTATTTCCACTTCACTGAGAGCTTTCCTCAGAGGACATTAACTCTCCTACACTTTTGGGTTGTGTTGGAGACATTCTAAAATGAGAGAGAGAACATGAGATGTCATCAGTGTTAAGTAACTGCAATTTCCCATGAAACTATCCACCACAGGTTTGGCTATAATCAGGTGTTGGGCCTTGATATCAGAGGGATTTGAGGCAGTATCATTTTAGGTTAATCATTATATCTGAAATTTCCAAAACTTCAACTGATGAAACTTTGATTATAAATCAATAAATATAACTATAAATCTACAGTATTCAAATTATTTTCATAGAAATACACAAACAAAGCATCAATTGATTAATATTTAAATGTTAGAAAATACTGAACTGAAAGAATTTGGTCATATAACAACGTGTAAGAAGTAGAACTTAGGTTTAGGTTAGAACTCAGGATGCATTTGAGACTCAGTTAAGAAATTTAATGGAGGGACGCCTGGGTGGCTCAGTGGGTTAAGCCACTGTCTTCGGCTCAGGTCATGATTCCAGGGTCCTGGGATCGAGCCCCAAATCAGGCTCTCTGCTCAGCAGGGAGCCTGCTTCCTCCTCTCTCTCTGCCTGCCTCTCTGCCTGCTTGTCATCTCTCTCTGTCAAATAAATAAATAAAATCTTTAAAAAAAGTAATTGAATGGATGTCTGACTATCTTATAGGTTTGCTAAAAATCAGTGTCTTTGTGTTCACGTGTGGCTATGCACGAATTTTTAACTTTCTCTAAGAAGTTATTAGATTTGATTATATAATGGCAGTAAAGGATGGGTAAAAGCAAAGTACAAACCCATAAAGACAAAAACACTGAGTATGAGAAAAGAGTAATAGATAAGAAGAATCAATGCATTTGAGGAAAATGGGAATTGAAATACACAATGATTGTTGATTTTTTTAGATGGAGAAAACAAAACTAGCTTGCAAGAAGGAAATAACAGAAGACATGTTGTGATGTGATACAGAATCCTGGAAAAGGCAGTAACATGGAATAAGGTGTAGGGGGAGCATATCAGGTAATTTGGATAGGAAGGAGTTAGGAGATAATTGCTTGATAAATTTTATATGGCCCACTTAAATGCACAGATTTCTCTTCTTTAATTTATATGGAGAACAGGGTGTCCTTTCTCTTCCCTTTCAGAGCACCAGAGGTGTACTCTTTCAGACTGAAAACCTGAAAAGCTCAGGACTCAGTTGCTTAAGCACAGCTGAGAGGACATATTTCAATTAAGATTTACATTTTGCTGTAGTTAGTAGACTGTCAAAAGTGGTTTAACAAGAAGACTACAGAGAGTGTTTCCTGGTGTTGGTTCAGAGTCTTAAGAAAGTCAAGTGAAGTATCTTAGAGGTTTTCATGGCTTTTTATTCACAGTTGCAAAAATTGCTGTTGGAGTTCTCACCTTTAAGCCCACATTTCTGGCAGAAAGATAGAGGTAAAAGAGAATGATATCTTGTAAGACTGATACTTTGTCATATGGTTACAATGTAACTAGAAAAGAGACAATAAAATATTTGATGTTGTTTTAAGTTTCCTTGTTGTCAATCCCTCAGTGCTTTCTGATATTAAAGGAAAAAGTAGATGGATATTGACCTGGCAACTATCAACACCTGTCAGTCTCTCTTGGATAACCAATATCTCTATAATCTCTTCTTCCCAGTAAAATAAAATATATTCATAACCCACACTGTGCCATCTCAAGTTACTGCACCAAGATAAAATTACAATGATTTTCAGTTGTTCCAAATGGACAGAATACCCTTCCTTATGATATCATGTCTTATAAGATAGATAATTGGCTTGCTACCAATATACCCAGATGTGACTGTGGAAGAGACAGGAAAAAAATAATAATATTTATTTATTCCTTGGGTTGACCCTGTTTACACAGATGCATTACTATTAGAAAAGGTTGGTTTGGGACTTGGAATGAATTTACTTAATTGGTCTGTATGTAATTGGGTTGGAGGAAATTTGTAATTTCTACAAAAATTATTAGAATTCTATCTTATTCTCTTTTGTTACTTTTCACATGTTAAAAAAGCCAACGTTTTTGTCTAGCAGACAAGATCTTAAATCCTACCAAATCTCAATTTTTTCCTTTTTCTTTTAAGTTTGAGAGCCTCATGTTCTCTTATGCTGCTTTAAATAGAACTCAAAAAAAAAAAAGGAGCTAAATGGGGCAGTAAGACCAGACTTTTTATTTTATTTTATTTATCTTATTTTTAATTAAAAAATTAAAGATTGTATTTATTTATTTGAGAGAGAGAGAGAGCATGAGTGGGGCAGAGGGATGTAGCTGCAGAGAGAGACTGAGAAGTATACTCCCTAATGAGCAGGAAGCCCGATATGGGGCTCGATCCCAGGATCCTGACTGAGATCATGACCAGAGACAAAGGCAGATACATGTGCAAAATCCCATTTTTTCTGGGAAACAATACTTTACAAGAGATGTTTGAAAAAGTCCTGGGGAATCCACTTTAATCGGAGATACAAAAATTTAATTGACTTTTGTAAAGCTACAGGGATTCAAATGATGGGAATCCCAGCCCGTTTAGGTTGTGGACCACAGAGTATTCTTCTCTTTAATATTTTATTTTCTTCCATGTCTACTAACTCCAGTCCAAGTTCACTGATCTCTTTTTAGATAGTGCAAAACATGGCAAAGAATACCAAAAAGTGCCCAATATTCTACACTTATTACATTATTTCTAACATATAGAAGTGTGTTATCAAGGCTGGTTCTGTGAACGAACCTAGTTATGCTAAAGTGTGTTTTGTTCTCCAAGAATTTTAATGCATGATTATCACACAATTATAAAATACTTGTGTCAAGAATTTTTATTCAAAAATTAATAAGAGAAGCAGATACTAAAACTAGTTCACATGGTTATTTGGGATATAAGCAGAGTTGTGCAGCAGAAGTGCTCTGGGCCCATAATTTGGGTTATAGAATTTCTGTTTTCTAATGAAAAATCACTAACTTGCATTATTGTTAACAAGAATCTTGTGCATTACCATCAGTTTTCTACATTATAACCTCTTGCTCTACAGTTTGTAAATAACTTTGTCAATAGCAAGCTAATAAACAAGTTGACTCCAATTGATTGAGATAATCTCCAGAGTTGCTGCTACATAATGCCCAGGACTCCATTGAAAGGACACCTAAGAATTTATTTTGCCCAAAAATTTGATCATTTTTTTCACTGTCCTTACCTCTTTTCCAAACCTAGTCCTTTTGCTTCACCTTTCAGTCTACGGACAACCCTGTATCTGACTGACTTGTTAATTCTGGGAATGTCTTGCAGATTAATTTGCTTGCCAGAGGTGGTTCCTCTAATTGATGTCTAAGAACCCTAATTAGTTAAGAAAACTTTTTTTAACATTTTCATTGCTATTTATTATTATTATTATTATTGCTAATATCTCTATTATAAATAATTCACAAGGGCATCTTTCTGACAAAAGACAAAGAGCTGGCTACTAGTAGAAAAAGTACATTTGACTCTGTCAGTGAAAGTGGTAAAGGGATTTGAGAAAATAAAGCAAAGCACTGGAATTATGTGTTAAAACTTTAAAAATTATGGACACATTTTCTTAATTTCTAATACTGTTGTTGCTTATAATTAAATAAGATGTTTTCCATGAACCACGCATTACAGCAAATATATTGTTTGTACAGATTAAATTTTCATCAAAAGGGACACCTGGGTGGCTCAGTTGGTTAAGCAGCTGCCTTTGGCTCAGGTCATGATCCCAGCATCCTGGGATAGAGTCCCGCATTGGGCTCCTTGAACAGCCGGGAGCCTGCTTCTCCCTCTGCCTCTGCCTGCCATTCTCTCTGCCTGTGCTTGCTCTCTCGCCCACTCTCTCTGATAAAGAAATAAAATCTTAAAATAAATAAATAAATTTTCATCAAAAAATTGTAAGTGTATTTTATTGTAGGATCATGATCAGCATTTTGCAGATGAGAAAAGTGAAATTTAGAAAAGTATGTCTCTTCAAATCCCTCTTATAATATCTGCCCTAGATAAAAGGATATACTATCACAATTGAGAAAGATAATTGAGATTACTTAAAATGATAAACTTTACTGTATAGGGTTTTTTACAAGTTTGCCACAGATTCAGATTCTTTTAAAATATATATCTATTTTGTGTAAAGAGAATGCACTGAGAAGTAAAAAGAAAGTGATATATCAGTGCTACCAACTAATGGCTATAATATCATCACCTTATTTATGAACAATGAAACAGTGTGCAATATTTAAATAAATTTAAATAAATTCTTATTTATTTTATATATTTATAAATTTAAATAAATTCCTATTTATTTATTATTAAAGAAATTCCTCTAACAAACAGTATGTTTTGAAGGTTGCTAGCAGGAAAGTGTTGTACTACATGGAAGTAATCAGAAAATGTGATCTAAAATTCTGCTTTCAAGGGTGCCTGGGTGGATCAGTGAATTAAAATTTTGCTTTCAAGAAGCTATAACAGTAAGTACTGAGCATTAGATATTATATGCTATGGATAAATAACTGAAATCTACATTTGAAACTAATGGTACACTATATGTTAACTAATTGAATTTTAAAAAGTTATTTAAAAAACCACTATTTTATAAAACAATAATCCCAACAGGCTCTTTTGCTTTAAAATACTCACTTTGTAATGAGTGTCATTACTTTTGTCTAGCCAATTCTCTCTTTTTTTTTTAAGATTTTATTTATTTATTTGTCAGAGAGAGAGCGAGCAAGAGCGAGCACAGGCAGACGCAGTGGAAGGCAGAGTCAGAGGGAGAAGCAGACTCCCTGCGGGGCAAGGAGCCCGATGTGGGACTCGATCCCAGGACGCTGGGATCATGACCTGAGCTGAAGGCAGCTGCTTAACCAACTGAGCCACCCAGGCGTCCCTGTCTAGCCAATTCTTACATCACTCTTTATCCCTTCCCTGCTTTATCCCTTCCCAGTATCAATAAAGGCTCTCTTGGGTTACCTAGAAGCCATGAGAAAGCTTGTAATAGGTCTGGCTGGTTTTCACCAGCAATTTGACCACCATGTGCACAGGGAAGTCTATTGATAAAGGCTTTATTGCAATAAGTTGCAAATACCTGGATGATTTTGAATTCTCTTTCTTGAGGTCTTGTTTCATGATAATAAATTGAGGGTGGCTTATTGGAATGGATGTTATTAACATATCTTCATAGTTATAAGTACATGGAATTGTAAAATAGTTTAATGAATGTGGCATTACTGACAACGGTCCTCATTTTGAAATCAAATTACAGTGTACTAAGATGAGGAAGCAAAGCAGATTTGGGATTATGAGTCAAATAATTTAAAAAAGTCTTAGAGGTATGATCAGACTATTGGGTAATTCAGTAGAAAAATGTCAACTGATTGAGATTCTGTGTTCCCTGATTTCAGAGAGAAGTTAAGATAAATAAGTAACACGAGGAGACTAGGAAGCCAAACATAAGTGATAATTTTGTGCCAGGGTGTGTATACATCTGTTTATCTTCTTGTTTTACCACTAAGGTTGCTCCTAGAGGAGAGCTTAAATATGTGTTGGAGCTAATGTCTGTGGATTACACAAGAAACCACATCCTACAGCTCTCCCTGAAACACCCCTTATGATTTCAATGTAATTTGGATTTTGCATTTTTAGAAATAACAAAATACTTTGCAAACTCATCTATTTTATTACCACCACAAGTGAGTCAGCTGACTCCACATTTTAACACAGTGACAGTCACAGAGGAATGAGTAGAGTTATCAATACATGTGCTTTTAAGAAGTATGACAGGGTAGCAGCTATTTCCAGGAACCAAAACATTGGTCTGCAGCTGTGCAGGAAAAGTGATGGAATAAATGTCTCATTTCAGAGGAGTTCTATAACATATTAGTTCTATAATGTATCTTCAGCACCCAATTACCCGCTTTGATCTAAAGATAAGGATTTACAGTTAAGGTCCCATTTATGATTTGACTGGTGGGTCTGAATCAATTTTACTATTGTATTGACTATTACTTGAAACCTATAGTAGTACTTGGGATATGTGTTGTGTATTCTGTGAACATGTGCTATTTGTAGATTAGATAATTTCTGTCTCGAACCCCTGTTAATTTGTTTGTTTTTGTTTATTTGATAGTGGTTTCAGTAAATGGATATATCTGAAAAATTGCAAAGCCACTATTAAAATAAGTTATTATTATGTATAGCATGGAATTGCACATTCCTCCTTTGAATCCGACAGAGCTTCACCATATCCTTAACAATTTGGTAAAAACATGCTATTATTTTTCTTTATAAAATTTCTCCTGTTAGGCTGTGATGGTTGACATCAGCAGTAACTCCTCTGAAGGCTTTGTCAAAAGAGTTGAAAAAATTGGAAAGGTGTGAATGAAGCTGTTTGCTGAATATAAAGAAAAGAGCATTGAAGTACAATTCACACTCTTACTTCTCCTTCTATGCTTTCAGATGTTTGACATTTGAAAATTTTGCTTCTAGAAGAGATGCCCTATCTAATTTTTACTTTAAGGAGCAAGTTGCTTTTATAATTTTTTAATTATTCTACCATTCAAGTATTTCCATTTAAATTAAATTCAATACCATTTAAAAAATATCGAAAGTGCAGCCAGTATTCAATTCCTGGGCTAAATAATTTTAGAAAGCTTTGTGTTATTGAACCTACAGGGTTTTTCTGTAGTTTTAACTATTTCTTTCTGTGATTTTTCCCATTAGTCACATAAGTGACTGCAATATAACAGACATTGAGGATAAAGAAGGCCTGAATAGAACAATCCTTGGCCTCATGAAGTTGAGAATCTAGCAAGGGAGTCAAACAATTCAATCATTCAGAGACAATTTATTGAGTGCCTGGCCTAAGATGAGCACAACAAAACCCCAGCCCAGAGGAATCATTTTAATGGGAGAGATAGATAATAGGTAAGCCAACTTTAAAAAAAAAATCGTACTGGTTTTTCTTTAATAGTGATGCATATTTGAACTAAATAAGCACATTTTAAAAAGAGCAGTGATTGAGAAGAGGTTTTTTAACTGAGTGGTCCGAAAGGGCCTCCCTGAAAAAGTCTGTTTTGAACAGATTTCTGAATAATATCAGCTAGGAAGCTGCGTAAAAATCTCAGGGATGGGTGATTTTTCCAGTCAAAAACTGTAAAGACTCCAAAGTCACAATAGAGCTATGAGTTTCTCTAATAAAGTAACTTCTGACAAAGAATGAGAAGAAATAACTAGCCCAGGTTTGAAAGAAAAGGGACAGACTTTCTATGGAATTCATATTTAATTAAAGCTCTAAAGGACAAAAATACAATAGAGCAAAATTCTGGCCACGCTGATATACCTAATGAAAGTTCATAAACAAGGTGTGGGTAGCAAAGAGTGTGTGGGAATGTTGGTAAGAACAGTGGGGAAGAGTCATCCCTGAACATGTTCTTAAATGAAGCAATTCTTGTGTTGTTTTAAAGAGTAAATTGGAGTTTGCCTAAGTGATTAGAGAAGGATGCCTCAGCTTATGGAAGTTCAAAGCCATAAAGATGTGATAAACTACTGCAGATATTTTCATGTTTATTTGTTGTTGCTTCTAGTAATGGTGATCTAAAAACTCCTACTTAAGACAACTAAAAATCCAGACAAAATAGCTTTTAAAGTTAAAAATATCAGAATGATTATAAAAATAAGTGAGGGATTTCTGGGCCAAAATAGGAAATACAATGAGAGTCTAGAGATATATGCCCTGAAGCCATTTTAGCTATGAGAACATTTGAAACTGCTAAAACACACTGAGCTGTGTTGTTAATAGACTCTTGACACTAGAGAAACAAAATTCAAAATCCAGCAGCAATCAAATTTGAGGACTTTGGTACAACCCAAATTTAAGTTGAGATCCCCAAAGCACAAGGAGAAGCAGAAATAAGACTATAGCCTACCTTGCCTTCTGTGTAAACTGAGAAAGTCAATCACTGAATTTGGAGTCTCAGATATAAGAGAAAATCCTGCCAAGGAGGACCATACCATTATTATAGCTCTTAATTATCCCTACTCAATAAGAGTTTCAAATATAATGTCTTGAACATAGCAAAATGTAACAAAGCACACAAAGAAAAACCATTAACAAGATTTGATAGACAAAATGGGATTAAGTATAATGTTAAAATGATCAATAAAGATTGTAAAATGGCTTGATTACTCTGCTCAAAGAAATGAGAGGGGAAGCAAATTGAACAAAAAACTGAAACTAAAAATGATATTGAGAAAGGTTTTATAAATGAACCAAATGGATACTCTAGAACTTTAAAGATATGACAGCTAATTTAAGATACCACAGGGGTGCCTGGGTGGCTCACTTAATTAAACCTCCAATTTTTTTTTCCTTTTTTTTAAACACCTTAATTTTATTTTATTTCTTTCATTTTGGCTCAGGTCATGATGTCAGGATTGTGAAATACAGCCCAGAGTTGGGCTCTGTGCTGAGCCTGGAGCCTCCTTAAGATTCTTTTCCCTTCTTTTTCTATCCCTCTCTGTGCTCTCACTTGCTCATTTTCTCTTGCTTGCAAATAAATTGATAGATAGATAGATAGATAGATAGATAATAGACAAAACAAAATAAAAGCAGATTATGAAAATAAATATAAAGATTTTGAAATGAAAACATGTTCAAAATAAAATAGAGAAGACCTACACAGCTAAAAGTTCATTCAGAAAATCTACTATTAAAGAAGTCAGGATGACACAATGTTAAGATATCAAAAGATTTGAGCATGTACTTTACAGAAAGGGTAATCCAAATGGCCACTCATATATAAAAGCTGTTTATCTTTATTATGAATCTGGCATTAAATTAAATTAAATTAAAATTAAATTAAAACCTAAAATGACATACTATTACACACTTACCTTATTGGGCAACAGTAAAATTGTCTTGCAAGAATGTGAAAGAATGAAAGTGCCCATAATAAAAACATTTGAGGTAAGTTGGACAATATTTAGAAAACTTAAAAATAAAAATAAAAATTTGGTCCATTCCTCGAAATACAACATGGAACAAAATGAATATTTTCACCAGGGTATGCAAACAGATGATTATAGCTATTTCATTCATAACGGCAAATCAGTAGTGGTCTATTTGCACAATGTTACATTAAATAAGAGAGAATATTAAGAAACTGGGAGGAGGGGCTAGGTTGTTATCATAAACAGATCTTCTATGGTGCTGATTATGTTCTATTTCTCAAAATCTTTAAGTTAAAAAAGTTTTCAAATTTATATCTAGATAGATAGATGATAGATAGACAGATATCCCAGAAGCTGCAATGCTAGGCTAAGACAAGGCTTTAAAGGGCTTTTCTATACTCTACTAAATACTTGAAACCATTCATTATATCATAGCTCAGTGTTCAAATCTCCATTTGTTTCCTCAGTTTCCTAATATTTATCTTTAGGTGACCTGATCCAGACTTTTGATCACCTTTGTCTAAATATTTCTATTTTAACAAAGTCCTTTTGAACACTAAAACTTAGAAAAATACTCTGATTGTCTTCTCACTAGAGTGGAAAATATATAGTTACCCATTAACTAATGATATCCATGTCTACATTAGATCCATGACATTTTTAATTCTTGGGAGCTTTTGGTTAAATGAGTTTTTTAAGCTTCCTTTAAATGAAGCTTTAAGGCATCACCACATGAATAAAATTAAAGAACTAAATGAAAACAGGCCAAGTATTTACAGAGTAATAGAATGTGCAGTGGAAAGAGTACAATTCTGAAATCATAAAGCCTAAATTAGTGTGATGCATCTTTACTAGCCATGTAATCATAAACCAGTTATCTAAATGTGTTAGCCTCAGTTTTTTCACCCATGAAATGGTGATGATAATACTTATTATGCAGAGTTGTTGTGTGGATGTGATGAAGCATGGAGCATGAGAGTCTCATATTCCATGCTAAAATGATAGCTATTTTTATACTTATAATAATTCTAATAATAGTAATTAAATTGTTCAAAATGGTAATATTCATTTATATTGAGGCATTGTATTGACTATTCATAGACATATTTACCAAAATAAATTTCATTTTACTTTACCCCCTCTGAGGATATATATTCCCTAATTCAATATGAATCTCATTATGAATGATAATTATCATAATAAATATGCTGATTTTTCTTCTATTTATTTTTAGGGAGGTATCCTTTACTGTTGAACATAAAGAAACTTAAGCAAGTCTGTCTTATTCAAAATTTGCATGCTGCTTTCTTATGAAACTTGATGATAGAGCTGTATGAAATAAATTCATTTTATTTATGTTTGGAAAACTGGGTGGTCAGTTTAGTATTTCAAAAGAAGATTTTAAATTTAAACCTTAAAACTGAGCTCTTTCAGCCTTATTTATAGACCATCCTTCATGCTTCATAAGTACTCCTTCATTGTAAACTAAGTAATAGTTTTTGTCACAGTGTATATAACGAAAATGGATTTTATATTCTATTATTTCAGAGTTAGTTGCAGTTTCTACTTCCTTACTTCCTTTTTTGAAAAATAGATTAATTCTACAAAAAGTTTTTTCCAGCTTTATTGAAAAAAAATCGACATATTATAATTTGTAAATTTAAGAAATGATTTCTTATAACATTGCAAACTTTTAACATTGTGTAAATTTTGTACAATTTGATAAATTGGTATACATTTTTATTGCAATATAATCTACATAAAAATGTTAATACATCTACTATATCGTATAGTTGCCACTGTTTTTTATGCATGTATCGTAAGGAATTTTAAGATCTACTCTCTTAGCAACTTTTATGTATATAGTATAGTAGAGATAAACTTCAGAGGTCTTTTGGGTTTTGTTCCAGACTGCCTCAATAAAGTGATTATCTCAATAAACTAAGTCAAATTATTTTTTTTTTTTTTGGTTTCCCAGTACATATAAAAAATAAACACTATACTGTACTGTTCAAAAGCATTATGTTTTTAAAGAAAAATAATGTATATACCTTAAGTAAACTAGTTCTGAGTTTTCAGTGGGTCATAATTACTGATCACAGATCACCATAACAAATACAATAATAATGAAAAAACTTGAAATATTGCAAGAATTACCAACATGTGACAGAGAGACACAAAATGAACAAATGTTGTTAGAAAAATGGTGGCAGCAGACCTCTTTTATACAAGATTGCTATAAACTTTCATCTTGTAAGAATGTGATATATGCAAAGTTTAATAAATGGAAGCACAATAAAAAAAAGTATGTATATTTTATTAACTATGATCATCATGCTGTACATTAGATCCCCAGAACTTTTTCATATTATAGTTGCAAGTTTGCACCCTTTGACCACCTTACTCCACCCCAGGTTCACCCCTTGTCAACTCAACTCTAAGTTTCCATTAGTTTGCCTTTTCCTCAGATTCTGTATGTAAGGGATATCATAATACATAAATTAAAAAAATATATAAAATCTTTGAAATATTTCACTTAGTATAACACATTCAAGATCCATCCATGCTGTTGTAAATGGCAGTATTTCTTAATTTTTCATGGTTAAGTAGTATTCCATAGTATATATTTACCATACTTATTTTATTCATTCATCCATTAAAGGATACTGAAGTTATTTCCATCTCTTGCTTAGAGTTAATAATTTTATAATAAACATAAGAGTGCAGATATGTATTTGAACAGAGACTTCGTTTCCTTTAGATATATACCTAGAAGTGGGATTACTGAATCATATGGTAATTTTACTTTTAATAATATGAATAATCTCCATACTGTTTTCCATGCAAATTTATATCCCTATCACAGTGCATAAGTTCCCCATTTTCCCCAATAGTTACCAAAATTTGTTAGTTTCAATTTTTTGGTAGTATATATTCTAATAGGTAGTAATATCTTGCTGTGTTTTTCAGAGGTAAACAACAACAACAACATAGTGACTTTGCCCTGAGTTTTTTACGTTGAGCACTTTTTAATGCTCCTGTTGGTCATTTATATAACTTTTTGGAAAAAAAAAAGTCTATTGAGATCCTTGTGCAATTTTTTTAATTATATATTTTTTCTATTTGTATCTGTTGGTTATTAACTTCTTTTCAGATATAAGATTTGTAAGTATTTCCTTACATTCTGTGGATTGTGTTTTCATTCTCTCTCTCTTTTTTTTGGCAATGCAGAAACTTTAGTTTGATGTAATACCATTTATTTATTTTTGCTTTTTTTTGCTTGTGTTTTCTGTCTGGTATCCAAAAAACTATTGGCAAGACCAATTTCAAGGAGAATTTTTCCTATGTTTTCCTTTAGGAAATTTAGTTTCATGCATCACCTTTAAGTCTTTAATCTATTTCAAGTTAAGACTTATGAGTGATATAAGGTTCCAGTGTCATACTGTTTATGTGACTATTCAGTTTTAAATATCATTTATTGAACAGACTATCTTTACCCATTACATATGTTGGCCCCTGTCAAATATTAGCTTACTGTATGAAAGGATTTATTTCTGGACTCTCAATTCTGTTCTACTTGTTTATTGGTCTGTTTTTATGCCAGTATACTTTATTGTTTTGAGCATGAGGGCTTTGTAGTATAGTTTCAAATCAAGAAGTGTAATTTCTCTTCTTCATTCTTTCTCAGAACTGCTTTATTTGTTGTCTTTTATGGTCTCATATAAATTTTAGGATTCTTTACTTACTTCTGTAAAAAAATAATATTGGATTTTTTTAAGATTTTTAATTTATTTATTTGACAGAGAGAGATGACAAGCAGGCAGAGAGGCAGGCAGAGAGAGAAGAGGAAGCAGGCTTCCTGCTGAGCAGAGAGCCTGATGCGGGGCTTGATCTCAGGACCCTGGGACCATGACCTGAGCCGAAGGCAGCGGCTTAACCCACTGAGCCACCCATGTGCCCCTAACATTGGATTTTTTTTTAAAGATTTTATTTATTTATTTGATAGAGAGAGATTACAAGCAGGCAGGGAGGCAGGTAGAGAGAGAGAGGAGGAAGCAGGCTCCCTGCTGAGCAGAGAGCCCGATGCGGGACTCGATCCCAGGACCCTGAGATCACGACCTGAGCCGAAGGCAGCGGCTTAACCCACTGAGCCACCCAGGCGCCCCTAACATTGGATTTTTGATAGGAATTGGAGTTACAGATGGTTTTCGGTAGTATGGACATTTTAACAATGTTAATTCTTACCATTCATAAATATGAGCTATCTTTCCATTTGTGTCTCCTTCAATTTCTTTATCAATGTCATAGTTTATAAAGTACAGATCTTTCATCTTCTTAGTTAAATCTATTCCTAAGTATTTTATTATTTTTGATGCTATTATGAATTAGATTGTTTTCTTTATTTTTTTCAGATAGTTCATCATTAGAGTGTTAAAATGCTCCTGTGTTGTGCTTACTTTGACAGCACATATACTAAAATTGGAATGATGCAGAGAAGATTAGCGTAATCACTGAACAAGGATGACATGAAAAACTGGGAAGCATTCCATATTAAAAAAAAAAGAAACAAAACAAAATTCTTGTCTTTTATATATTGTTCTTGTATTTGGCAGCTTTACTAAATTTGTTTATTCAAATTTTTTTGTGAAGTTTTTAGGATTTTTTAACATGTAAGTTCATGTTATCCAAAAAAAGAAAATTTTACTTCTTCCTTTTTTTTTTTTTTTTTTGGAGTCTCTTATTTCTTTGTGTTCATTGTTTCTCTGGCTAGGACATCCAGTACTATGTCAAATGAGAGTAGTGAAAGTGGACACACTTGTCTTTTTTTCTGATCTTTAAGGGGAAAACTTTCAAACTTTTTTGATTGAATATGAGATTAGCTCTGGGCTTGCAATATGTGTTTTTTCTTTAATGGATTTTTTAAATTATTTTTAAAATTTTTTATAAACATATAATGTGTTTTTATCCCTAGGGGTACAGGTCTGTGAATCACCAGGTTTACACATTTCACAGCACTCACCATCACTCACCATAGCACCTGCCCTCCCCAATGTCCATACCCCCACCATCCTCTCCCAACACACCTCCCCGCAGCAACCCTCAGTCTGTTTTGTGAGATTCAGTCTTTTATGGTTTGTCTCCCTCCCAATCCCATCTTCTTTTATTTTTCTTTTCGTACGCCCAAAACCTCCTATGTTGCATCTCCACTTCATCATATCAGGGAGATCATAGGATAGTTGTCTTTCTCAGATTGATTTATTTCGCCAAGCATAATACCCTCTAGTTCCATCCACGTCATCACAAATAGCAGGATTTCATTTCTTTTGATGGATGCATAGTATTCCATTGTACATATATACCACATCTTATTTATTGATTCATCTGCTGAAGGACATTTAGGTTCTTTCCATAGTTTAACTATTGTGGACATTGCTGATATAAACATTTGGGTGCATGTGCCCCTTCAGAATGCCACATTTGTATCTGTAGGGTATATACCTAGTACTACAAGCACTGGGTCATAGAGTAGTTCTATTTTCAGCTTTTTGAGGCACCTCCATGCTGTTTTCTAGAGTGGTTGCACCAGCTTGCATTCCCACGTACAGTGTAGGAGGGTTGCCCTTTCTCCACATCCTCGCCAGCATCTGTCATTGGCTGACTTGTTCATTTTAGCCATTCTGAGAGGTGTGAGGTGGTATCTCATTCTGCTTTTGATTTGTATTTCCCTGATGCCGAGTAATGTGGAGCATTTTTTCATGTGTCTGTTGGCCATTTGGTTGTATTCTTTGCAGAAATGTCTGTTCATGTCCTCTGCCCATTTCTTCATTGGATTATTTGTTCTTAGGGTGTTGAGTTTGATAAGCTCTTTATAGATTTTGGATACTGGCCCTTTACCTGGTATGTCATTTGCAAATATCTTCTCCCAGATAACTTCTGACAGTCATCTTTTGGCTTTGTTAACTGTTTCCTTTGCTGTGCAAAAGCTTTTGATCTGATGAAATCCCAATAGTTCATTTTTGCCCTTGCTTCCCTTGCCTTTGGCGATGTTCCTAGGAAGAAGTTGCTGCTGCTGAGGTCAAAGAGGTTGCTACCTGTTCTCTCCTCAAGGATTTTGATGGATTCCTTTCTCACATTTTGATTCTTCATTCATTTCCAGTCTATTTTCATGTATGGTGTAAGGAAATGGTCCAATTTCATTTTTCTGCATGTGGCTGTTCAATTTTTACAACACCATTTGTTCCTTCCTGCTTTGTTGACGATTATTTGACCATAGAGTTGAGGGTTGAGGGTGTATTTCTGGGCTCTCTATTCTGTTCCATTGATCTATGTCTGTTTTGGGGACAGTTCCCTACTATCTTGATGATGACAACTTTGTAATAGAGCTTGACATCTGGAATGGTGATGCCAACAACTTTGGCTTTCTTTTTCAATATCCCTCTGGCTATTTGAGGTATTTTCTGGTTCCATATATATATTAGGATTATTTGTCCCATTTCATTGAAAATAATGGATGGGATTTTGATAGGGATTGCATTAAATGTGTAGATTGCTTTAGGTAGCATAGACATTTTCACAATATTCGTTCTTCCAATACGGGAGCATGGAACATTTTTCCATTTCTTTGTGTCTTCTTCAATTTCTTTCATGAGTACTTTAGAGTTTTCTGAGTATAGATTCTTTGTCTATTTTGTTAGGGTTATTCCTAGGTATCTTAGGGTTTGGGGTGCAATTGTAAATGGGATTCACTCCTTAATTTCTATTTCTTCAGTCTTGTTGGTTTAAAAAAAATGCAACCAATTTCTGTGCATTGATTTTATATCCTGACACTTTACAGAATTCCTATACAAGTTATAGCAGATTTGGAGTGGAGTCCTTTAAGTTTTCCACATACAGTATCATATCATCTGAAAACAGGGATAGTTTGACTTCTCTTTTGCCAATTTGGCAAAATTTGGATGCCTTTAATTTCTTTTTGTTGTCTGATTGCTGAGGCTAGGACTTCTAGTACGATGTTGAATAGCAGTGTTGATAACAGACATTCCTGCCATGTTCCTGACCTCAGCAGAAAAGTATTCAGTTTTTCTCCATTGAGAATGATATTTTCAGTGGGTTTTTCATAGATGGCTTTGATAATATTGATAATATGTGCCCTCTATCCCTACACTTTGAAGAGTTTTAATCAGGAAGGGATACTGCACTTTGTCAAATGCTTTTTCAGCATCTATGGAGAGTATCATATGGTTCTTGTTCTTTCTTTTATTGATGTGTTGTATCACATTGATTGATTTGCAGATGTTGAGCCAACCTTGTAGCCCTGGAATTAATCCCACTTGATCGTGGTGAATAATCCTTTTAATGTACTGTTGAATACTATTGGTATTTTGGTGAGAATTTTCTCATCTGTGTTCATCAAGGATATTGGTCTGTAGTTCTCTTTTTTCATGGGATCCTTGTCTGGTTTTGGGACCAAGGTGATGCTGGCCTCAGTAAAAAAGAGTTTGGAAGTTTTCCTTCCATTTCTATTTTTTTTTGGAACAATATCATGAGAATAGGAATTAATTCTTCTTTAAATGTTTGGTAGAATTCCCCTGGAAGCCATCTGGCCCGGGGATTTTGTTTGGAGATTTTTGATGACGGTTTCAATCTCCGTTTGGTTAGGGGTCTGTTCAGGTTTTCTATTTCTTCCTGGTTCAGTTGTGGTAGTTTATACATCTCTAGGAATGTATCCATTTCTTCCAGATGTTGAATTTGTTGGCGTAGAGTTGCTCATAGTATGTTCTTATAATTGTTTGTATTTCTTTGGTGTTGGTTGTGATCTCTCCTCTTTCATTCATGATTTTATTTATTTGGGTTCTTTATTTATTTATTTCTTTTTGATAAGTCTGGAAAGGGGTTTATCAATCTTATTAATGCTTTCAAAGAACCAGCTCCTAGTTTCGTTGATTTGTTCTATTTTTTGTTGTTGTTGTTGTTATTGGTTTTTTGTGGTTTTTGTTTCTTTGTTTATTTGTTTCTATTTCATTGATTTCTTCTCTGATCTTTATTATTCCTCTTCTCCTGCTGGGTTTAGGCGTTCCTTGTTGTTCTTTCTGCAACTCCTTTAGGTGTAGAGTTATGTTGTGTATTTGAGATCTGAGAGAGAAGCATGGTTGCACACGTCCTTCGCTGCACTCCCCAGGAGCAAGTCGGGAAGGCACAGCACGCCGGCCCAGAGAAGAGAAGAAGCCGTTGGCCTTGTGGTCGGGAAAAGGTCGGGAAGCAGGATAGAATGCCGTGGCAGGAACAGCAGGCTGGTGGCAAGACAAGTGTCACCCGCTCCCTGCGAGGAGAGATGGAAGCCTGGCTGCTATGGAGAAATGAGGGGACGACTAGGGCAGAGGCGCGTGCTCCACTCTGAGGAAGGAGTCTGGGCAGAAGGCAGGCCTGTCCTGTGCCTCTGGACCCAAGGGGACAGCATCTCCTTGGCCACCTGTCCCAAGGGCAGACTTGGGCTTGCCACCAGGTGCCATACCCGGAACTCACAGAAACAACCCCATGGAGAAACGGGCAGTCAGATGCCGTCTTCCACCAAGATGTGGCAGCGATGTGAGTGGCAGGGGGTGTGCCGGGAAAGAGTGGAGACAGTGACCCACAGTTCCCCATCCCAGTGCACGGGCCGTGTGCAGTGATCCTGTCGCCACTTCTCTCCTGTGTTGAAGGCACTGGCCGAGACCCCGAGTCTGCCTGAGCACCAGAGTAAAAGGCAAAGCCTTACCTACCCCAGGAGATGGTAATAGGCATAGAGGGCCATGCTAGGACACGCACGCGGCTGCAGGGTTGTGACCGTGTCTGCTTAGTTCAGCATAGCAAGGTGAAGCCCGTGCGTGAACTTGGAGCCCGGGAGAGCAAGGCCCAAGAGGCACCAGCTCTCCCGTGGCTCTTCTTCCCTGCTGCGACAGAGCGAACACCGAAGCCTTTCTGAGGAAGGAGCAGCTAAATACGGTTCATGCCAAGCTAAAAACATCTGCGAAAGATTAGCAGTCGCTGCGAAATCAGAGTCGGTTCTGCGGGCTGCTGTTGCTGCTTGCCTTAGCCTAGTATTCGCAGCACGATGGGAGAAACCCGCCTAGAGCGAAAGCCTCTTTGCCCTGGCATCTCCTCTGGGAAAGCACAGCATTCTTTGGAAAATCAGAGTCCGGACTGAAGGATGCTCCTGTTTTCCAGAGCTGTTCTCCTCAGCATGGTGCAATGAACGCGCATTGAGCGAAATCCTCTACGCCTGGGCATCCCCTCCGCCTGAGAGAGAAGCGCGGTTGCATCTGTGGAAAGAGCCTTTAGGAAAGGGACACGTTTTTCACTACGCTCCCCAGGAGCATGTCTGTGGAGGTACAGCACGCTGCCCCTGGAGAAGAGCAGGAACCGTTGACCTTCTGGTCTGGAAACAGTTGGGAAGCAAGAGAGCCGGCCCTGGCAGGCACCGCGGCCGGTGGCAATACAAGTGTCACCCTCTCCCAGTGCCGAGAGACAGAAGCCTGGCTGCTATGGAGACAGGAGGGGATGAGTAGGACTGGGCGCGTGCTCCACTCTTAGGAAGCAGTCTTTGCAGAAAGCATGCCTGTCCTGAGCCTCTGGGCCCAAGACACAGCAGCTCCTTGGCCACCTGTCCCTGGGGCAGACATGCGCTAGCAACCAGGCGCCTACGATGAACTTTCAGAAACAGTTCCCTGAAATAACGGGTAGTCAGATGTCGTCTTCCTCCAGGATGTGGAAGCCTGGAGGAGGCACGGGGTTTAAGGGGAAGGAGTGGGGACAGTCCACCAAAGCTACCTAATCAGTGCACGGGCGGTTTGCAGGGATCCTGTCACCTATCCTTTCCTGTGGGGAAATCACTGTCCTAGTCCGCAAGTCCGCCTGAGCGCCAGAGTAAAGGTTCAAGCGACGCCTACACTGGGAGATGGTAGTGTGCATAGAGTGCCATCCCTGGCTACGCATGCTACTGTAGGGTTGTGGCTGTGTCTGCTTAGTTTGGCCTGGCAGGGTGAACCCAGGATGTGAACATGGAGCCCGGAAAAGCAAGGCCATGAGGCACCAGTTCTCCCGCAGCTCGATTTCCCTGACGCGACTGAAGCCTTTCTGAGGAAGCAGCAGCGAAGTGCTGTTCGCTCCAAGCCAAAGCCTCTGCGAAAGCACAACATTCGCTGAGAAATGTTCTGCGGGCTGCTGCTGCTTGCCTGAGCCCAGTCTCGCGGTGGGAGGAACCCGCATACATCGAAAGCCTCTTTGCCTTGGCATCTCCCCTGGGAAAGCACAACGTTCCTTGGGAAATCAGAGTTGGGTTTGGGGATGCTGCTGCTGCTTGCCTGAGCTAGTCTCCGAAGCACGGTGCAAGATACCCGCATGGAGCGAAATACTCTTTGCCCTAACATCCCCTCTGCCTGAGAGAGAAGCCAAGTGTGGGGAAGGCGCAGCACACGGCCCCGGAGAAGAGATGGAGCCGTTGGCTGTGGGGTCGGGAAACGCTCGGGAAGCAGGATAGCCTGCAGTGGCACGAACAGCAGGCCGGTGGCAAGACAAGTGTCACCCGCTCCCTGCGCGGAGAGATGGAAGCCTGGCTGCTAAGGAGAAATGAGGGGACGACTAGGGCAGAGGCGCGTGCTCCACTCTGAGGAAGGAGTCTGGGCAGAAGGCAGGCCTGTCCTGTGCCTCTGGACCCAAGGGGACAGCATCTCCTTGGCCACCTGTCCCAAGGGCAGACTTGGGCTTGCCACCAGGTGCCATACCCGGAACTCACAGAAACAACCCCATGGAGATACGGGCAGTCAGATGCCGTCTTCCACCAAGATGTGGCAGCGATGTGAGTGGCAGGGGGTCTGCCGGGAAAGAGTGGAGACAGTGACCCACAGTTCCCCATCCCAGTGCACGGGCCGTGTGCAGTGATCCTGTCGCCACTTCTCTCCTGTGTTGAAGGCACTGGCCGAGACCCCGAGTCTGCCTGAGCACCAGAGTAAAAGGCAAAGCCTTACCTTCCCCAGGAGATGGTAATAGGCATAGAGGGCCATGCTAGGACACGCACGCTGCTGCAGGGTTGTGACTGTGTCTGCTTAGTTCGGCATAGCAAGGTGAAGCCCGGGCGTGAACTTGGAGCCCGGGAAAGCAAGGCCAAAGAGGCACCAGCTCTCCCGTGGCTCTTCTTCCCTGCTGCGACAGAGCGAACACCCAAGCCTCTGAGGAAGCAGCAGCTAAATACATTTTATGCCAAGCTAAAAAAATCTGCGAAAGCTTAGCAGTCGCTGCGAAATCAGAGTCGGTTCTGCGGGCTGCTGTTGCTGCTTGCCTTAGCCTAGTATTCGCAGCACGATGGGAGAAACCCGCCTAGAGCGAAAGCCTCTTTGCCCTGGCATCTCCTCTGGGAAAGCACAGCATTCTTTGGGAAATCAGAGTCCGGACTGAAGGATGCTCCTGTTTGCCAGAGCTGGTCTCCTCAGCATGGTGCAATGAACCCGCATTGAGCGAAATCCTCTATGCCTGGGCATCCCCTCTGCCTGAGAGAGTAGCGCGGTTTCATCTGTGGAAAGAGCCTTAAGGAAAGGGACACGTTTTTCACTTCGCTCCCCAGGAGCATGTCTGTGGAAGGTGCAGCACGCTGCCCCTGGAGAAGAGCAGGAACCGTTGACCTTCTGGTCTGGAAACAGTTGGGAAGCAAGAGAGCCGGCCCTGTCAGGCACCGCGGCAGGTGGCAATACAAGTGTCACCCGCTCCCAGTGCAGAGAGACAGAAGCCTGGCTGCTATGGAGACAGGAGGGGATGAGTAGGACTGGGCGCGTGCTCCACTCTTAGGAAGAAGTCTTTGCAGAAAGCAAGCCTGTCCTGAGCCTCTGGGCCCAATAACACAGCAGCTCCTTGGCCACCTGTCCCTGGAGCAAACATGCGCTAGCCACCAGGCGCCTACGCTGAACTTTCAGAAACAGTTCCCTGAAATAACGGGTAGTCAGATGCCATCTTCCTCCAGGATGTGGAAGCCTGGAGGAGGCACGGGGTTTAAGGGGAAGGAGTGGGGACAGTCCACCAAAGCTACCTAATTAGTGCACGGGCGGTTTGCAGGGATCCTGTCACCTATCCTTTCCTGTGGGGAAAGCACTGACCTAGTCCGCGAGTCCGCCTGAGCGCCAGAGTAAAAGGCCAAGCGACGCCTACACTGGGAGATGGTAGTGTGCATAGAGTGCCATCCCTGGCTACGCATGCTACTGTAAGGTTGTGGCTGTGTCTGCTTAGTTTGGCCTGGCAGTGTGAACCCAGGACGCGAACATGGAGCCCGGAAAAGCAAGGCCTTAGAGGCACCAGCTCTCCCGCAGCTCGTTTTCCCTGACGCGACTGAAGCCTTGCTGAGGAAGCAGCAGCGAAGTGCTGTTCGCTCCAAGCCAAAGCCTCTGCGAAAGCACAACATTCGCTGAGAAATGTTCTGCGGGCTGCTGCTGCTTGCCTGAGCCCAGTCTCGCGGTGGGAGGAACCCGCATACATCGAAAGCCTCTTTGCCTTGGCATCTCACCTGGGAAAGCACAACGTTCCTTGGGAAATCAGAGTTGGGTTTGGGGATGCTGCTGCTGCTTGCCTGAGCTAGTCTCCGAAGCACGGTGCAAGATACCCGCATGGAGCGAAATACTCTTTGCCCTAGCATCCCCTCTGCCTGAGAGAGAAGCCAAGTGTGGGGAAGGCGCAGCACACGGCCCCGAAGAAGAGAAGGAGCCGTTGGCTGTGGGTTTGGGAAACGCTCGGGAAGCAGGATAGCCTGCAGTGGCACGAACAGCAGGCCGGTGGCAAGACAAGTGTCACCCGTTCCCTGCGCGGAGAGATGGAAGCCTGGCTGCTAAGGAGTAATGAGGGGACGACTAGGGCAGAGGCGCGTGCTCCACTCTGAGGAAGGAGTCTGGGCAGAAGGCAGGCCTGTCCTGTGCCTCTGGACCCAAGGGGACAGCATCTCATTGGCCACCTGTCCCAAGGGCAGACTTGGGCTTGCCACCAGGTGCCATACCCGGAACTCACAGAAACAACCCCATGGAGAAACGGGCAGTCAGATGCCGTCTTCCACCAAGATGTGGCAGCGATGTGAGTGGCAGGGGGTGTGCCGGGAAAGAGTGGAGACAGTGACCCACAGTTCCCCATCCCAGTGCACAGGCCGTGTGCAGTGATCCTGTCGCCACTTCTCTCCTGTGTTGAAGGCACTGGCCGAGACCCCGAGTCTGCCTGAGCGCCAGAGTAAAAGGCAAAGCCTTACCTACCCCAGGAGATGGTAATAGGCATAGAGGGACATGCTAGGAAACGCACGCGGCTGCAGGGTTGTGACCGTGTCTGCTTAGTTCGGCATAGCAAGGTGAAGCCTGGGCGTGAACTTGGAGCCCGGGAGAGCAAGGCCCAAGAGGCACCAGCTCTCCCGTGGCTCTTCTTCCCTGCTGCGACAGAGCGAACACCCAAGCCTTTCTGAGGAAGGAGCAGCTAAATACGGTTCATGCCAAGCTAAAAACATCTGCGAAAGCTTAGCAGTCGCTGCGAAATCAGAGTCGGTTCTGCGGGCTGCTGTGGCTGCTTGCCTTAGCCTAGTATTTGCAGCACGATGGGAGAAACCCGCCTAGAGCGAAAGCCTCTTTGCCCTGGCATCTCCTCTGGGAAAGCACAGCATTCTTTGGTAAATCAGAGTCCGGACTGAAGGATGCTCCTGTTTGCCAGAGCTGGTCTCCTCAGCATGGTGCAATGAACCCGCATTGAGCGAAATCCTCTATGCCTGGGCATCCCCTCTGCCTGAGAGAGAAGCGCGGTTGCGTCTGTGGAAAGAGCTTAAGGAAAGGGACACGTTTTTCACTTCGCTCCCCAGGAGCATGTCTGTGGAAGGTGCAGCACGCTGCCCCTGGAGAAGAGCAGGAACCGTTGACCTTCTGGTCTGGAAACAGTTGGGAAGCAAGAGAGCCGGCCCTGGCAGGCACCGCGGCCGGTGGCAATACAAGTGTCACCCGCTCCCAGTGCAGAGAGACAGAAGCCTGGCTGCTATGGAGACAGGAGGGGATGAGTAGGACAGGGCGCGTGCTCCACTCTTAGGAAGCAGTCTTTGCAGAAAGCATGCCTGTCCTGAGCCTCTGGGCCCAAGGACCTAGCAGCTCCTTGGCCACCTGTCCCTGGGGCAGACATGCGCTAGCCACCAGGCGCCTACGCTGAACTTTCAGAAAGGGTTCCCTGAAATAACGGGTAGTCAGATGCCGTCTTCCTCCAGGATGTGGAAGCCTGGAGGAGGCACGGGGTTTAAGGGGAAGGAGTGGGGACAGTCCACCAAAGCTACCTAATCAGTGCACGGGCGTTTTGCAGGGATCCTGTCACCTATCCTTTCCTGTGGGGAAAGCACTGTCCTAGTCCGCGAGTCTGCCTGAGCGCCAGAGTAAGAGGCCAAGCGACGCCTACACTGGGAGATGGCAGTGTGCATAGAGTGCCATCCCTGGCTACGCATGCTACTGTAGGGTTGTGGCTGTGTCTGCTTAGTTTGGCCTGGCAGGGTGAACCCAGGACGCGAACATGGAGCCCGGAAAAGCAAGGCCAAGAGGCACCAGCTCTCACGCATCTCGTTTGCCCTGACGCGACTGAAGCCTTGCTGAGGAAGCAGCAGCGAAGTGCTGTTCGCTCCAAGCCAAAGCCTCTGCGAAAGCACAACATTCGCTGAGAAATATTCTGCGGGCTGCGGCTGCTTGCCTGAGCCCAGTCTCGCGGTGGGAGAAACCCGTATACAGCAACAACCTCTTTGCCTAGGCATCTCCCTAGGGAAAGCTCACTGTTCCTTGGGAAATCAGAGTTGGCTTTGGGGATGCTGCTGCTGCTTGACTGAGCTAGTCTCCGAAGCACGGTGCAGGATACCCGCATGGAGCGAAATACTCTTTGCCCTAGCATCCTCTCTGCCTGAGAAAGAAGCCAAGTGTGGGGAAGGCGCAGCACATGGCCCCGGAGAAGAGAAGGAGCCGTTGGCCTTGGGGTCGGGAAACGCTCGGGAAGCAGGATAGCCTGCAGTGGCACGAACAGCAGGCTGGTGGAAAGACAAGTGTCACCCGCTCCCTGCACGGAGAGAGGGAAGCCTGGCTATTAAGGAGAAATGAGGGGACGACTAGGACAGAGGCGCGTGCTCCACTCTGAGGAAGGAGTCTGGGCAGAAGGCAGGCCTGTCCTGTGCCTCTGGACCCAAGGGGACAGCATCTCCTTGGCCACCTGTCCCAAGAGCAGACTTGGGCTTGCCAACAGGTGCCATACCCGGAACTCACAGAAACAACCCCATGGAGAAACGGGCAGTCAGATGCCGTCTTCCACCAAGATGTGGCAACGATGTGAGTGGCAGGGGTGTGCCGGGAAAGAGTGGAGACAGTGACCCACAGTTCCCCATCCCAGTGCACGGGCCGTGTGCAGTGATCCAGTCGCCACTTCTCTCCTGTGTTGAAGGCACTGGCCGAGACCCCGAGTCTGCCTGAGCGCCAAAGCAAAAGGCAAAGCCTTACCTAGCCTAGGAGATGGTAATAGGCATAGAGTGCCATGCTAGGACACGCACGCTGCTGCAGGGTTGTGACCATGTCTGCTTAGTTTGGCATTGCAAGGTGAAACCTGGGCGTGAACTTGGAGGCCGGAAAAGCAATTCCCAAGAGGCACCAGCTCTCCCGTGGCTCTTCTTCCCTGCTGCGACAGAGCGAACACCCAAGCCTTTCTGAGGAGGGAGCAGCGAAATACGGTTCGTGCCAAGCTAAAAACATCTGCGAAAGCTTAGCAGTCGCTGCGAAATCAGAGTCGGTTCTACGGGCTGCTGTTGCTGCTTGCCTTAGCCTAGTATTTGCAGCACGATGGGAGAAACCCGCCTAGAGCGAAAGCCTCTTTGCCCTGGCATCTCCTCTGGGAAAGCACAGCATTCTTTGGGAAATCAGAGTCCGGACTGAAGGATGCTCATGTTTGCCAGAGCAGGTCTCCTCAGCATGGTGCAATGAACCCTCATTGAGCGAAATCCTCTATGCCTGGGCATCCCCTCTGCCTGAGAGAGAAGCGCGGTTGCGTCTGTGGAAAGAGCCTTAAGGAAAGGGACACGTTTTTCACTTCGCTCCCCAGGAGCATGTCTGTGGAAGGTGCAGCACGCTGCCCCTGGAGAAGAGCAGGAAGCGTTGACCTTCTGGTCTGGAAACAGTTGGGAAGCAAGAGAGCCGGCCCTGGCAGGCACCGCGGCCCGTGGCAATACAAGTGTCACCCGCTCCCAGTGCAGAGAGACAGAAGCCTGGCTGCTATGGAGACAGGAGGGGATGAGTAAGACAGGGCGCGTGCTCCACTCTTAGGAAGCAGTCTTTGCAGAAAGCATGCCTGTCCTGAGCCTCTGGGTCCATGGACACAGCAGCTCCTTGGCCACCTGTCCCTGGGGCAGACATGCGCGAGGCACCAGGCGCCTACGCTGAACTTTCAGAAACGGTTCCCTGAAATAACGGGTAGTCAGATGCCGTCTTCCTCCAGGATGTGGAAGCCTGGAGAAGGCACGGGGTTTAAGGGAAAGGACTGGGGACAGTCCACCAAAGCTACCTAATCAGTGCACGGGTGGTTTGCAGGGATCCTGTCACCTATCCTTTCCTGTGGGGAAAGCACTGTCCTAGTCCGCGAGTCCGCCTGAGCGCCAGAGTAAAAGGCCAAGCGACGCCTACACTGGGAGATGGTAGTGTGCATAGAGTGCCATCCCTGGTTACGCATGCTACTGTAGGGTTGTGGAGGTGTCTGCTTAGTTTGGCCTGGCAGGGTGAACCCAGGACGCGAACATGGAGCCCGGAAAAGCAAGGCCCAAGAGGCACCAGCTCTCCCGCAGCTCGTTTGCCCTGACGCGACTGAAGCCTTGCTGAGGAAGCAGCCGTGAAGTGCTGTTCGCTCCAAGCCAAAGCCTCTGCAAAAGCACAACATTCGCTGAGAAATGTTCTGCGGGCTGCTGCTGCTTGCCTGAGCCCAGTCTCGCGGTGGGAGAAACCCGTATACAGCAACAACCTCTTTGCCTAGGCATCTCCCCAGGGAAAGCTCACCGTGCCTTGGGAAATCAGAGTTGGCTTTGGGGATGCTGCTGCTGCTTGACTGAGCTAGTCTCCGAAGCACGGTGCAAGATACCCGCATGGAGCAAAATACTCATTGCCCTAGCATCTTCTCTGCCTGAGAGAGTAGCCAAGTGTGGGGAAGGTGCAGCACACGGCCCCGGAGAAGAGAAGGAGCCTTTGGCCTTGGGGTCGGGAAACGCTCGGGAAGCAGGATAGCCTGCAGTGGCACGAAGAGCAGGCCGGTGGCAAGACAAGTGTCACCCGCTCCCTGCACGGAGAGAGGGAAGCCTGGCTATTAAGGAGAAATGAGGGGACGACTCGTACAGAGGCGCGTGCTCCACGCTGAGGAAGGAGTCTGGGCAGAAGGCAGGCCTGTCCTGTGCCTCTGGACCCAAGGGGACAGCATCTCCTTGGCCACCTGTCCCAAGGGCAGACCTGGGCTTGCCAACAGGTGCCATACCCGGAACTCACAGAAACAACCCCATGGAGAAACGGGCAGTCAGATGCCGTCTTCCACCAAGATGTGGCAACGAAGTGAGTGGCAGGGGGTGTGCCGGGAAAGAGTGGAGACAGTGACCCACAGTTCCCCATCCCAGTGCACGGGCCGTGTGCAGTGATCCAGTCGCCACTTCTCTCCTGTGTTGAAGGCACTGGCCGAGACCCCGAGTCTGCCTGAGCGCCAAAGCAAAAGGCAAAGCCTTACGTAGCCCAGGAGATGGTAATAGGCATAGAGTGCCATGCTAGGACAGGCACGCTGCTGCAGGGTTGTGACCATGTCTGCTTAGTTCGGCATAGCAAGGTGAAACCTGGGCGTGAACTTGGAGGCCGGAAAAGCAATTCCCAAGAGGCACCAGCTCTCCCGTGGCTCTTCTTCCCTGCTGCGACAGAGCAAACACCCAAGCCTTTCTGAGGAAGCAGCAGCGAAATACGGTTCGTGCAAAGCTAAAAACATCTGCGAAAGCTTAGCAGTCGCTGCGAAATCAGAGTCGGTTCTGCGGGCTGCTGTTGCTGCTTGCCTTAGCCTAGTATTCGCAGCACGATGGGAGAAACCCGCCTAGAGCGAAAGCCTCTTTGCCCTGGCATCTCCTCTGGGAAAGCACAGCATTCTTTGGGAAATCAGAGTCCGGACTGAAGGATGCTCCTGTTTGCCAGAGCAGGTCTCCTCAGCATGGTGCAATGAACCCGCATTGAGCGAAATCCTCTATGCCTGGGCATCCCCTCTGCCTGAGAGAGTAGCGCGGTTGCATCTGTGGAAAGAGCCTTAAGGAAAGGGACACGTTTTTCACTTCGCTCCCCAGGAGCATGTCTGTGGAAGGTGCAGCACGCTGCCCCTGGAGAAGAGCAGGAACCGTTGACCTTCTGGTCTGGAAACAGTTGGGAAGCAAGAGAGCCGGCCCTGGCAGGCACCGCGGCAGGTGGCAATACAAGTGTCACCCGCTCCCAGTGCAGAGAGACAGAAGCCTGGCTGCTATGGAGACAGGAGGGGATGAGTAGGACAGGGCGCGTGCTCCACTCTTAGGAAGAAGTCTTTGCAGAAAGCAAGCCTGTCCTGAGCCTCTGGGCCCAAGGACACAGCAGCTCCTTGGCCACCTGTCCCTGAAGCAGACATGCGCTAGACACCAGGCGCCTACGCTGAACTTTCAGAAACAGTTCCCTGAAATAACGGGTAGTCAGATGCCGTCTTCCTCCAGGATGTGGAAGCCTGGAGGAGGCACGGGGTTTAAGGGGAAGGAGTGGGGACAGTCCACCAAAGCTACCTAATCAGTGCACGGGCGGTTTGCAGGGATCCTGTCACCTATCCTTTCCTGTGGGGAAAGCACTGTCCTAGTCCGCGAATCCGCCTGAGCGCCAGAGTAAAAGTTCAAGCGACACCTACACTGGGAGATGGTAGTGTGCATAGAGTGCCATCCCTGGCGACGCATGCTACTGTAGGGTTGTGGCTGTGTCTGCTTAGTTTGGCCTGGCAGGGTGAACCCAGGATGCGAACATGGAGCCCGGAAAAGCAAGGCCCAAGAGGCACCAGCTCTCCCGCAGCTCGTTTTCCCTGACGCGACTGAAGCCTTGCAGAGGAAGCAGCAGCGAAGTGCAGTTCACTCCAAGCCAAAGCCTCTGCGAAAGCACAACATTCGCTGAGAAATGTTCTGCGGGCTGCTGCTGCTTGCCTGAGCCCAGTCTCGCGGTGGGAGGAACCCGCATACATCAAAAGCCTCTTTGCCTTGGCATCTCCCCTGGGAAAGCACAACGTTCCTTGGGAAATCAGAGTTGGGTTTGGGGATGCTGCTGCTGCTTGCCTGAGCTAGACTCCGAAGCACGGTGCAAGATACCCGCATCGAGCGAAATACTCTTTGCCCTAGCATCCCCTCTGCCTGAGAGAGAAGCCAAGTGTGGGGATGGCGCAGCACACGGCCCCGGAGAAGAGAAGGAGCCGTTGGCTGTGGGGTCGGGAAACGCTCGGGAAGCAGGATAGCCTGCAGTGGCACGAACAGCAGGCCGGTGGCAAGACAAGTGTCACCCGCTCCCTGCGCGGAGAGATGGAAGCCTGGCTGCTAAGGAGAAATGAGGGGACGACTAGGGCAGAGGCGCGTGCTCCACTCTGAGGAAGGAGTCTGGGCAGAAGGCAGGCCTGTCCTGTGCCTCTGGACCCAAGGGGACAGCATCTCCTTGGCCACCTGTCCCAAGGGCAGACTTGGGCTTGCCACCAGGTGCCATACCCGGAACTCACAGAAACAACCCCATGGAGAAACGGGCAGTCAGATGCCGTCTTCCACCAAGATGTGGCAGCGATGTGAGTGGCAGGGGGTCTGCCAGGAAAGAGTGGAGACAGTGACCCACAGTTCCCCATCCCAGTGCACGGGCCGTGTGCAGTGATCCTGTCGCCACTTCTCTCCTGTGTTGAAGGCACTGGCCGAGACCCCGAGTCTGCCTGAGCACCAGAGTAAAAGGCAAAGCCTTACCTACCCCAGGAGATGGTAATAGGCATAGAGGGCCATGCTAGGACACGGACGCTGCTGCAGGGTTGTGACTGTGTCTGCTTAGTTCGGCATAGCAAGGTGAAGCCCGGGCGTGAACTTGGAGCCCGGGAAAGCAAGGCCAAAGAGGCACCAGCTCTCCCGTAGCTCTTCTTCCCTGCTGCGACAGAGCGAACACCCAATCCTCTGAGGAAGCAGCAGCTAAATACATTTCATGCCAAGCTAAAAACATCTGCGAAAGCTTAGCAGTCGCTGCGAAATCAGAGTCGGTTCTGCGGGCTGCTGTGGCTGCTTGCCTTAGCCTAGTATTCGCAGCACGATGGGAGAAACCCGCCTAGAGCGAAAGCCTCTTTGCCCTGGCATCTCCTCTGGGAAAGCACAGCATTCTTTGGGAAATCAGAGTCCGGACTGAAGGATGCAACTGTTTGCCAGAGCTGGTCTCCTCAGCATGGTGCAATGAACCCGCATTGAGCAAAATCCTCTATGCCTGGGCATCCCCTCTGCCTGAGAGAGTAGCGCGGTTGCATCTGTGGAAAGAGCCTTAAGGAAAGGGACACGTTTTTCACTTCGCTCCCCAGGAGCATGTCTGTGGAAGGTGCAGCACGCTGCCCCTGGAGAAGAGCAGGAACCGTTGACCTTCTGGTCTGGAAACAGTTGGGAAGCAAGAGAGCCGGCCCTGGCAGGCACCGCGGCAGGTGGCAATACAAGTGTCACCCGCTCCCAGTGCAGAGAGACAGAAGCCTGGCTGCTATGGAGACAGGAGGGGATGAGTAGGACTGGGCGCGTGCTCCACTCTTAGGAAGAAGTCTTTGCAGAAAGCAAGCCTGTCCTGAGCCTCTGGGCCCAAGGACACAGCAGCTCCTTGGCCACCTGTCCCTGGAGCAAACATGCGCTAGCCACCAGGCGCCTACGCTGAACTTTCAGAAACAGTTCCCTGAAATAACGGGTAGTCAGATGCCATCTTCCTCCAGGATGTGGAAGCCTGGAGGAGGCACGGGGTTTAAGGGGAAGGAGTGGGGACAGTCCACCAAAGCTACCTAATTAGTGCACGGGCGGTTTGCAGGGATCCTGTCACCTATCCTTTCCTGTGGGGAAAGCACTGACCTAGTCCGCGAGTCCGCCTGAGCGCCAGAGTAAAAGGCCAAGCGACGCCTACACTGGGAGATGGTAGTGTGCATAGAGTGCCATCCCTGGCTACGCATGCTACTGTAAGGTTGTGGCTGTGTCTGCTTAGTTTGGCCTGGCAGTGTGAACCCAGGACGGGAACATGGAGCCCGGAAAAGCAAGGCCTTAGAGGCACCAGCTCTCCCGCAGCTCGTTTTCCCTGACGCGACTGAAGCCTTGCAGAGGAAGCAGCAGCGAAGTGCTGTTCGCTCCAAGCCAAAGCCTCTGCGAAAGCACAACATTCGCTGAGAAATGTTCTGCGGGCTGCTGCTGCTTGCCTGAGCCCAGTCTCGCGGTGGGAGGAACCCGCATACATCGAAAGCCTCTTTGCCTTGGCATCTCCCCTTGGAAAGCACAACGTTCCTTGGGAAATCAGAGTTGGGTTTGGGGATGCTGCTGCTGCTTGCCTGAGCTAGTCTCCGAAGCACGGTGCAAGATACCCGCATGGAGCGAAATACTCTTTGCCCTAGCATCCCCTCTGCCTGAGAGAGAAGCCAAGTGTGGGGAAGGCGCAGCACACGGCCCCGAAGAAGAGAAGGAGCCGTTGGCTGTGGGTTTGGGAAACGCTCGGGAAGCAGGATAGCCTGCAGTAGCACGAACAGCAGGCCGGTGGCAAGACAAGTGTCACCCGTTCCCTCCGCGGAGAGATGGAAGCCTGGCTGCTAAGGAGTAATGAGGGGACGACTAGGGCAGAGGCGCGTGCTCCACTCTGAGGAAGGAGTGTGGGCAGAAGGCAGGCCTGTCCTGTGCCTCTGGACCCAAGGGGACAGCATCTCATTGGCCACCTGTCCCAAGGGCAGACTTGGGCTTGCCACCAGGTGCCATACCCGGAACTCACAGAAACAACCCCATGGAGAAACGGGCAGTCAGATGCCGTCTTCCACCAAGATGTGGCAGCGATGTGAGTGGCAGGGGGTGTGCCGGGAAAGAGTGGAGACAGTGACCCACAGTTCCCCATCCCAGTGCACAGGCCGTGTGCAGTGATCCTGTCGCCACTTCTCTCCTGTGTTGAAGGCACTGGCCGAGACCCCGAGTCTGCCTGAGCGCCAGAGTAAAAGGCAAAGCCTTACCTACCCCAGGAGATGGTAATAGGCATAGAGGGACATGCTAGGAAACGCACGCGGCTGCAGGGTTGTGACCGTGTCTGCTTAGTTCGGCATAGCAAGGTGAAGCCTGGGCGTGAACTTGGAGCCCGGGAGAGCAAGGCCCAAGAGGCACCAGCTCTCCCGTGGCTCTTCTTCCCTGCTGCGACAGAGCGAACACCCAAGCCTTTCTGAGGAAGGAGCAGCTAAATTCGGTTCATGCCAAGCTAAAAACATCTGCGAAAGCTTAGCAGTCGCTGCGAAATCAGAGTCGGTTCTGCGGGCTGCTGTGGCTGCTTGCCTTAGCCTAGTATTTGCAGCACGATGGGAGAAACCCGCCTAGAGCGAAAGCCTCTTTGCCCTGGCATCTCCTCTGGGAAAGCACAGCATTCTTTGGTAAATCAGAGTCCGGACTGAAGGATGCTCCTGTTTGCCAGAGCTGGTCTCCTCAGCATGGTGCAATGAACCCGAATTGAGCGAAATCCTCTATGCCTGGGCATCCCCTCTGCCTGAGAGAGAAGCGCGGTTGCGTCTGTGGAAAGAGCCTTAAGGAAAGGGACACGTTTTTCACTTCGCTCCCCAGGAGCATGTCTGTGGAAGGTGCAGCACGCTGCCCCTGGAGAAGAGCAGGAAGCGTTGACCTTCTGGTCTGGAAACAGTTGGGAAGCAAGAGAGCCGTCCCTGGCAGGCACCGCGGCCGGTGGCAATACAAGTGTCACCCGCTCCCAGTGCAGAGAGACAGAAGCCTGGCTGCTATGGAGACAGGAGGGGATGAGTAGGACAGGGCGCGTGCTCCACTCTTAGGAAGCAGTCTTTGCAGAAAGCATGCCTGTCCTGAGCCTCTGGGCCCAAGGACCTAGCAGCTCCTTGGCCACCTGTCCCTGGGGCAGACATGCGCTAGCCACCAGGCGCCTACGCTGAACTTTCAGAAAAGGTTCCCTGAAATAACGGGTAGTCAGATGCCGTCTTCCTCCAGGATGTGGAAGCCTGGAGGAGGCACGGGGTTTAAGGGGAAGGAGTGGGGACAGTCCACCAAAGCTACCTAATCAGTGCACGGGCGTTTTGCAGGGATCCTGTCACCTATCCTTTCCTGTGTGGAAAGCACTGTCCTAGTCCGCGAGTCTGCCTGAGCGCCAGAGTAAGAGGCCAAGCGACGCCTACACTGGGAGATGGCAGTGTGCATAGAGTGCCATCCCTGGCTACGCATGCTACTGTAGGGTTGTGGCTGTGTCTGCTTAGTTTGGCCTGGCAGGGTGAACCCAGGACGCGAACATGGAGCCCGGAAAAGCAAGGCCAAGAGGCACCAGCTCTCACGCATCTCGTTTGCCCTGACGCGACTGAAGCCTTGCTGAGGAAGCAGCAGCGAAGTGCTGTTCGCTCCAAGCCAAAGCCTCTGCGAAAGCACAACATTCGCTGAGAAATATTCTGCGGGCTGCGGCTGCTTGCCTGAGCCCAGTCTCGCGGTGGGAGAAACCCGTATACAGCAACAACCTCTTTGCCTAGGCATCTCCCTAGGGAAAGCTCACTGTTCCTTGGGAAATCAGAGTTGGCTTTGGGGATGCTGCTGCTGCTTGACTGAGCTAGTCTCCGAAGCACGGTGCAGGATACCCGCATGGAGCGAAATACTCTTTGCCCTAGCATCCTCTCTGCCTGAGAAAGAAGCCAAGTGTGGGGAAGGCGCAGCACATGGCCCCGGAGAAGAGAAGGAGCCGTTGGCCTTGGGGTCGGGAAACGCTCGGGAAGCAGGATAGCCTGCAGTGGCACGAACAGCAGGCTGGTGGCAAGACAAGTGTCACCCGCTCCCTGCATGGAGAGATGGAAGCCTGGCTATTAAGGAGAAATGAGGGGACGACTAGGACAGAGGCGCGTGCTCCACTCTGAGGAAGGAGTCTGGGCAGAAGGCAGGCCTGTCCTGTGCCTCTGGACCCAAGGGGACAGCATCTCCTTGGCCACCTGTCCCAAGAGCAGACTTGGGCTTGCCAACAGGTGCCATACCCGGAACTCACAGAAACAACCCCATGGAGAAACGGGCAGTCAGATGCCGTCTTCCACCAAGATGTGGCAACGATGTGAGTGGCAGGGGTGTGCCGGGAAAGAGTGGAGACAGTGACCCACAGTTCCCCATCCCAGTGCACGGGCCGTGTGCAGTGATCCAGTCGCCACTTCTCTCCTGTGTTGAAGGCACTGGCCGAGACCCCGAGTCTGCCTGAGCGCCAAAGCAAAAGGCAAAGCCTTACCTAGCCTAGGAGATGGTAATAGGCATAGAGTGCCATGCTAGGACACGCACGCTGCTGCAGGGTTGTGACCATGTCTGCTTAGTTTGGCATTGCAAGGTGAAACCTGGGCGTGAACTTGGAGGCCGGAAAAGCAATTCCCAAGAGGCACCAGCTCTCCCGTGGCTCTTCTTCCCTGCTGCGACAGAGCGAACACCCAAGCCTTTCTGAGGAGGGAGCAGCGAAATACGGTTCGTGCCAAGCTAAAAACATCTGCGAAAGCTTAGCAGTCGCTGCGAAATCAGAGTCGGTTCTACGGGCTGCTGTTGCTGCTTGCCTTAGCCTAGTATTTGCAGCACGATGGGAGAAACCCGCCTAGAGCGAAAGCCTCTTTGCCCTGGCATCTCCTCTGGGAAAGCACAGCATTCTTTGGGAAATCAGAGTCCGGACTGAAGGATGCTCATGTTTGCCAGAGCAGGTCTCCTCAGCATGGTGCAATGAAC
The DNA here is from genome assembly GCF_964662115.1 of Mustela nivalis. Taxonomy (NCBI): domain Eukaryota; kingdom Metazoa; phylum Chordata; class Mammalia; order Carnivora; family Mustelidae; genus Mustela; species Mustela nivalis. Next base: position 298,302 of record NW_028135889.1, on the reverse strand, counting down.
CCGAATTGAGCGAAATCCTCTATGCCTGGGCATCCCCTCTGCCTGAGAGAGAAGCGCGGTTGCGTCTGTGGAAAGAGCCTTAAGGAAAGGGACACGTTTTTCACTTCGCTCCCCAGGAGCATGTCTGTGGAAGGTGCAGCACGCTGCCCCTGGAGAAGAGCAGTAACCGTTGACCTTCTGGTCTGGAAACAGTTGGGAAGCAAGAGAGCCGGCCCTGGCAGGCACCGCGGCCCGTGGCAATACAAGTGTCACCCGCTCCCAGTGCAGAGAGACAGAAGCCTGGCTGCTATGGAGACAGGAGGGGATGAGTAAGACAGGGCGCGTGCTCCACTCTTAGGAAGCAGTCTTTGCAGAAAGCATGCCTGTCCTGAGCCTCTGGGTCCATGGACACAGCAGCTCCTTGGCCACCTGTCCCTGGGGCAGACATGCGCGAGGCACCAGGCGCCTACGCTGAACTTTCAGAAACGGTTCCCTGAAATAACGGGTAGTCAGATGCCGTCTTCCTCCAGGATGTGGAAGCCTGGAGAAGGCACGGGGTTTAAGGGAAAGGACTGGGGACAGTCCACCAAAGCTACCTAATCAGTGCACGGGTGGTTTGCAGGGATCCTGTCACCTATCCTTTCCTGTGGGGAAAGCACTGTCCTAGTCCGCGAGTCCGCCTGAGCGCCAGAGTAAAAGGCCAAGCGACGCCTACACTGGGAGATGGTAGTGTGCATAGAGTGCCATCCCTGGTTACGCATGCTACTGTAGGGTTGTGGAGGTGTCTGCTTAGTTTGGCCTGGCAGGGTGAACCCAGGACGCGAACATGGAGCCCGGAAAAGCAAGGCCCAAGAGGCACCAGCTCTCCCGCAGCTCGTTTGCCCTGACGCGACTGAAGCCTTGCTGAGGAAGCAGCCGTGAAGTGCTGTTCGCTCCAAGCCAAAGCCTCTGCAAAAGCACAACATTCGCTGAGAAATGTTCTGCGGGCTGCTGCTGCTTGCCTGATCCCAGTCTCGCGGTGGGAGAAACCCGTATACAGCAACAACCTCTTTGCCTAGGCATCTCCCCAGGGAAAGCTCACCGTGCCTTGGGAAATCAGAGTTGGCTTTGGGGATGCTGCTGCTGCTTGACTGAGCTAGTCTCCGAAGCACGGTGCAAGATACCCGCATGGAGCAAAATACTCATTGCCCTAGCATCTTCTCTGCCTGAGAGAGTAGCCAAGTGTGGGGAAGGTGCAGCACACGGCCCCGGAGAAGAGAAGGAGCCTTTGGCCTTGGGGTCGGGAAACACTCGGGAAGCAGGATAGCCTGCAGTGGCACGAAGAGCAGGCCGGTGGCAAGACAAGTGTCACCCGCTCCCTGCACGGAGAGAGGGAAGCCTGGCTATTAAGGAGAAATGAGGGGACGACTCGTACAGAGGCGCGTGCTCCACGCTGAGGAAGGAGTCTGGGCAGAAGGCAGGCCTGTCCTGTGCCTCTGGACCCAAGGGGACAGCATCTCCTTGGCCACCTGTCCCAAGGGCAGACTTGGGCTTGCCAACAGGTGCCATACCCGGAACTCACAGAAACAACCCCATGGAGAAACGGGTAGTCAGATGCCGTCTTCCACCAAGATGTGGCAACGATGTGAGTGGCAGGGGGTGTGCCGGGAAAGAGTGGAGACAGTGACCCACAGTTCCCCATCCCAGTGCACGGGCCGTGTGCAGTGATCCTGTCGCCACTTCTCTCCTGTGTTGAAGGCACTGGCCGAGACCCCGAGTCTGCCTGAGCGCCAAAGCAAAAGACAAAGCCTTACGTAGCCCAGGAGATGGTAATAGGCATAGAGTGCCATGCTAGGACACGCACGCTGCTGCAGGGTTGTGACCATGTCTGCTTAGTTCGGCATAGCAAGGTGAAACCTGGGCGTGAACTTGGAGGCCGGAAAAGCAATTCCCAAGAGGCACCAGCTCTCCCGTGGCTCTTCTTCCCTGCTGCGACAGAGCAAACACCCAAGCCTTTCTGAGGAAGCAGCAGCAAAATACGGTTCGTGCCAAGCTAAAAACATCTGCGAAAGCTTTGCAGTCGCTGCGAAATCAGAGTCGGTTCTGCGGGCTGCTGTTGCTGCTTGCCTTAGCCTAGTATTCGCAGCACGATGGGAGAAACCCGCCTAGAGCGAAAGCCTCTTTGCCCTGGCATCTCCTCTGGGAAAGCACAGCATTCTTTGGGAAATCAGAGTCCGGACTGAAGGATGCTCCTGTTTGCCAGAGCTGGTCTCCTCAGCATGGTGCAATGAACCCGCATTGAGCGAAATCCTCTATGCCTGGGCATCCCCTCTGCCTGAGAGAGAAGCACGGTTGCGTCTGTGGAAAGAGGCTTAAGGAAAGGGACACGTTTTTCACTTCGCTCCCCAGGAGCATGTCTGTGGAAGGTGCAGCACGCTGCCCCTGGAGAAGAGCAGGAACCGTTGACCTTCTGGTCTGGAAACAGTTGGGAAGCAAGAGAGCCGGCCCTGGCAGGCACCGCGGCCCGTGGCAATACAAGTGTCACCCGCTCCCAGTGCAGAGAGACAGAAGCCTGGCTGCTATGGAGACAGGAGGGGATGAGTAGGACAGGGCGCGTGCTCCACTCTTAGGAAGCAGTCTTTGCAGAAAGCATGCCTGTCCTGAGCCTCTGGGCCCAAGGACACAGCAGCTCCTTGGCCACCTGTCCCTGGGGCAGACATGCGCGAGCCACCAGGCGCCTACGCTGAACTTTCAGAAACAGTTCCCTGAAATAACGGGTAGTCAGATGCCGTCTTCCTCCAGGATGTGGAAGCCTGGAGGAGGCACGGGGTCTAAGCGGAAGGAGTGGGGACAGTCCACCAAAGCTACCTAATCAGTGCACGGGCGGTTTGCAGGGATCCTGTCACTTATCCTTTCCTCTGGGGAAAGCGCTGTCCTAGTCCGCGAGTCCGCCTGAGCGCCAGAGTAAAAGGCCAAGCGACGCCTACACTGGGAGATGGTAGTGTGCATAGAGTGCCATCCCTGGTTACGCATGCTACTGTAGGGTTGTGGAGGTGTCTGCTTAGTTTGGCCTGGCAGGGTGAACCCAGGACGCAAACATGGAGCCCGGAAAAGCAAGGCCCAAGAGGCACCAGCTCTCCCGCAGCTCGTTTGCCCTTACGCGACTGAAGCCTTGCTGAGGAAGCAGCAGCGAAGTGCTGTTCGCTCCAAGCCAAAGCCTCTGCGAAAGCACAACATTCGCTGAGAAATGTTCTGCGGGATGCTGCTGCTTGCCTGAGCCCAGTCTCGCGGTGGGAGAAACCCGTATACAGCAACAACCTCTTTGCCTAGGCATCTCCCCAGGGAAAGCTCACCGTTCCTTGGGAAATCAGAGTTGGCTTTGGGGATGCTGCTGCTGCTTGACTGAGCTAGTCTCCGAAGCACGGTGCAAGATACCCGCATGGAGCAAAATACTCATTGCCCTAGCATCTTCTCTGCCTGAGAAAGAAGCCAAGTGTGGGGAAGGCGCAGGACACGGCCCCGGAGAAGAGAAGGAGCCGTTGGCCTTGGGGTCGGGAAACGCTCGGGAAGCAGGATAGCCTGCAGTGGCACGAACAGCAGGCTGGTGGCAAGACAAGTGTCACCCGCTCCCTGCACGGAGAGAGGGAAGCCTGGCTATTAAGGAGAAATGAGGGGACGACTAGTACAGAGGCCCGTGCTCCACTCTGAGGAAGGAGTCTGGGCAGAAGGCAGGCCTGTCCTGTGCCTCTGGACCCAAGGGGACAGCATCTCATTGGCCACCTGTCCCCAGGGCAGACTTGGGCTTGCCAACAGGTGCCATACCCGGAACTCACAGAAACAACCCCATGGAGAAACGGGCAGTCAGATGCCGTCTTCCACCAAGATGTGGCAATGATGTGAGTGGCAGAGGGTGTGCCGGGAAAGAGTGGAGACAGTGACCCACAGTTCCCCATCCCAGTGCACGGGCCGTGTGCAGTGATCCAGTCGCCACTTCTCTCCTGTGTTGAAGGCACTGGCCGAGACCCCGAGTGTGCCTGAGCACCAAAGCAAAAGGCAAAGCCTTACCTAGCCCAGGAGATGGTAATAGGCATAGAGTGCCATGCTAGGACACGCACGGTGCTGCAGGGTTGTGACCATGTCTGCTTAGTTTGGCATAGCAAGGTGAAACCTGGGCGTGAACTTGGAGGCCGGAAAAGCAATTCCCAAGAGGCACCAGCTCTCCCGTGGCTCTTCTTCCCTGCTGCGACAGAGCGAACACCCAAGCCTTTCTGAGGAAGCAGCAGCGAAATACGGTTCGTGCCAAGCTAAAAACATCTGCGAAAGCTTAGCAGTCACTGCGAAATCAGAGTCGGTTCTGCGGGCTGCTGTTGCTGCTTGCCTTAGCCTAGTATTCGCAGCACGATGGGAGAAACCCGCCTAGAGCGAAAGCCTCTTTGCCCTGGCATCTCCTCTGGGAAAGCACAGCATTCTTTGGGAAATCAGAGTCCGGACTGAAGGATGCTCCTGTTTGCCAGAGCAGGTCTCCTCAGCATGGTGCAATGAACCCGCATTGAGCGAAATCCTCTATGCCTGGGCATCCCCTCTGACTGAGAGAGAAGCGCGGTTGCGTCTGTGGAAAGAGCCTTAAGGAAAGGGACACGTTTTTCACTTCGCTCCCCAGGAGCATGTCTGTGGAAGGTGCAGCACGCTGCCCCTGGAGAAGAGCAGTAACCATTGACCTTCTGGTCTGGAAACAGTTGGGAAGCAAGACAGCCGGCCCTGGCAGGCACCGCGGCTGGTGGCAATACAAGTGTCACCCGCTCCCAGTGCAGAGAGACAGAAGCCTGGCTGCTATGGAGACAGGAGGGGATGAGTAGGACAGGGCGCGTGCTCCACTCTTAGGAAGCATTCTTTGCAGAAAGCATGCCTGTCCTGAGCCTCTGGGCCCAAGGACACAGCAGCTCCTTGGCCACCTGTCCCTGGGGCAGACATGCGCGAGGCACCAGGCGCCTAGGCTGAACTTTCAGAAACAGTTCCCTGAAATAACGGGTAGTCAGATGCAGTCTTCCTCCAGGATGTGGAAGCCTGGAGAAGGCACGGGGTTTAAGGGAAAGGACTGGGGACAGTCCACCAAAGCTACCTAATCAGTGCACGGGTGGTTTGCAGGGATCCTGTCACCTATCCTTTCCTGTGGGGAAAGCACTGTTCTAGTCCGCGAGTCGCCTGAGCGCCAGAGTAAAAGGCCAAGCGACGCCTACACTGGGAGATGGTAGTGTGCATAGAGTGCCATCCCTGGTTACGCATGCTACTGTAGGGTTGTGGAGGTGTCTGCTTAGTTTGGCCTGGCAGGGTGAACCCAGGACGCAAACATGGAGCCCGGAAAAGCAAGGCCCAAGAGGCACCAGCTCTCCCGCAGCTCGTTTGCCCTTACGCGACTGAAGCCTTGCTGAGGAAGCAGCAGCGAAGTGCTGTTCGCTCCAAGCCAAAGCCTCTGCGAAAGCACAACATTCGCTGAGAAATGTTCTGCGGGATGCTGCTGCTTGCCTGAGCCCAGTCTCGCGGTGGGAGAAACCCGTATACAGCAACAACCTCTTTGCCTAGGCATCTCCCCAGGGAAAGCTCACCGTTCCTTGGGAAATCAGAGTTGGCCATGGGGATGCTGCTGCTGCTTGACTGAGCTAGTCTCCGAAGCACGGTGCAAGATACCCGCATGGAGCAAAATACTCATTGCCCTAGCATCTTCTCTGCCTGAGAAAGAAGCCAAGTGTGGGGAAGGCGCAGGACACGGCCCCGGAGAAGAGAAGGAGCCGTTGGCCTTGGGGTCGGGAAACGCTCGGGAAGCAGGATAGCCTGCAGTGGCACGAACAGCAGGCTGGTGGCAAGACAAGTGTCACCCGCTCCCTGCACGGAGAGAGGGAAGCCTGGCTATTAAGGAGAAATGAGGGGACGACTAGTACAGAGGCCCGTGCTCCACTCTGAGGAAGGAGTCTGGGCAGAAGGCAGGCCTGTCCTGTGCCTCTGGACCCAAGGGGACAGCATCTCATTGGCCACCTGTCCCCAGGGCAGACTTGGGCTTGCCAACAGGTGCCATACCCGGAACTCACAGAAACAACCCCATGGAGAAACGGGCAGTCAGATGCCGTCTTCCACCAAGATGTGGCAATGATGTGAGTGGCAGAGGGTGTGCCGGGAAAGAGTGGAGACAGTGACCCACAGTTCCCCATCCCAGTGCACGGGCCGTGTGCAGTGATCCAGTCGCCACTTCTCTCCTGTGTTGAAGGCACTGGCCGAGACCCCGAGTGTGCCTGAGCACCAAAGCAAAAGGCAAAGCCTTACCTAGCCCAGGAGATGGTAATAGGCATAGAGTGCCATGCTAGGACACGCACGCTGCTGCAGGGTTGTGACCATGTCTGCTTAGTTTGGCATAGCAAGGTGAAACCTGGGCGTGAACTTGGAGGCCGGAAAAGCAATTCCCAAGAGGCACCAGCTCTCCCGTGGCTCTTCTTCCCTGCTGCGACAGAGCGAACACCCAAGCCTTTCTGAGGAAGCAGCAGCGAAATACGGTTCGTGCCAAGCTAAAAACATCTGCGAAAGCTTAGCAGTCACTGCGAAATCAGAGTCGGTTCTGCGGGCTGCTGTTGCTGCTTGCCTTAGCCTAGTATTCGCAGCACGATGGGAGAAACCCGCCTAGAGCGAAAGCCTCTTTGCCCTGGCATCTCCTCTGGGAAAGCACAGCATTCTTTGGGAAATCAGAGTCCGGACTGAAGGATGCTCCTGTTTGCCAGAGCAGGTCTCCTCAGCATGGTGCAATGAACCCGCATTGAGCGAAATCCTCTATGCCTGGGCATCCCCTCTGACTGAGAGAGAAGCGCGGTTGCGTCTGTGGAAAGAGCCTTAAGGAAAGGGACACGTTTTTCACTTCGCTCCCCAGGAGCATGTCTGTGGAAGGTGCAGCACGCTGCCCCTGGAGAAGAGCAGTAACCATTGACCTTCTGGTCTGGAAACAGTTGGGAAGCAAGACAGCCGGCCCTGGCAGGCACCACGGCTGGTGGCAATACAAGTGTCACCCGCTCCCAGTGCAGAGAGACAGAAGCCTGGCTGCTATGGAGACAGGAGGGGATGAGTAGGACAGGGCGCGTGCTCCACTCTTAGGAAGCATTCTTTGCAGAAAGCATGCCTGTCCTGAGCCTCTGGGCCCAAGGACACAGCAGCTCCTTGGCCACCTGTCCCTGGGGCAGACATGCGCGAGGCACCAGGCGCCTAGGCTGAACTTTCAGAAACAGTTCCCTGAAATAACGGGTAGTCAGATGCAGTCTTCCTCCAGGATGTGGAAGCCTGGAGAAGGCACGGGGTTTAAGGGAAAGGACTGGGGACAGTCCACCAAAGCTACCTAATCAGTGCACGGGTGGTTTGCAGGGATCCTGTCACCTATCCTTTCCTGTGGGGAAAGCACTGTTCTAGTCCGCGAGTCGCCTGAGCGCCAGAGTAAAAGGCCAAGCGACGCCTACACTGGGAGATGGTAGTGTGCATAGAGTACCATCCCTGGCTACGCATGCTACTGTAGGGTTGTGGCTGTGTCTGCTTAGTTTGGCCTGGCAGGGTGAACCCAGGACGCGAACATGTAGCCCGGAAAAGCAAGGCCCAGGAGGCACCAGCTCTCCCGAAGCTCGTTTGCCCTGATGCGACTGAAGACTTGCTGAGGAAGCAGCAGCGAAGTGCTGTTCGCTCCAAGCCAAAGCCTCTGCGAAAGCACAACATTCGCTGAGAAATGTTCTGCGGGCTGCTGCTGCTTGCCTGAGCCCTGTCTCGCGGTGGGAGAAACCCGTATACAGCAACAACCTCTTTGCCTAGGCATCTCCCCAAGGAAAGCTCACCGTTCCTTGGGAAATCAGAGTTGGGTTTGGGGATGCTGCTGCTGCTTGACTGAGCTAGTCTCCGAAGCACGGTGCAAGATACCCGCATGGAGCGAAATACTCGTTGCCCTAGCATCCTCTCTGCCTGAGAGAGAAGCCAAGTGTGGGGAAGGCGCAGCACACGGCCCAGGAGAAGAGAAGGAGCCGTTGGCCTTGGGGTCGGGAAACGGTCGGGAAGCAGGATAGCCTGCAGTGGCACGAACAGCAGGCTGGTGGCAAGACATGTGTCACTCGCTCCCTGCACGGAGAGAGGGAAGCCTGGCTATTAAGGAGAAATGAGGGGACGACTAGTACAGAGGCGCGTGCTCCACTCTGAGGAAGGAGTCTGGGCAGAAGGCAGGCCTGTCCTGTGCCTCTGGACCCAAGGGGACAGCATCTCCTTGGCCACCTGTCCCAAGGGCAGACTTGGGCTTGCCACCAGGTGCCATACCCGGAACTCACAGAAACAACCCCATGGAGAAACGGGCAGTCAGATGCCGTCTTCCACCAAGATGTGGCAGCGATGTGAGTGGCAGGGGGTGTGCCGGGAAAGAGTGGAGACAGTGACCCACAGTTCCCCATCCCAGTGCACGGGCCGTGTGCAGTGATCCAGTCGCCACTTCTCTCCTTTGTTGAAGGCACTGGCTGAGACCTCGAGTGTGCCTGAGCGCCAAAGCAAAAGGCAAAGCCTTACCTAGCCCAGGAGATGGTAATAGGTATAGAGTGCCATGCTAGGACACGCACACGCTGCTGCAGGGTTGTGACCATGTCTGCTTAGTTCGGCATAGCAAGGTGAAACCTGGGCGTGAACTTGGAGGCCGGAAAAGCAATTCCCAAGAGGCACCAGCTCTCCCGTGGCTCTTCTTCCCTCCTGCGACAGAGCGAACACCCAAGCCTTTCTGAGGAAGCAGCAGCGAAAGACGGTTCGTGCCAAGCTAAAAACATCTGCGAAAGCTTAGCAGTCGCTGCGAAATCAGAGTCGGTTCTGCGGGCTGCTGTGGCTGATTACCTTAGCCTAGTATTCGCAGCACGATGGGAGAAACCCGCCTAGAGCGAAAGCCTCTTTGCCCTGGCATCTCCTCTGGGAAAGCACAGCATTCTTTGGGAAATCAGAGTCCGGACTGAAGGATACTCCTGTTTGCCAGAGCTGGTCTCCTCAGCATGGTGCAATGAACCCGCATTGAGCGAAATCCTCTATGCCTGGGCATCCCCTCTGCCTGAGAGAGAAGCGCGGTTGCGTCTGTGGAAAGAGCCTTAAGGAAAGGGACACGTTTTTCACTTCGCTCCCCAGGAGCATGTCTGTGGAAGGTGCAGCATGCTGCCCCTGGAGAAGAGCAGGAACCGTTGACCTTCTGGTCTGGAAACAGTTGGGAAGCAAGAGAGCCGGCCCTGGCAGGCACCGCGGCCGGTGGTAATACAAGTGTCACCCGCTCCCAGTGCAGAGAGACAGAAGCCTGGCTGCTATGGAGACAGGAGGGGATGAGTAGGACAGGGCGCGTGCTCCACTCTTAGGAAGCAGTCTTTGCAGAAAGCATGCCTGTCCTGAGCCTCTGGGCCCAAGGACACAGCAGCTCCTTGGCCCCCTGTCCCTGGGGCACACATGCGCGAGCCACCAGGCGCCTACGCTGAACTTTCAGAAACTGTTCCCTGAAATAACGGGTAGTCAGATGCCGTCTTCCTCCAGGATGTGGAAGCCTGGAGGAGGCACGGGGTTTAAGGGGAAGGAGTGGGGACAGTCCACCAAAGCTACCTAATCAGTGCACGGGCGGTTTGCAGGGATCCTGTCACCTATCCTTTCCTGTGGGGAAAGCACTGTCCTAGTCCGCGAGTCCGCCTGTGCGCCAGAGTAAAAGGCCAAGCGACGCCTACACTGGGAGATGGTAGTGTGCATAGAGTGCCATCCCTGGCTACGCATGCTACTGTAGGGTTGTGGCTGTGTCTGCTTAGTTTGGCCTGGCAGGGTGAACCCAGGACGCGAAAATGGAGCCCGGAAACGCAAGGACCAAGAGGCACCAGCTCTCCCGCAGCTCGTTTGCCCTGACGCGACTGAAGCCTTGCTGAGGAAGCAGCAGCGAAGTACTGTTCGCTCCAAGCCAAAGCCTCTGCGAAAGCACAACATTCGCTGAGAAATGTTCTGCGGGCTGCTGCTGCTTGCCTGAGCCCAGTCTCGCGGTGGGAGAAACCCGTATACAGCAACAACCTCTTTGCCTAGGCATCTCCCCAGGGAAAGCTCACCGTTCCTTGGGAAATTAGTGTTGGCTTTGGGGATGCTGCTGCTGCTTGCCTGAGCTAGTCTCCGAAGCACGGTGCAAGATACCCGCATGGAGCGAAATACTCTTTGCCCTAGCATCCCCTCTGCCTGAGAGAGAAGCCAAGTGTGGGGAAGGCGCAGCACACGGCCCCGGGGAAGAGAAGAAGCCGTTGGCCGTGGGGTTGGGAAACGCTCGGGAAGCAGGATAGCCTGCAGTGGCACGAACAGCAGTCCGGTGGCAAGACAAATGTCACCCGCTCCCTGTGCGGAGAGATGGAAGCCTGGCAGCGAAGGAGAAATGAGGGGACGACTAGGGCAGAGGCACGTGCTCCACTCTGAGGAAGGAGTCTGGGCAGAAGGCCGGCCTGTCCTGTGCCTCTGGACCCAAGGGGATAGCATCTCCTTGGCCACCTGTCCCAAGGGCAGACTTGGACTTGCCACCAGGTGCCATACCCGGAACTCAAAGAAACAACCCCATGGAGAAACGGGCAGTCAGATGCCGTCTTCCACCAAGATGTGGCAGCGATGTGAGTGGCAGGGGGTGTGCCGGGAAAGAGTGGAGACAGTGACCCACAGTTCCCCATCCAGGTGCACGGGCCGTGTGCAGTGATCCTGAAGCCACTTCTCTCCTGTGTTAAAGGCACTGGCCAAGCCCCCGAGTCTGTTTGAGCACCAGAGTAAAAGGAAAAGCCTTACCTAGCCCAGGAGATGGTAAGAGGCATAGAGGGCCATGCTAGGACACGCACGCTGCTGCAGGGTTGTGACTGTGTCTGCTTAGTTCGGCATAGCAAGGTGAAGCCCGGGCGTGAACTTGGAGCCCGGGAAAGCAAGGCCCAAGAGGCACCAGCTCTCCAGCAGCTCGTCTTCCCTGACGCGACAGAAGCCTTGCTGAGGAAGCAGCAGCAAAGTGCTGTTTGCTCCAAGCCAAAACCTCTGCGAAAGCACAGCATTCGCTGAGAAATGTTCTGCTGGCTGCTGCTGCTTGCCTGAGCCCAGTCTCGCGGTGGGAGAAACCCGTATACAGCAACAACTTCTTTGCCTAGGCATCTCCCATGGGAAAGCTCACCGTTCCTTGGGAAATCAGAGTTGGGTTTGGGGATGCTGCTGCTGCTTGCCTGAGCTAGTCTCCGAAGCACGGTGCAAGATACCCGCATGGAGCGAAATACTCTTTGCCCTAGCATCCCCTCTGCCTGAGAGAGAAGCCAAGTGTGGGGAAGGCGCAGCACACGGCCCCGGAGAAGAGAAGGAGCCGTTGGCCTTGGGGTCGGGAAACGCTCGGGAAGCAGGATAGCCTGCAGTGGCACGAACAGCAGGCCAGTGGCAAGACAAGTGTCACCCGCTCCCTGTGCAGAGAGATGGAAGCCTGGCTGCTAAGGAGAAATGAGGGGACGACTAGGGCAGAGGCGCGTGCTCCACTCTGAGGAAGGAGTCTGGGCCGAAGGCAGGCCTGTCCTGTGCCTCTGGACACAAGTGGACAGCATCTCCTTGGCCACCTGTCCCAAGGGCAGACTTGGGCTTGCCACCAGGTGCCATACCCGGAACTCACAGAAACAACCCCATGGAGAAACGGGCAGTCAGATGCCGTCTTCCACCAAGATGTGGCAGCGATGTGAGTGGCAGGGGGTGTGCCGGGAAAGAGTGGAGACAGTGACCCACAGTTCCCCATCCCAGTGCACGGGCCGTGCGCAGTGATCCTGTCGCCACTTCTCTCCTGTGTTGAAGGCACTGGCCGAGACCCCGAGTCTGCCTGAGCACTAGAGTAAAAGGCAAAGCCTTACCTACCCCAGGAGATGGTAATAGACATAGAGGGCCATGCTAGGACATGCACGCTGCTGCAGGGTTGTGACTGTGTCTGCTTAGTTCGGCATAGCAAGGTGAAGCCCGGGCGTGAACTTGGAGCCCGGGAAAGCAAGGCCCAAGAGACACCAGCTCTCCCGCAGCTCGTCTTCCCTGACGCGACTGAAGCCTTGCTGAGGAAGCAGCAGCAAAAGCTGTTTGCTCCAAGCCAAAACCTCTGTGAAAGCACAGCATTCGCTGAGAAATGTTCTGCTGGCTGCTGCTGCTTGCCTGAGTCCAGTCTCGCGGTGGAAGAAACCCGTATACAGCAACAACTTCTTTGCCTAGGCATCTCCCCTGGGCAGCTCACCATTCCTTGGGAAATCAGAGTTGGGTTTGGGGATGCTGCTGCTGCTTGCCTGAGCTAATCTCCGAAGCACGGTGCAAGATACCCGTATGGATTGAAATACTCTTTGCCCTAGCATCCCCTCTGCCTGAGAGAGAAGCCAAGTGTGGGGAAGGCGCAGCACACGGCCCCGGGGAAGAGAAGAAGCCGTTGGCCGTGGGGTTGGGAAACGCTCGGGAAGCAGGATAGCCTGCAGTGGCACGAACAGCAGTCCGGTGGCAAGACAAATGTCACCCGCTCCCTGTGCGGAGAGATGGAAGCCTGGCAGCGAAGGAGAAATGAGGGGACGACTAGGGCAGAGGCACGTGCTCCACTCTGAGGAAGGAGTCTGGGCAGAAGGCCGGCCTGTCCTGTGCCTCTGGACCCAAGGGGATAGCATCTCCTTGGCCACCTGTCCCAAGGGCAGACTTGGGCTTGCCACCAGGTGCCATACCCGGAACTCAAAGAAACAACCCCATGGAGAAACGGGCAGTCAGATGCCGTCTTCCACCAAGATGTGGCAGCGATGTGAGTGGCAGGGGGTGTGCCGGGAAAGAGTGGAGACAGTGACCCACAGTTCCCCATCCAGGTGCACGGGCCGTGTGCAGTGATCCTGAAGCCACTTCTCTCCTGTGTTAAAGGCACTGGCCAAGCCCCCGAGTCTGTTTGAGCACCAGAGTAAAAGGAAAAGCCTTACCTAGCCCAGGAGATGGTAATAGGCATAGAGGTCCATGCTAGGACACGCACGCTGCTGCAGGGTTGTGACTGTGTCTGCTTAGTTCGGCATAGCAAGGTGAAGCCCGGGCGTGAACTTGGAGCCCGGGAAAGCAAGGCCCAAGAGGCACCAGCTCTCCAGCAGCTCGTCTTCCCTGACGCGACAGAAGCCTTGCTGAGGAAGCAGCAGCAAAGTGCTGTTTGCTCCAAGCCAAAACCTCTGCGAAAGCACAGCATTCGCTGAGAAATGTTCTGCTGGCTGCTGCTGCTTGCCTGAGCCCAGTCTCGCGGTGGGAGAAACCCGTATACAGCAACAACTTCTTTGCCTAGGCATCTCCCATGGGAAAGCTCACCGTTCCTTGGGAAATCAGAGTTGGGTTTGGGGATGCTGCTGCTGCTTGCCTGAGCTAGTCTCCGAAGCACGGTGCAAGATACCCGCATGGAGCGAAATACTCTTTGCCCTAGCATCCCCTCTGCCTGAGAGAGAAGCCAAGTGTGGGGAAGGCGCAGCACACGGCCCCGGAGAAGAGAAGGAGCCGTTGGCCTTGGGGTCGGGAAACGCTCGGGAAGCAGGATAGCCTGCAGTGGCACGAACAGCAGGCCAGTGGCAAGACAAGTGTCACCCGCTCCCTGTGCAGAGAGATGGAAGCCTGGCTGCTAAGGAGAAATGAGGGGACGACTAGGGCAGAGGCGCGTGCTCCACTCTGAGGAAGGAGTCTGGGCCGAAGGCAGGCCTGTCCTGTGCCTCTGGACACAAGTGGACAGCATCTCCTTGGCCACCTGTCCCAAGGGCAGACTTGGGCTTGCCACCAGGTGCCATACCCGGAACTCACAGAAACAACCCCATGGAGAAACGGGCAGTCAGATGCCGTCTTCCACCAAGATGTGGCAGCGATGTGAGTGGCAGGGGGTGTGCCGGGAAAGAGTGGAGACAGTGACCCACAGTTCCCCATCCCAGTGCACGGGCCGTGCGCAGTGATCCTGTCGCCACTTCTCTCCTGGCCGAGACCCCGAGTCTGCCTGAGCACTAGAGTAAAAGGCAAAGCCTTACCTACCCCAGGAGATGGTAATAGACATAGAGGGCCATGCTAGGACATGCACGCTGCTGCAGGGTTGTGACTGTGTCTGCTTAGTTCGGCATAGCAAGGTGAAGCCCGGGCGTGAACTTGGAGCCCGGGAAAGCAAGGCCCAAGAGACACCAGCTCTCCCGCAGCTCGTCTTCCCTGACGCGACTGAAGCCTTGCTGAGGAAGCAGCAGCAAAAGCTGTTTGCTCCAAGCCAAAACCTCTGTGAAAGCACAGCATTCGCTGAGAAATGTTCTGCTGGCTGCTGCTGCTTGCCTGAGCCCAGTCTCGCGGTGGAAGAAACCCGTATACAGCAACAACTTCTTTGCCTAGGCATCTCCCCTGGGCAGCTCACCATTCCTTGGGAAATCAGAGTTGGGTTTGGGGATGCTGCTGCTGCTTGCCTGAGCTAATCTCCGAAGCACGGTGCAAGATACCCGTATGGATTGAAATACTCTTTGCCCTAGCATCCCCTCTGCCTGAGAGAGAAGCCAAGTGTGGGGAAGGCGCAGCACACGGCCCCGGGGAAGAGAAGAAGCCGTTGGCCGTGGGGTTGGGAAACGCTCGGGAAGCAGGATAGCCTGCAGTGGCACGAACAGCAGTCCGGTGGCAAGACAAATGTCACCCGCTCCCTGTGCGGAGAGATGGAAGCCTGGAAGCGAAGGAGAAATGAGGGGACGACTAGGGCAGAGGCACGTGCTCCACTCTGAGGAAGGAGTCTGGGCAGAAGGCCGGCCTGTCCTGTGCCTCTGGACCCAAGGGGATAGCATCTCCTTGGCCACCTGTCCCAAGGGCAGACTTGGACTTGCCACCAGGTGCCATACCCGGAACTCAAAGAAACAACCCCATGGAGAAACGGGCAGTCAGATGCCGTCTTCCACCAAGATGTGGCAGCGATGTGAGTGGCAGGGGGTGTGCCGGGAAAGAGACAAGTGTCACCCGCTCCCTGTGCAGAGAGATGGAAGCCTGGCTGCTAAGGAGAAATGAGGGGACGACTAGGGCAGAGGCGCGTGCTCCACTCTGAGGAAGGAGTCTGGGCCGAAGGCAGGCCTGTCCTGTGCCTCTGGACACAAGTGGGCAGCATCTCCTTGGCCACCTGTCCCAAGGGCAGACTTGGGCTTGCCACCAGGTGCCATACCCGGAACTCACAGAAACAACCCCATGGAGAAACGGGCAGTCAGATGCCGTCTTCCACCAAGATGTGGCAGCGATGTGAGTGGCAGGGGGTGTGCCGGGAAAGAGTGGAGACAGTGACCCACAGTTCCCCATCCCAGTGCACGGGCCGTGTGCAGTGATCCTGTCGCCACTTCTCTCCTGTGTTGAAGGCACTGGCCGAGACCCCGAGTCTGCCTGAGCACTAGAGTAAAAGGCAAAGCCTTACCTACCCCAGGAGATGGTAATAGACATAGAGGGCCATGCTAGGACATGCACGCTGCTGCAGGGTTGTGACTGTGTCTGCTTAGTTCGGCATAGCAAGGTGAAGCCCGGGCGTGAACTTGGAGCCCGGGAAAGCAAGGCCCAAGAGACACCAGCTCTCCCGCAGCTCGTCTTCCCTGACGCGACTGAAGCCTTGCTGAGGAAGCAGCAGCAAAAGCTGTTTGCTCCAAGCCAAAACCTCTGTGAAAGCACAGCATTCGCTGAGAAATGTTCTGCTGGCTGCTGCTGCTTGCCTGAGTCCAGTCTCGCGGTGGAAGAAACCCGTATACAGCAACAACTTCTTTGCCTAGGCATCTCCCCTGGGCAGCTCACCATTCCTTGGGAAATCAGAGTTGGGTTTGGGGATGCTGCTGCTGCTTGCCTGAGCTAATCTCCGAAGCACGGTGCAAGATACCCGTATGGAGTGAAATACTCTTTGCCCTAGCATCCCCTCTGCCTGAGAGAGAAGCCAAGTGTGGGGAAGGCGCAGCACACGGCCCCGGGGAAGAGAAGAAGCCGTTGGCCGTGGGGTTGGGAAACGCTCGGGAAGCAGGATAGCCTGCAGTGGCACGAACAGCAGTCCGGTGGCAAGACAAATGTCACCCGCTCCCTGTGCGGAGAGATGGAAGCCTGGCAGCGAAGGAGAAATGAGGGGACGACTAGGGCAGAGGCACGTGCTCCACTCTGAGGAAGGAGTCTGGGCAGAAGGCCGGCCTGTCCTGTGCCTCTGGACCCAAGGGGATAGCATCTCCTTGGCCACCTGTCCCAAGGGCAGACTTGGACTTGCCACCAGGTGCCATACCCGGAACTCAAAGAAACAACCCCATGGAGAAACGGGCAGTCAGATGCCGTCTTCCACCAAGATGTGGCAGCGATGTGAGTGGCAGGGGGTGTGCCGGGAAAGAGTGGAGACAGTGACCCACAGTTCCCCATCCAGGTGCACGGGCCGTGTGCAGTGATCCTGAAGCCACTTCTCTCCTGTGTTAAAGGCACTGGCCAAGCCCCCGAGTCTGTTTGAGCACCAGAGTAAAAGGAAAAGCCTTACCTAGCCCAGGAGCTGGTAATAGGCATAGAGGTCCATGCTAGGACACGCACGCTGCTGCAGGGTTGTGACTGTGTCTGCTTAGTTCGGCATAGCAAGGTGAAGCCCGGGCGTGAACTTGGAGCCCGGGAAAGCAAGGCCCAAGAGGCACCAGCTCTCCAGCAGCTCGTCTTCCCTGACGCGACAGAAGCCTTGCTGAGGAAGCAGCAGCAAAGTGCTGTTTGCTCCAAGCCAAAACCTCTGCGAAAGCACAGCATTCGCTGAGAAATGTTCTGCTGGCTGCTGCTGCTTGCCTGAGCCCAGTCTCGCGGTGGAAGAAACCCGTATACAGCAACAACTTCTTTGCCTAGGCATCTCCCATGGGAAAGCTCACCGTTCCTTGGGAAATCAGAGTTGGGTTTGGGGATGCTGCTGCTGCTTGCCTGAGCTAGTCTCCGAAGCACGGTGCAAGATACCCGCATGGAGCGAAATACTCTTTGCCCTAGCATCCCCTCTGCCTGAGAGAGAAGCCAAGTGTGGGGAAGGCGCAGCACACGGCCCCGGAGAAGAGAAGGAGCCGTTGGCCTTGGGGTCGGGAAACGCTCGGGAAGCAGGATAGCCTGCAGTGGCACGAACAGCAGGCCAGTGGCAAGACAAGTGTCACCCGCTCCCTGTGCAGAGAGATGGAAGCCTGGCTGCTAAGGAGAAATGAGGGGACGACTAGGGCAGAGGCGCGTGCTCCACTCTGAGGAAGGAGTCTGGGCCGAAGGCAGGCCTGTCCTGTGCCTCTGGACACAAGTGGGCAGCATCTCCTTGGCCACCTGTCCCAAGGGCAGACTTGGGCTTGCCACCAGGTGCCATACCCGGAACTCACAGAAACAACCCCATGGAGAAACGGGCAGTCAGATGCCGTCTTCCACCAAGATGTGGCAGCGATGTGAGTGGCAGGGGGTGTGCCGGGAAAGAGTGGAGACAGTGACCCACAGTTCCCCATCCCAGTGCACGGGGCGTGCGCAGTGATCCTGTCGCCACTTCTCTCCTGTGTTGAAGGCACTGGCCGAGACCCCGAGTCTGCCTGAGCACTAGAGTAAAAGGCAAAGCCTTACCTACCCCAGGAGATGGTAATAGACATAGAGGGCCATGCTAGGACATGCACGCTGCTGCAGGGTTGTGACTGTGTCTGCTTAGTTCGGCATAGCAAGGTGAAGCCCGGGCGTGAACTTGGAGCCCGGGAAAGCAAGGCCCAAGAGACACCAGCTCTCCCGCAGCTCGTCTTCCCTGACGCGACTGAAGCCTTGCTGAGGAAGCAGCAGCAAAAGCTGTTTGCTCCAAGCCAAAACCTCTGTGAAAGCACAGCATTCGCTGAGAAATGTTCTGCTGGCTGCTGCTGCTTGCCTGAGTCCAGTCTCGCGGTGGAAGAAACCCGTATACAGCAACAACTTCTTTGCCTAGGCATCTCCCCTGGGCAGCTCACCATTCCTTGGGAAATCAGAGTTGGGTTTGGGGATGCTGCTGCTGCTTGCCTGAGCTAGTCTCCGAAGCACGGTGCAAGATACCCGCATGGAGCGAAATACTCTTTGCCCTAGCATCCCCTCTGCCTGAGAGAGAAGCCAAGTGTGGGGAAGGCGCAGCACACGGCCCCGGAGAAGAGAAGGAGCCGTTGGCCTTGGGGTCGGGAAACGCTCGGGAAGCAGGATAGCCTGCAGTGGCACGAACAGCAGGCCAGTGGCAAGACAAGTGTCACCCGCTCCCTGTGCAGAGAGATGGAAGCCTGGCTGCTAAGGAGAAATGAGGGGACGACTAGGGCAGAGGCGCGTGCTCCACTCTGAGGAAGGAGTCTGGGCCGAAGGCAGGCCTGTCCTGTGCCTCTGGACACAAGTGGGCAGCATCTCCTTGGCCACCTGTCCCAAGGGCAGACTTGGGCTTGCCACCAGGTGCCATACCCGGAACTCACAGAAACAACCCCATGGAGAAACGGGCAGTCAGATGCCGTCTTCCACCAAGATGTGGCAGCGATGTGAGTGGCAGGGGGTGTGCCGGGAAAGAGTGGAGACAGTGACCCACAGTTCCCCATCCCAGTGCACGGGGCGTGCGCAGTGATCCTGTCGCCACTTCTCTCCTGTGTTGAAGGCACTGGCCGAGACCCCGAGTCTGCCTGAGCACTAGAGTAAAAGGCAAAGCCTTACCTACCCCAGGAGATGGTAATAGACATAGAGGGCCATGCTAGGACATGCACGCTGCTGCAGGGTTGTGACTGTGTCTGCTTAGTTCGGCATAGCAAGGTGAAGCCCGGGCGTGAACTTGGAGCCCGGGAAAGCAAGGCCCAAGAGACACCAGCTCTCCCGCAGCTCGTCTTCCCTGACGCGACTGAAGCCTTGCTGAGGAAGCAGCAGCAAAAGCTGTTTGCTCCAAGCCAAAACCTCTGTGAAAGCACAGCATTCGCTGAGAAATGTTCTGCTGGCTGCTGCTGCTTGCCTGAGTCCAGTCTCGCGGTGGAAGAAACCCGTATACAGCAACAACTTCTTTGCCTAGGCATCTCCCCTGGGCAGCTCACCATTCCTTGGGAAATCAGAGTTGGGTTTGGGGATGCTGCTGCTGCTTGCCTGAGCTAATCTCCGAAGCACGGTGCAAGATACCCGTATGGAGTGAAATACTCTTTGCCCTAGCATCCCCTCTGCCTGAGAGAGAAGCCAAGTGTGGGGAAGGCGCAGCACACGGCCCCGGGGAAGAGAAGAAGCCGTTGGCCGTGGGGTTGGGAAACGCTCGGGAAGCAGGATAGCCTGCAGTGGCACGAACAGCAGTCCGGTGGCAAGACAAATGTCACCCGCTCCCTGTGCGGAGAGATGGAAGCCTGGCAGCGAAGGAGAAATGAGGGGACGACTAGGGCAGAGGCACGTGCTCCACTCTGAGGAAGGAGTCTGGGCAGAAGGCCGGCCTGTCCTGTGCCTCTGGACCCAAGGGGATAGCATCTCCTTGGCCACCTGTCCCAAGGGCAGACTTGGACTTGCCACCAGGTGCCATACCCGGAACTCAAAGAAACAACCCCATGGAGAAACGGGCAGTCAGATGCCGTCTTCCACCAAGATGTGGCAGCGATGTGAGTGGCAGGGGGTGTGCCGGGAAAGAGTGGAGACAGTGACCCACAGTTCCCCATCCAGGTGCACGGGCCGTGTGCAGTGATCCTGAAGCCACTTCTCTCCTGTGTTAAAGGCACTGGCCAAGCCCCCGAGTCTGTTTGAGCACCAGAGTAAAAGGAAAAGCCTTACCTAGCCCAGGAGATGGTAATAGGCATAGAGGTCCATGCTAGGACACGCACGCTGCTGCAGGGTTGTGACTGTGTCTGCTTAGTTCGGCATAGCAAGGTGAAGCCCGGGCGTGAACTTGGAGCCCGGGAAAGCAAGGCCCAAGAGGCACCAGCTCTCCAGCAGCTCGTCTTCCCTGACGCGACAGAAGCCTTGCTGAGGAAGCAGCAGCAAAGTGCTGTTTGCTCCAAGCCAAAACCTCTGCGAAAGCACAGCATTCGCTGAGAAATGTTCTGCTGGCTGCTGCTGCTTGCCTGAGCCCAGTCTCGCGGTGGAAGAAACCCGTATACAGCAACAACTTCTTTGCCTAGGCATCTCCCATGGGAAAGCTCACCGTTCCTTGGGAAATCAGAGTTGGGTTTGGGGATGCTGCTGCTGCTTGCCTGAGCTAGTCTCCGAAGCACGGTGCAAGATACCCGCATGGAGCGAAATACTCTTTGCCCTAGCATCCCCTCTGCCTGAGAGAGAAGCCAAGTGTGGGGAAGGCGCAGCACACGGCCCCGGAGAAGAGAAGGAGCCGTTGGCCTTGGGGTCGGGAAACGCTCGGGAAGCAGGATAGCCTGCAGTGGCACGAACAGCAGGCCAGTGGCAAGACAAGTGTCACACGCTCCCTGTGCAGAGAGATGGAAGCCTGGCTGCTAAGGAGAAATGAGGGGACGACTAGGGCAGAGGCGCGTGCTCCACTCTGAGGAAGGAGTCTGGGCCGAAGGCAGGCCTGTCCTGTGCCTCTGGACACAAGTGGGCAGCATCTCCTTGGCCACCTGTCCCAAGGGCAGACTTGGGCTTGCCACCAGGTGCCATACCCGGAACTCACAGAAACAACCCCATGGAGAAACGGGCAGTCAGATGCCGTCTTCCACCAAGATGTGGCAGCGATGTGAGTGGCAGGGGGTGTGCCGGGAAAGAGTGGAGACAGTGACCCACAGTTCCCCATCCCAGTGCACGGGGCGTGCGCAGTGATCCTGTCGCCACTTCTCTCCTGTGTTGAAGGCACTGGCCGAGACCCCGAGTCTGCCTGAGCACTAGAGTAAAAGGCAAAGCCTTACCTACCCCAGGAGATGGTAATAGACATAGAGGGCCATGCTAGGACATGCACGCTGCTGCAGGGTTGTGACTGTGTCTGCTTAGTTCGGCATAGCAAGGTGAAGCCCGGGCGTGAACTTGGAGCCCGGGAAAGCAAGGCCCAAGAGACACCAGCTCTCCCGCAGCTCGTCTTCCCTGACGCGACTGAAGCCTTGCTGAGGAAGCAGCAGCAAAAGCTGTTTGCTCCAAGCCAAAACCTCTGTGAAAGCACAGCATTCGCTGAGAAATGTTCTGCTGGCTGCTGCTGCTTGCCTGAGTCCAGTCTCGCGGTGGAAGAAACCCGTATACAGCAACAACTTCTTTGCCTAGGCATCTCCCCTGGGCAGCTCACCATTCCTTGGGAAATCAGAGTTGGGTTTGGGGATGCTGCTGCTGCTTGCCTGAGCTAATCTCCGAAGCACGGTGCAAGATACCCGTATGGAGTGAAATACTCTTTGCCCTAGCATCCCCTCTGCCTGAGAGAGAAGCCAAGTGTGGGGAAGGCGCAGCACACGGCCCCGGGGAAGAGAAGAAGCCGTTGGCCGTGGGGTTGGGAAACGCTCGGGAAGCAGGATAGCCTGCAGTGGCACGAACAGCAGTCCGGTGGCAAGACAAAAGTCACCCGCTCCCTGTGCGGAGAGATGGAAGCCTGGCAGCGAAGGAGAAATGAGGGGACGACTAGGGCAGAGGCACGTGCTCCACTCTGAGGAAGGAGTCTGGGCAGAAGGCCGGCCTGTCCTGTGCCTCTGGACCCAAGGGGATAGCATCTCCTTGGCCACCTGTCCCAAGGGCAGACTTGGACTTGCCACCAGGTGCCATACCCGGAACTCAAAGAAACAACCCCATGGAGAAACGGGCAGTCAGATGCCGTCTTCCACCAAGATGTGGCAGCGATGTGAGTGGCAGGGGGTGTGCCGGGAAAGAGTGGAGACAGTGACCCACAGTTCCCCATCCAGGTGCACGGGCCGTGTGCAGTGATCCTGAAGCCACTTCTCTCCTGTGTTAAAGGCACTGGCCAAGCCCCCGAGTCTGTTTGAGCACCAGAGTAAAAGGAAAAGACTTACCTAGCCCAGGAGATGGTAATAGGCATAGAGGTCCATGCTAGGACACGCACGCTGCTGCAGGGTTGTGACTGTGTCTGCTTAGTTCGGCATAGCAAGGTGAAGCCCGGGCGTGAACTTGGAGCCCGGGAAAGCAAGGCCCAAGAGGCACCAGCTCTCCAGCAGCTCGTCTTCCCTGACGCGACAGAAGCCTTGCTGAGGAAGCAGCAGCAAAGTGCTGTTTGCTCCAAGCCAAAACCTCTGCGAAAGCACAGCATTCGCTGAGAAATGTTCTGCTGGCTGCTGCTGCTTGCCTGAGCCCAGTCTCGCGGTGGGAGAAACCCGTATAGAGCAACAACTTCTTTGCCTAGGCATCTCCCATGGGAAAGCTCACCGTTCCTTGGGAAATCAGAGTTGGGTTTGGGGATGCTGCTGCTGCTTGCCTGAGCTAGTCTCCGAAGCACGGTGCAAGATACCCGCATGGAGCGAAATACTCTTTGCCCGAGCATCCCCTCTGCCTGAGAGAGAAGCCAAGTGTGGGGAAGGCGCAGCACACGGCCCCGGAGAAGAGAAGGAGCTGTTGGCCTTGGGGTCCGGAAACCCTCGGGAACAGGATAGCCTGCAGTGGCACGAACAGCAGGCCGGTGGCAAGACAAGTGTCACCCGCTCCCTGCGCGGAGAGATGGAAGCCTGGCTGCTAAGGAGAAATGAGGGGACGACTAGGGCAGAGGCGCGTGCTCCACTCTGAGGAAGGAGTCTGGGCAAAAGGCAGGCCTGTCCTGTGCCTCTGGAACCAAGGGGACAGCATCTCCTTGGCCACCTGTCCCAAGGGAAGACTTGGGCTTGCCACCAGGTGCCATACCAGGAACTCACAGAAACAACCCCATGGAGAAACGGGCAGTCAGATGCCGTCTTCCACCAAGATGTGGCAGCGATGTGAGTGGCAGGGGGTGTGCCGGGAAAGATGGAGACAGTGACCCACAGTTCCCCATCCCAGTGCACGGGCCGTGTGCAGTGATCCAGTCGCCACTTCTCTCCTGTGTTGAAGGCACTGGCCGAGACCCCGAGTCTGCCTGAGCGCCAAAGCAAAAGGCAAAGCCTTACCTAGCCCAGGAGATGGTAATAGGCATAGAGTGCCATGCTAGGACACGCAAGCTGCTGCAGGGTTGTGACTGTGTCTGCTTAGTTCGGCATAGCAAGGTGAAACCTGGGCGTGAACATGGAGGCCGGAAAAGCAATTCCCAAGAGGCCTCAGCTCTCCCGTGGCTCTTCTTCCCTGCTGCGACAGAGGGAACACCCAAGCCTTTCTGAGGAGGGAGCAGCGAAAATCGGTTCGTGCCAAGCTAAAAACATCTGTGTAGCTTAGCAGTCGCTAGGATATCAGAGTCGGTTCTGCGGGCTGCTCTTGCTACTTGCCTTAGCCTAGTATTCGCAGCACGAAGGGAGAAACCCGCCTAGAGCGAAAGCCTTTTGCCCTGGCATCTCCTCCGGGAAAGCACAGCATTCTTTGGGAAATCAGAGTCCGGACTGATGGATGCTCCTGTTTGCCAGAGCTGGTCTTCTCAGCATGGTGCAATGAACACGCATTGAGCGAAATCCTCTATGCCTGGGCATCCCCTCTGCCTGAGAGAGAAGCACGGTTGCGTCTGTGGAAAGAGGCTTAAGGAAAGCGACACGTTTTTCACTTCGCTCCCCAGGAGCATGTCTGTGGAAGGGGCAGCATACTGCCCCTGGAGAAGAGCAGGAACCGTTGACCTTCTGGTCTGGAAACAGTTGGGAAGCAAGAGAGCCGGCCCTGGCAGGCACCGCGGCCGGTTGAAATACAAGTGTCACCCGCTCCCAGTGCAGAGAGACAGAAGCCTGGCTGCTATGGAGACAGGAGGGGATGAGTAGGACAGGGCGCGTGCTCCACCCTTAGGAATCAGTCTTTGCAGAAAGCATGCCTGTCCTGAGCCTCTGGGCCCAAGGACACAGCAGCTCCTTGGCCACCTGTCCCTGGGGCAGACATGCGCGAGCCACCAGGCACCTACGCTGAACTTTCAGAAACAGTTCCCTGAAATAACGGGTAGTCAGATGCCGTCTTCCTCCAGGTTGTGGAAGCCTGGAGGAGGCACGGGTTTTAAGGGGAAGGAGTGGGGACAGTCCACCAAAGCTACTTAATCAGTGCACGAGCGGTTTGCAGGGTTCCTGTCACCTATACTTTCCTGTGGGGAAAGCACTGTCCTAGTCCGCGAGTCCGCCTGAGCGCCAGAGTAAAAGGCAAAGCGACGCCTACACTGGGAGATGGTAGTGTGCATAGAGTGCCATCCCTGGCTTCGCATGCTACTGTAGGGTTGTGGCTGTGTCTGCTTAGTTTGGCCCGGCAGGGTGAACCCAGAACGCAAACATGGAGCCCGGAAAAGCAAGGCCCAAGAGGCACCAGCTCTCGCGCAGCTCGTTTGCCCTGACGCGACTGAAGCCTTGCAGAGGAAGCAGCAGCGAAGTGCAGTTCACTCCAAGCCAAAGACTCTGCGAAAGCACAACATTCGCTGAGAAATGTTCTGCGGGCTGCTGCTGCTTGCCTGAGCCCAGTCTCGCGGTGGGAGAAAGCCGCATACAGCGAAAGCCTCTTTGCCTTGGCATCTCCCCTGGGAAAGCACAACGTTCCTTGGGAAATCAGAGTTGGGTTTGGGGATGCTGCTGCTGCTTGCCTGAGCTAGTCTCCGAAGCACGGTGCAAGATACCCGCATGGAGTGAAATACTCTTTGCCCGAGCATCCCCTCTGCCTGAGAGAGAAGCCAAGTGTGGGGAAGGCGCAGCACACGGTCCCGGAGAAGAGAAGGAGCTGTTGGCCTTGGGGTCGGGAAACGCTCGGGAAGCAGGATAGCCTGCAATGGCACGAACAGCAGGCCGGTGGCAAGACAAGTGTCACCCGCTCCCTGTGCAGAGAGATGGAAGCCTGGCTGCGAAGGAGAAATGAGGGGACGACTAGGGCAGAGGCACGTGCTCCACTCTGAGGAAGGAGTCTGGGCAGAAGGCCGGCCTGTCCTGTGCCTCTGGACCCAAGGGGACAGCATCTCCTTGGCCACCTGTCCCAAGGGCAGACTTGTGCTTGCCACCAGGTGCCATACCCGGAACTCACAGAAACAACCCCATGGAGAAACGGGCAGTCAGATGCCGTCTTCCACCAAGATGTGGCAGCGATGTGAGTGGCATGGGGTGTGCCGGGAAAGAGTGGAGACAGTGACCCACAGTTCCCCATCCCAGTGCACGGGACGTGTGCAGTGATCCTGTCGCCTCTTCTCTCCTGTGTTGAAGGCACTGGCCGAGACCCCGAGTCTGATTGAGCACCAGAGTAAAAGGAGAAGACTTATCTAGCCCAGGAGATGGTAATAGGCATAGAGGGCCATGCTAGGACACGCACGCTGCTGCAGGGTTGTGACTGTGTCTGCTTAGTTCGGCATAGCAAGGTGAAGCCCGGGCGTGAACTTGGAGCCCGGGAAAGCAAGGCCCAAGAGGCACCAGCTCTCCCGCAGCTCGTCTTCCCTGACGCGACTGAAGCCTTGCTGAGGAAGCAGCAGCAAAGTGCTGTTTGCTCCAAGCCAAAACCTCTGCGAAAGCACAGCATTCGCTGAGAAATGTTTTGCTGGCTGCTGCTGCTTGCCTGAGCCCAGTCTCACGGTGGGAGAAACCCGTATACAGCAACAACTTCTTTGCCTAGGCATCTCCCATGGGAAAGCTCACCGTTCCTTGGGAAATCAGAGTTGGGTTTGGGGATGCTGCTGCTGTTTGCCTGAGCTAGATCCGAAGCACGGTGCAAGATACCCGCATGGAGCGAAATACTCTTTGCCCTAGCATCCCCTCAGCCTGAGAGAGAAGCCAAGTGTGGGGAAGGCGCAGCACACGGCCCCCGGGGAAGAGAAGAAGCCGTTGGCCGTGGGGTCGGGAAACGCTCGGGAAGCAGGATAGCCTGCAGTGGCACGAACAGCAGGCCGGTGGCAAGACAAGTGTCACCCGCTCCCTGCGCGGAGAGATGGAAGCCTGGCTGCTAAAAAGAAATGAGGGGACGACTAGAGCAGAGGCGCGTGCTCCACTCTGAGGAAGGAGTCTGGGCAGAAGGCAGGCCTGTCCTGTGCCTCTGGACCCAAGGGGACAGCATCTCCTTGGCCACCTGTCCCAAGGGCAGACCTGGGCTTGCCACCAGGTGCCATACCCGGAACTCACAGAAACAACCCCATGGAGAAACGGGCAGTCAGATGCCCTCTTCCACCAAGATGTGGCAGCGATGTGAGTGGCAGGGGTGTGCCGGGAAAGAGTGGAGACAGTGACCCACAGTTCCCCATCCCAGTGCACGGGCCGTGTGCAGTGATCCAGTCGCCACTTCTCTCCTGTGTTGAAGGCACTGGCCGAGACCCCGAGTCTGCCTGAGCGCCAAAGCAAAAGGCAAAGCCTTACCGAGCACAGGAGATGGTAATAGGCATAGAGTGCCATGCAAGGACACGCACGCTGCTGCAGAGTTGTGACCATGTCTGCTTAGTTCGGCATAGCAAGGTGAAACCTGGGCGTGAACTTGGAGGCCGGAAAAGCAATTCCCAAGAGGCACCAGCTCTCCCGTGGCTCTTCTTCCCTGCTGCGACAGAGCGAACACCCAAGCCTTTCTGAGGAGGGAGCAGCGAAATACGGTTCGTGCCAAGCTAAAAACATCTGCGAAAGCTTAGCAGTCGCTGCGAAATCAGAGTCGGTTCTGCGGGCTGCTGTGGCTGCTTGCCTTAGCCTAGTATTCGAAGCACGATGGGAGAAACCCGCCTAGAGCGTAAGCCTCTTTGCCCTGGCATCTCCTCTGGGAAAGCACAGCATTCTTTGGGAAACCAGAGTCCGGACTGTAGGATGCTTCTGTTTGCCAGAGCTGGTCTCCTCAGCATGGTGCAATGAACCCGCATTGAGCGAAATCCTCTATGCCTGGGCATCCCCTCTGCCTGAGAGAGAAGCGCGGTTGCGTCTGTGGAAAGAGCCTTAAGGAAAGGGACACGTTTTTCACTTCGCTCCCCAGGAGTATGTCTGTGGATGGTGCAGCACGCTGCCCCTGGAGAAGAGCAGGAACCGTTGACCTTCTGGTCTGGAAACAGTTGGGAAGCAAGAGAGCCGGCCCTGTCAGGCACCGCGGCCCGTGGCAATACAAGTGTCACCCGCTCCCAGTGCAGAGAGACAGAAGCCTGGCTGCTATGGAGACAGGAGGGGATGAGTAGGACAGGGCGCGTGCTCCACTCTTAGGAAGCAGTCTTTGCAGAAAGCATGCCTGTCCTGAGCCTCTGGGCCCAAGAACACAGCAGCTCCTTGGCCCCCTGTCCCTGGGGCAGACATGCGCGAGCCACCAGGCGCCTACGCTGAACTTTCAGAAACAGTTCACTGAAATAACGGGTAGTCAGATGCCGTCTTCCTCCAGGATGTGGAAGCCTGGAGGAGGCATGGGGTTTAAGGGGAAGGAGTGGGGACAGTCCACCAAAGCTACCTAATCAGTGCACGGGCGGTTTGCAGGGATCCTGTCACCTATCCTTTCCTGTGGGGAAATCAATGTCCTAGTCCGCGAGTCCGCCTGAGCGACAGAGTAAAAGGCCAAGCGACGCCTACACTGGGAGATGGAAGTGTGCATAGAGTGCCATCCCTGGCTATGCATGCTACTGTAGGGTTGTGGCTGTGTCTGCTTAGTTTGGCCTGGCAGGGTGAACCCAGGACGCGAACATGGAGCCCGGAAAAGCAAGGCCCAAGAGGCACCAGCACTCCTGCAGCTCGTTTTCCCTGACGCAACTGAAGCCTTGCTGAGGAAGCAGCAGCGAAGTGCTGTTCGCTCCAAGCCAAAGCCTCTGCGAAAGCACAACATTCGCTGAGAAATGTTCTGCGGGCTGCTGCTGCTTGCCTGAGCCCAGTCTCGCGGTGGGAGAAACCCCCATACAGCGAAAGCCTCTTTGCCTTGGCATCTCCCCTGGGAAAGCACAACGTTCCTTGGGAAATCAGAGTTGGGTTTGGGGATGCTGCTGCTGCTTGCCTGAGCTAGATCCGAAGCACGGTGCAAGATACCCGCATGGAGCGAAATACTCTTTGCCCTAGCATCCCCTCTGCCTGAGAGAGAAGCCAAGTGTGGGGAAGGCGCAGCAAACGGTCCCGGAAAAGAGAAGAAGCCGTTGGCTGTGGGGTCGGGAAACGCTCGGGAAGCAGGATAGCCTGCAGTGGCACGAACAGCAGGCCCGTGGCAAGACAAGTGTCACCCGCTCCCTGCGCGGAGAGATGGAAGCCTGGCTGCTAAGGAGAAATTAGGGGACGACTAGAGCAGAGGCGCGTGCTCCACTCTGAGGAAGGAGTCTGGGCAGAAGGCAGGCCTGTCCTGTGCCTCTGGACCCAAGGGGACAGCATCTCCTTGGCCACCTGTCCCAAGGGCAGACTTGGGCTTGCCACCAGGTGCCATACCCGGAACTCACAAAAAGAACCCCATGGAGAAACGGGCAGTCAGATACCGTCTTCCACCAAGATGTGGCAGCGATGTGAGTGTCAGGGGTGTGCTGGGAAAGAGTGGAGACAGTGACCCACAGTTCCCCATCCCAGTGCACGGGCCGTGTGCAGTGATCCAGTCGCCACTTCTCTCCTGTGTTGAAGGCACTGGCCGAGACCCCGAGTCTGCCTGAGCGCCAAAGCAAAAGGCAAAGCCTTACCTAGCCCAGGAGGTGGTAATAGGAATAGAGTGCCATGCTAGGACAAGCACGCTGCTGCAGGGTTGTGACGATGTCTGCTTAGTTCGGCATAGCAAGGTGAAACCTGGGCGTGAACTTGGAGGCCGGAAAAACAATTCCCAACAGGCACCAGCTCTCCCGTGGCTCTTCTTCCTTGCTGCGACAGAGCGAACACCCAAGCCTTTCTGAGGAAGCAGCAGCGAAATACGGTTCGTGCCAAGCTAAAAACATCTGCGAAAGCTTTGCAGTCGCTGCGAAATCAGAGTCGGTTCTGCGGGCTGCTGTTGCTGCTTGCCTTAGACTAGTATTCGCAGCACGATGGGAGAAACCCGCCTAGAGCGTAAGCCTCTTTGCCCTGGCATCTCCTCTGGGAAAGCACAGCATTCTTTGGGAAACCAGAGTCCGGACTGAAGGATGCTTCTGTTTGCCAGAGCTGGTCTCCTCAGCATGGTGCAATGAACCCGCATTGAGCGAAATCCTCTATGCCTGGGCATCCCCTCTGCCTGAGAGAGAAGCGCGGTTGCGTCTGTGGAAAGAGCCTTAAGGAAAGGGACACGTTTTTCACTTCGCTCCCCAGGAGCATGTCTGTGGAAGGTGCAGCACGCTGCCCCTGGAGAAGAGCAGGAACCGTTGACCTTCTGGTCTGGAAACAGTTGGGAAGCAAGAGAGCCGGCCCTGGCAGGCACCGCGGCCGGTGGCAATACAAGTGTCACCCGCTCCCAGTGCAGAGAGACAGAAGCCTGGCTGCTATGGAGACAGGAGGGGATGAGTAGGACAGGGCGCGTGCTCCACTCTTAGGAAGCAGTCTTTGCAGAAAGCATGCCTGTCCTGAGCCTCTGGGCCCAAGAACACAGCAGCTCCTTGGCCCCCTGTCCCTGGGGCAGACATGCGCGAGCCACCAGGCGCCTACACTGAACATTCAGAAACAGTTCCCTGAAATAACGGGTAGTCAGATGCCGTCTTCCTCCAGGATGTGGAAGCCTGGAGGAGGCACGGGGTTTAAGGGGAAGGTGTGGGGACAGTACACCAAAGCTACCTAATCAGTGCACGAGCGGTTTGCAGGGTTCCTGTCACCTATACTTTCCTGTGGGGAAAGCACTGTCCTAGTCCGCGAGTCTGCCTGAGCGCCAGAGTAAAAGGCCAAGCGACTCCTACACTGGGAGATGGTAGTGTGCATAGAGTGCCATCCCTGGCTTCGCATGCTACTGTAGGGTTGTGGCTGTGTCTGCTTAGTTTGGCCCGGCAGGGTGAACCCAGAACGCAAACATGGAGCCCGGAAAAGCAAGGCCCAAGAGGCACCAGCTCTCGCGCAGCTCGTTTGCCCTGACGCGACTGAAGCCTTGCAGAGGAAGCAGCAGCGAAGTGCAGTTCACTCCAAGCCAAAGACTCTGCGAAAGCACAACATTCGCTGAGAAATGTTCTGCGGGCTGCTGCTGCTTGCCTGAGCCCAGTCTCGCGGTGGGAGAAAGCCGCATACAGCGAAAGCCTCTTTGCCTTGGCATCTCCCCTGGGAAAGCACAACGTTCCTTGGGAAATCAGAGTTGGGTTTGGGGATGCTGCTGCTGCTTGCCTGAGCTAGTCTCCGAAGCACGGTGCAAGATACCCGCATGGAGTGAAATACTCTTTGCCCGAGCATCCCCTCTGCCTGAGAGAGAAGCCAAGTGTGGGGAAGGCGCAGCACACGGTCCCGGAGAAGAGAAGGAGCCGTTGGCCTTGGGGTCGGGAAACGCTCGGGAAGCAGGATAGCCTGCAGTGGCACGAACAGCAGGCCGGTGGCAAGACAAGTGTCACCCGCTCCCTGTGCAGAGAGATGGAAGCCTGGCTGCGAAGGAGAAATGAGGGGACGACTAGGGCAGAGGCACGTGCTCCACTCTGAGGAAGGAGTCTGGGCAGAAGGCCGGCCTGTCCTGTGCCTCTGGACCCAAGGGGACAGCATCTCCTTGGCCACCTGTCCCAAGGGCAGACTTGGGCTTGCCACCAGGTGCCATACCCGGAACGCACAGAAACAACCCCATGGAGAAACGGGCAGTCAGATGCCGTCTTCCACCAAGATGTGGCAGCGATGTGAGTGGCAGGGGGTGTGCCGGGAAAGAGTGGAGACAGTGACCCACAGTTCCCCATCCCAGTGCACGAGCCGTGTGCAGTGATCCTGTCGCCTCTTCTCTCCTGTGTTGAAGGCACTGGCCGAGACTCCGAGTCTGATTGAGCACCAGAGTAAAAGGAGAAGACTTATCTAGCCCAGGAGATGGTAATAGGCATAGAGGGCCATGCTAGGACACGCACGCTGCTACAGGGTTGTGACTGTGTCTGCTTAGTTCGGCATAGCAAGGTGAAGCCCGGGCGTGAACTTGGAGCCCGGGAAAGCAAGGCCCAAGAGGCACCAGCTCTCCCGCAGCTCGTCTTCCCTGACGCGACTGAAGCCTTGCTGAGGAAGCAGCAGCAAAGTGCTGTTTGCTCCAAGCCAAAACCTCTGCGAAAGCACAGCATTCGCTGAGAAATGTTTTGCTGGCTGCTGCTGCTTGCCTAAGCCCAGTCTCGCGGTGGGAGAAACCCGTATACAGCAACAACTTCTTTGCCTAGGCATCTCCCATGGGAAAGCTCACCATTCCTTGGGAAATCAGAGTTGGGTTTGGGGATGCTGCTGCTGTTTGCCTGAGCTAGATCCGAAGCACGGTGCAAGATACCCGCATGGAGCGAAATACTCTTTGCCCTAGCATCCCCTCAGCCTGAGAGAGAAGCCAAGTGTGGGGAAGGCGCAGCACACGGCCCCCGGGGAAGAGAAGAAGCCGTTGGCCGTGGGGTCGGGAAACGCTCGGGAAGCAGGATAGCCTGCAGTGGCACGAACAGCAGGCCGGTGGCAAGACAAGTGTCACCCGCTCCCTGCGCGGAGAGATGGAAGCCTGGCTGCTAAAAAGAAATGAGGGGACGACTAGAGCAGAGGCGCGTGCTCCACTCTGAGGAAGGAGTCTGGGCAGAAGGCAGGCCTGTCCTGTGCCTCTGGACCCAAGGGGACAGCATCTCCTTGGCCACCTGTCCCAAGGGCAGACTTGGGCTTGCCACCAGGTGCCATACCCGGAACTCACAGAAACAACCCCATGGAGAAACGGGCAGTCAGATGCCCTCTTCCACCAAGATGTGGCAGCGATGTGAGTGGCAGGGGTGTGCCGGGAAAGAGTGGAGACAGTGACCCACAGTTCCCCATCCCAGTGCACGGGCCGTGTGCAGTGATCCTGTCGCCACTTCTCTCCTGTGTTGAAGGCACTGGCCGAGACCCCGAGTCTGCCTGAGCGCCAAAGCAAAAGGCAAAGCCTTACCGAGCACAGGAGATGGTAATAGGCATAGAGTGCCATGCTAGGACACGCACGCTGCTGCAGGGTTGTGACCATGTCTGCTTAGTTCGGCATAGCAAGGTGAAACCTGGGCGTGAACTTGGAGGCCGGAAAAGCAATTCCCAAGAGGCACCAGCTCTTCCGTGGCTCTTCTTCCCTGCTGCGACAGAGCGAACACCCAAGCCTTTCTGAGGAGGGAGCAGCGAAATACGGTTCGTGCCAAGCTAAAAACATCTGCGAAAGCTTAGCAGTCGCTGCAAAATCAGAGTCGGTTCTGCGGGCTGATGTGGCTGCTTGCCTTAGCCTAGTATTCGAAGCACGATGGGAGAAACCCGCCTAGAGCGTAAGCCTCTTTGCCCTGGCATCTCCTCTGGGAAAGCACAGCATTCTTTGGGAAACCAGAGTCCGGACTGAAGGATGCTTCTGTTTGCCAGAGTTGGTCTCCTCAGCATGGTGCAATGAACCCGCATTGAGCGAAATCCTCTATGCCTGGGCATCCCCTCTGCCTGAGAGAGAAGCGCGGTTGCGTCTGTGGAAAGAGCCTAAAGGAAAGGGACACGTTTTTCACTTCGCTCCCCAGGAGCATGTCTGTGGAAGGTGCAGCACGCTGCCCCTGGAGAAGAGCAGGAACCGTTGACCTTCTGGTCTGGAAACAGTTGGGAAGCAAGAGAGCCGGCCCTGGCAGGCACCGCGGCCCGTGGCAATACAAGTGTCACCCGCTCCCAGTGCAGAGAGACAGAAGCCTGGCTGCTATGGAGACAGGAGGGGATGAGTAGGACAGGGCGCGTGCTCCACTCTTAGGAAGCAGTCTTTGCAGAAAGCATGCCTGTCCTGAGCCTCTGGGCCCAAGGACACAGCAGCTCCTTGGCCACCTGTCCCTGGGGCAGACATGCGCTAACCACCAGGCGCCTACGCTGAACTTTCAGAAACAGTTCCCTGAAATAACGGGTAGTCAGATGCTGTCTTCCTCCAGGATGTGGAAGCCTGGAGGAGGCATGGGGTTTAAGGGGAAGGAGTGGGGACAGTCCACCAAAGCTACCTAATCAGTGCACGGGCGGTTTGCAGGGATCCTGTCACCTATCCTTTCCTGTGGGGAAAGCAATGTCCTAGTCCGCGAGTCCGCCAGAGCGACAGAGTAAAAGGCCAAGCGACGCCTACACTGGGAGATGGAAGTGTGCATAGAGTGCCATCCCTGGCTACGCATGCTACTGTAGGGTTGTGGCTGTGTCTGCTTAGTTTGGCCTGGCAGGGTGAACCCAGGACGCGAACATGGAGCCCGGAAAAGCAAGGCCCAAGAGGCACCAGCACTCCCGCAGCTCGTTTTCCCTGACGCGACTGAAGCCTTGCTGAGGAAGCAGCAGCGAAGTGCTGTTCGCTCCAAACCAAAGCCTCTGCGAAAGCACAACATTCGCTGAGAAATGTTCTGCGGGCTGCTGCTGCTTGCCTGAGCCCAGTCTCGCGGTGGGAGAAAGCAGCATACAGCGAAAGCCTCTTTGCCTTGGCATCTCCCCTGGGAAAGCACAACGTTCCTTGGGAAATCAGAGTTGGGTTTGGGGATGCTGCTGCTGCTTGCCTGAGCTAGATCCGAAGCACGGTGCAAGATACCCGCATGGAGCGAAATACTCTTTGCCCTAGCATCCCCTCTGCCTGAGAGAGAAGCCAAGTGAGGGGAAGGCGCAGCAAACGGTCCCGGAAAAGAGAAGAAGCCGTTGGCTGTGGGGTCGGGAAACGCTCGGGAAGCAGGATAGCCTGCAGTGGCACGAACAGCAGGCCCATGGCAAGACAAGTGTCACCCGCTCCCTGCGCGGAGAGATGGAAGCCTGGCTGCTAAGGAGAAATGAGGGGACGACTATGGCAGAGGTGCGTGCTCCACTCTGAGGAAGGAGTCTGGGCAGAAGGCCGGCCTGTCCTGTGCCTCTGGACCCAAGGGGACAGCATCTCCTTGGCCACCTGTCCCAAGGGCAGACTTGGGCTTGCCACCAGGTGCCATACCCGGAACGCACAGAAACAACCCCATGGAGAAACGGGCAGTCAGATGCCGTCTTCCACCAAGATGTGGCAGCGATGTGAGTGGCAGGGGGTGTGCCGGGAAAGAGTGGAGACAGTGACCCACAGTTCCCCATCCCAGTGCACGGGCCGTGTGCAGTGATCCTGTCGCCTCTTCTCTCCTGTGTTGAAGGCACTGGCCGAGACCCCGAGTCTGATTGAGCACCAGAGTAAAAGGAGAAGACTTATCTAGCCCAGGAGATGGTAATAGGCATAGAGGGCCATGCTAGGACACGCACGCTGCTGCAGGGTTGTGACTGTGTCTGCTTAGTTCGGCATAGCAAGGTGAAGCCCGGGCGTGAACTTGGAGCCCGGGAAAGCAAGGCCCAAGAGGCACCAGCTCTCCCGCAGCTCGTCTTCCCTGACGCGACTGAAGCCTTGCTGAGGAAGCAGCAGCAAAGTGCTGTTTGCTCCAAGCCAAAACCTCTGCGAAAGCACAGCATTCGCTGAGAAATGTTTTGCTGGCTGCTGCTGCTTGCCTGAGCCCAGTCTCGCGGTGGGAGAAACCCATATACAGCAACAACTTCTTTACCTAGGCATCTCCCATGGGAAAGCTCACCGTTCCTTGGGAAATCAGAGTTGGGTTTGGGGATGCTGCTGCTGTTTGCCTGAGCTAGATCCGAAGCACGGTGCAAGATACCCGCATGGAGCGAAATACTCTTTGCCCTAGCATCCCCTCAGCCTGAGAGAGAAGCCACGTGTGGGGAAGGCGCAGCACACGGCCCCGGGGAAGAGAAGAAGCCGTTGGCCGTGGGGTCGGGAAACGCTCGGGAAGCAGGATAGCCTGCAGTGGCACGAACAGCAGGCCGGTGGCAAGACAAGTGTCACCCGCTCCCTGCGCGGAGAGATGGAAGCCTGGCTGCTAAAAAGAAATGAGGGGACGACTAGAGCAGAGGCGCGTGCTCCACTCTGAGGAAGGAGTCTGGGCAGAAGGCAGGCCTGTCCTGTGCCTCTGGACCCAAGGGGACAGCATCTCCTTGGCCACCTGTCCCAAGGGCAGACTTGGGCTTGCCACCAGGTGCCATACCCGGAACTCACAGAAACAACCCCATGGAGAAACGGGCAGTCAGATGCCCTCTTCCACCAAGATGTGGCAGCGATGTGAGTGGCAGGGGTGTGCCGGGAAAGAGTGGAGACAGTGACCCACAGTTCCCCATCCCAGTGCACGGGCCGTGTGCAGTGATCCAGTCGCCACTTCTCTCCTGTGTTGAAGGCACTGGCCGAGACCCCGAGTCTGCCTGAGCGCCAAAGCAAAAGGCAAAGCCTTACCGAGCACAGGAGATGGTAATAGGCATAGAGTGCCATGCTAGGACACGCACGCTGCTGCAGGGTTGTGACCATGTCTGCTTAGTTCGGCATAGCAAGGTGAAACCTGGGCGTGAACTTGGAGGCCGGAAAAGCAATTCCCAAGAGGCACCAGCTCTCCCGTGGCTCTTCTTCCCTGCTGCGACAGAGCGAACACCCAAGCCTTTCTGAGGAGGGAGCAGCGAAATACGGTTCGTGCCAAGCTAAAAACATCTGCGAAAGCTTAGCAGTCGCTGC
This sequence comes from Mustela nivalis, assembly GCF_964662115.1. Classification (NCBI taxonomy): domain Eukaryota; kingdom Metazoa; phylum Chordata; class Mammalia; order Carnivora; family Mustelidae; genus Mustela; species Mustela nivalis. Next base: position 262,824 of record NW_028135889.1, on the reverse strand, counting down.
GAAATCAGAGTCGGTTCTGCGGGCTGCTGTGGCTGCTTGCCTTAGCCTAGTATTCGCAGCACGATGGGAGAAACCCGCCTAGAGCGTAAGCCTCTTTGCCCTGGCATCTCCTCTGGGAAAGCACAGCATTCTTTGGGAAACCAGAGTCCGGACTGAAGGATGCTTCTGTTTGCCAGAGCTGGTCTCCTCAGCATGGTGCAATGAACCCGCATTGAGCGAAATCCTCTATGCCTGGGCATCCCCTCTGCCTGAGAGAGAAGCGCGGTTGCGTCTGTGGAAAGAGCCTTAAGGAAAGGGACACGTTTTTCACTTCGCTCCCCAGGAGTATGTCTGTGGAAGGTGCAGCACGCTGCCCCTGGAGAAGAGCAGGAACCGTTGACCTTCTGGTCTGGAAACAGTTGGGAAGCAAGAGAGCCGGCCCTGGCAGGCACCGCGGCCCGTGGCAATACAAGTGTCACCCGCTCCCAGTGCAGAGAGACAGAAGCCTGGCTGCTATGGAGACAGGAGGGGATGAGTAGGACAGGGCGCGTGCTCCACTCTTAGGAAGCAGTCTTTGCAGAAAGCATGCCTGTCCTGAGCCTCTGGGCCCAAGAACACAGCAGCTCCTTGGCCTCCTGTCCCTGGGGCAGACATGCGCGAGCCACCAGGCGCCTACGCTGAACTTTCAGAAACAGTTCACTGAAATAACGGGTAGTCAGATGCCGTCTTCCTCCAGGATGTGGAAGCCTGGAGGAGGCATGGGGTTTAAGGGGAAGGAGTGGGGACAGTCCACCAAAGCTACCTAATCAGTGCACGGGCGGTTTGCAGGGATCCTGTCACCTATCCTTTCCTGTGGGGAAAGCAATGTCCTAGTCCGCGAGTCCGCCTGAGCGACAGAGTAAAAGGCCAAGCGACGCCTACACTGGGAGATGGAAGTGTGCATAGAGTGCCATCCCTGGCTACGCATGCTACTGTAGGGTTGTGGCTGTGTCTGCTTAGTTTGGCCTGGCAGGGTGAACCCAGGACGCGAACATGGAGCCCGGAAAAGCAAGGCCCAAGAGGCACCAGCACTCCCGCAGTTCGTTTTCCCTGACGCGACTGAAGCCTTGCTGAGGAAGCAGCAGCGAAGTGCTGTTCGCTCCAAGCCAAAGCCTCTGCGAAAGCACAACATTCGCTGAGAAATGTTCTGCGGGCTGCTGCTGCTTGCCTGAGCCCAGTCTCGCGGTGGGAGAAACCCCCATACAGCGAAAGCCTCTTTGCCTTGGCATCTCCCCTGGGAAAGCACAACGTTCCTTGGGAAATCAGAGTTGGGTTTGGGGATGCTGCTGCTGCTTGCCTGAGCTAGATCCGAAGCACGGTGCAAGATACCCGCATGGAGCGAAATACTCTTTGCCCTAGCATCCCCTCTGCCTGAGAGAGAAGCCAAGTGAGGGGAAGGCGCAGCAAACGGTCCCGGAAAAGAGAAGAAGCCGTTGGCTGTGGGGTCGGGAAACGCTCGGGAAGCAGGATAGCCTGCAGTGGCACGAACAGCAGGCCCGTGGCAAGACAAGTGTCACCCGCTCCCTGCGCGGAGAGATGGAAGCCTGGCTGCTAAGGAGAAATTAGGGGACGACTAGAGCAGAGGCGCGTGCTCCACTCTGAGGAAGGAGTCTGGGCAGAAGGCAGGCCTGTCCTGTGCCTCTGGACCCAAGGGGACAGCATCTCCTTGGCCACCTGTCCCAAGGGCAGACTTGGGCTTGCCACCAGGTGCCATACCCGGAACTCACAAAAACAACCCCATGGAGAAACGGGCAGTCAGATACCGTCTTCCACCAAGATGTGGCAGCGATGTGAGTGTCAGGGGTGTGCCGGGAAAGAGTGGAGATCGTGACCCACAGTTCCCCATCCCAGTGCACGGGCCGTGTGCAGTGATCCAGTCGCCACTTCTCTCCTGTGTTGAAGGCACTGGCCGAGACCCCGAGTCTGCCTGAGCGCCAAAGCAAAAGGCAAAGCCTTACCTAGCCCAGGAGGTGGTAATAGGAATAGAGTGCCATGCTAGGACAAGCACGCTGCTGCAGGGTTGTGACGATGTCTGCTTAGTTCGGCATAGCAAGGTGAAACCGGGGCGTGAATTTGGAGGCCGGAAAAAGCAATTCCCAAGAGGCACCAGCTCTCCCGTGGCTCTTCTTCCTTGCTGCGACAGAGCGAACACCCAAGCCTTTCTGAGGAAGCAGCAGCGAAATACGGTTCGTGCCAAGCTAAAAACATCTGCGAAAGCTTTGCAGTCGCTGCGAAATCAGAGTCGGTTCTGCGGGCTGCTGTGGCTGCTTGCCTTAGACTAGTATTCGCAGCAGGATGGGAGAAACCCGCCTAGAGCGTAAGCCTCTTTGCCCTGGCATCTCCTCTGGGAAAGCACAGCATTCTTTGGGAAACCAGAGTCCGGACTGAAGGATGCTTCTGTTTGCCAGAGCTGGTCTCCTCAGCATGGTGCAATGAACCCGCATTGAGCGAAATCCTCTATGCCTGGGCATCCCCTCTGCCTGAGAGAGAAGCGCGGTTGCGTCTGTGGAAAGAGCCTTAAGGAAAGGGACACGTTTTTCACTTCGCTCCCCAGGAGCATGTCTGTGGAAGGTGCAGCACGCTGCCCCTGGAGAAGAGCAGGAACCGTTGACCTTCTGGTCTGGAAACAGTTGGGAAGCAAGAGAGCCGGCCCTGGCAGGCACCGCGGCCGGTGGCAATACAAGTGTCACCCGCTCCCAGTGCAGAGAGACAGAAGCCTGGCTGCTATGGAGACAGGAGGGGATGAGTAGGACAGGGCGCGTGCTCCACTCTTAGGAAGCAGTCTTTGCAGAAAGCATGCCTGTCCTGAGCCTCTGGGCCCAAGAACACAGCAGCTCCTTGGCCCCATGTCCCTGGGGCAGACATGCGCGAGCCACCAGGCGCCTACACTGAACATTCAGAAACAGTTCCCTGAAATAACGGGTAGTCAGATGCCGTCTTCCTCCAGGATGTGGAAGCCTGGAGGAGGCACGGGGTTTAAGGGGAAGGTGTGGGGACAGTCCACCAAAGCTACCTAATCAGTGCACGAGCGGTTTGCAGGGTTCCTGTCACCTATACTTTCCTGTGGGGAAAGCACTGTCCTAGTCCCCGAGTCCGCCTGAGCGCCAGAGTAAAAGGCCAAGCGACTCCTACACTGGGAGATGGTAGTGTGCATAGAGTGCCATCCCTGGCTTCGCATGCTACTGTAGGGTTGTGGCTGTGTCTGCTTAGTTTGGCCCGGCAGGGTGAACCCAGAACGCAAACATGGAGCCCGGAAAAGCAAGGCCCAAGAGGCACCAGCTCTCGCGCAGCTCGTTTGCCCTGACGCGACTGAAGCCTTGCAGAGGAAGCCGCAGCGAAGTGCAGTTCACTCCAAGCCAAAGACTCTGCGAAAGCACAACATTCGCTGAGAAATGTTCTGCGGGCTGCTGCTGCTTGCCTGAGCCCAGTCTCGCGGTGGGAGAAAGCCGCATACAGCGAAAGCCTCTTTGCCTTGGCATCTCCCCTGGGAAAGCACAACGTTCCTTGGGAAATCAGAGTTGGGTTTGGGGATGCTGCTGCTGCTTGCCTGAGCTAGTCTCCGAAGCACGGTGCAAGATACCCGCATGGAGTGAAATACTCTTTGCCCGAGCATCCCCTCTGCCTGAGAGAGAAGCCAAGTGTGGGGAAGGCGCAGCACACGGTCCCGGAGAAGAGAAGGAGCCGTTGGCCTTGGGGTCGGGAAACGCTCGGGAAGCAGGATAGCCTGCAGTGGCACGAACAGCAGGCCGGTGGCAAGACAAGTGTTACCCGCTCCCTGTGCAGAGAGATGGAAGCCTGGCTGCGAAGGAGAAATGAGGGGACGACTAGGGCAGAGGCACGTGCTCCACTCTGAGGAAGGAGTCTGGGCAGAAGGCCGGCCTCTCCTGTGCCTCTGGACCCAAGGGGACAGCATCTCCTTGGCCACCTGTCCCAAGGGCAGACTTGGGCTTGCCACCAGGTGCCATACCCGGAACGCACAGAAACAACCCCATGGAGAAACGGGCAGTCAGATGCCGTCTTCCACCAAGATGTGGCAGCGATGTGAGTGGCAGGGGGTGTGCCGGGAAAGAGTGGAGACAGTGACCCACAGTTCCCCATCCCAGTGCACGGGCCGTGTGCAGTGATCCTGTCGCCTCTTCTCTCCTGTGTTGAAGGCACTGGCCGAGACCCCGAGTCTGATTGAGCACCAGAGTAAAAGGAGAAGACTTATCTAGCCCAGGAGATGGTAATAGGCATAGAGGGCCATGCTAGGACACGCACGCTGCTGCAGGGTTGTGACTGTGTCTGCTTAGTTCGGCATAGCAAGGTGAAGCCCGGGCGTGTACTTGGAGCCCGGGAAAGCAAGGCCCAAGAGGCACCAGCTCTCCCGCAGCTCGTCTTCCCTGACGCGACTGAAGCCTTGCTGAGGAAGCAGCAGCAAAGTGCTGTTTGCTCCAAGCCAAAACCTCTGCGAAAGCACAGCATTCGCTGAGAAATGTTTTGCTGGCTGCTGCTGCTTGCCTAAGCCCAGTCTCGCGGTGGGAGAAACCCGTATACAGCAACAACTTCTTTGCCTAGGCATCTCCCATGGGAAAGCTCACCGTTCCTTGGGAAATCAGAGTTGGGTTTGGGGATGCTGCTGCTGTTTGCCTGAGCTAGATCCGAAGCACGGTGCAAGATACCCGCATGGAGCGAAATACTCTTTGCCCTAGCATCCCCTCAGCCTGAGAGAGAAGCCAAGTGTGGGGAAGGCGCAGCACACGGCCCCCGGGGAAGAGAAGAAGCCGTTGGCCGTGGGGTCGGGAAACGCTCGGGAAGCAGGATAGCCTGCAGTGGCACGAACAGCAGGCCGGTGGCAAGACAAGTGTCACCCGCTCCCTGCGCGGAGAGATGGAAGCCTGGCTGCTAAAAAGAAATGAGGGGACGACTAGAGAGGAGGCGCGTGCTCCACTCTGAGGAAGGAGTCTGGGCAGAAGGCAGGCCTGTCCTGTGCCTCTGGACCCAAGGGGACAGCATCTCCTTGGCCACCTGTCCCAAGGGCAGACTTGGGCTTGCCACCAGGTGCCATACCCGGAACTCACAAAAACAACCCCATGGAGAAACGGGCAGTCAGATACCGTCTTCCACCAAGATGTGGCAGCGATGTGAGTGTCAGGGGTGTGCCGGGAAAGAGTGGAGACAGTGACCCACAGTTCCCCATCCCAGTGCACGGGCCGTGTGCAGTGATCCAGTCGCCACTTCTCTCCTGTGTTGAAGGCACTGGCCGAGACCCCGAGTCTGCCTGAGCGCCAAAGCAAAAGGCAAAGCCTTACCTAGCCCAGGAGGTGGTAATAGGAATAGAGTGCCATGCTAGGACAAGCACGCTGCTGCAGGGTTGTGACGATGTCTGCTTAGTTCGGCATAGCAAGGTGAAACCTGGGCGTGAATTTGGAGGCCGGAAAAAGCAATTCCCAAGAGGCACCAGCTCTCCCGTGGCTCTTCTTCCTTGCTGCGACAGAGCGAACACCCAAGCCTTTCTGAGGAAGCAGCAGCGAAATACGGTTCGTGCCAAGCTAAAAACATCTGCGAAAGCTTTGCAGTCGCTGCGAAATCAGAGTCGGTTCTGCGGGCTGCTGTGGCTGCTTGCCTTAGACTAGTATTCGCAGCAGGATGGGAGAAACCCGCCTAGAGCGTAAGCCTCTTTGCCCTGGCATCTCCTCTGGGAAAGCACAGCATTCTTTGGGAAACCAGAGTCCGGACTGAAGGATGCTTCTGTTTGCCAGAGCTGGTCTCCTCAGCATGGTGCAATGAACCCGCATTGAGCGAAATCCTCTATGCCTGGGCATCCCCTCTGCCTGAGAGAGAAGCGCGGTTGCGTCTGTGGAAAGAGCCTTAAGGAAAGGGACACGTTTTTCACTTCGCTCCCCAGGAGCATGTCTGTGGAAGGTGCAGCACGCTGCCCCTGGAGAAGAGCAGGAACCGTTGACCTTCTGGTCTGGAAACAGTTGGGAAGCAAGAGAGCCGGCCCTGGCAGGCACCGCGGCCGGTGGCAATACAAGTGTCACCCGCTCCCAGTGCAGAGAGACAGAAGCCTGGCTGCTATGGAGACAGGAGGGGATGAGTAGGACAGGGCGCGTGCTCCACTCTTAGGAAGCAGTCTTTGCAGAAAGCATGCCTGTCCTGAGCCTCTGGGCCCAAGAACACAGCAGCTCCTTGGCCCCATGTCCCTGGGGCAGACATGCGCGAGCCACCAGGCGCCTACACTGAACATTCAGAAACAGTTCCCTGAAATAACGGGTAGTCAGATGCCGTCTTCCTCCAGGATGTGGAAGCCTGGAGGAGGCACGGGGTTTAAGGGGAAGGTGTGGGGACAGTCCACCAAAGCTACCTAATCAGTGCACGAGCGGTTTGCAGGGTTCCTGTCACCTATACTTTCCTGTGGGGAAAGCACTGTCCTAGTCCCCGAGTCCGCCAGAGCGCCAGAGTAAAAGGCCAAGCGACTCCTACACTGGGAGATGGTAGTGTGCATAGAGTGCCATCCCTGGCTTCGCATGCTACTGTAGGGTTGTGGCTGTGTCTGCTTAGTTTGGCCCGGCAGGGTGAACCCAGAACGCAAACATGGAGCCCGGAAAAGCAAGGCCCAAGAGGCACCAGCTCTCGCACAGCTCGTTTGCCCTGACGCGACTGAAGCCTTGCAGAGGAAGCAGCAGCGAAGTGCAGTTCACTCCAAGCCAAAGACTCTGCGAAAGCACAACATTCGCTGAGAAATGTTCTGCGGGCTGCTGCTGCTTGCCTGAGCCCAGTCTCGCGGTGGGAGAAAGCCGCATACAGCGAAAGCCTCTTTGCCTTGGCATCTCCCCTGGGAAAGCACAACGTTCCTTGGGAAATCAGAGTTGGGTTTGGGGATGCTGCTGCTGCTTGCCTGAGCTAGTCTCCGAAGCACGGTGCAAGATACCCGCATGGAGTGAAATACTCTTTGCCCGAGCATCCCCTCTGCCTGAGAGAGAAGCCAAGTGTGGGGAAGGCGCAGCACACGGTCCCGGAGAAGAGAAGGAGCCGTTGGCCTTGGGGTCGGGAAACGCTCGGGAAGCAGGATAGCCTGCAGTGGCACGAACAGCAGGCCGGTGGCAAGACAAGTGTCACCCGCTCCCTGTGCAGAGAGATGGAAGCCTGGCTGCGAAGGAGAAATGAGGGGACGACTAGGGCAGAGGCACGTGCTCCACTCTGAGGAAGGAGTCTGGGCAGAAGGCCGGCCTGTCCTGTGCCTCTGGACCCAAGGGGACAGCATCTCCTTGGCCACCTGTCCCAAGGGCAGACTTGGGCTTGCCACCAGGTGCCATACCCGGAACGCACAGAAACAACCCCATGGAGAAACGGGCAGTCAGATGCCGTCTTCCACCAAGATGTGGCAGCGATGTGAGTGGCAGGGGGTGTGCCGGGAAAGAGTGGAGACAGTGACCCACAGTTCCCCATCCCAGTGCACGGGCCGTGTGCAGTGATCCTGTCGCCTCTTCTCTCCTGTGTTGAAGGCACTGGCCGAGACCCCGAGTCTGATTGAGCACCAGAGTAAAAGGAGAAGACTTATCTAGCCCAGGAGATGGTAATAGGCATAGAGGGCCATGCTAGGACACGCACGCTGCTGCAGGGTTGTGACTGTGTCTGCTTAGTTCGGCATAGCAAGGTGAAGCCCGGGCGTGAACTTGGAGCCCGGGAAAGCAAGGCCCAAGAGGCACCAGCAATCCCGCAGCTCGTCTTCCCTGACGCGACTGAAGCCTTGCTGAGGAAGCAGCAGCAAAGTGCTGTTTGCTCCAAGCCAAAACCTCTGCGAAAGCACAGCATTCGCTGAGAAATGTTTTGCTGGCTGCTGCTGCTTGCCTAAGCCCAGTCTCGCGGTGGGAGAAACCCGTATACAGCAACAACTTCTTTGCCTAGGCATCTCCCATGGGAAAGCTCACCGTTCCTTGGGAAATCAGAGTTGGGTTTGGGGATGCTGCTGCTGTTTGCCTGAGCTAGATCCGAAGCACGGTGCAAGATACCCGCATGGAGCGAAATACTCTTTGCCCTAGCATCCCCTCAGCCTGAGAGAGAAGCCAAGTGTGGGGAAGGCGCAGCACACAGCCCCGGGGAAGAGAAGAAGCCGTTGGCCGTGGGGTCGGGAAACGCTCGGGAAGCAGGATAGCCTGCAGTGGCACGAACAGCAGGCCGGTGGCAAGACAAGTGTCACCCGCTCCCTGCGCGGAGAGATGGAAGCCTGGCTGCTAAAAAGAAATGAGGGGACGACTAGAGCAGAGGCGCGTGCTCCACTCTGAGGAAGGAGTCTGGGCAGAAGGCAGGCCTGTCCTGTGCCTCTGGACCCAAGGGGACAGCATCTCCTTGGCCACCTGTCCCAAGGGCAGACTTGGGCTTGCCACCAGGTGCCATACCCGGAACTCACAGAAACAACCCCATGGAGAAACGGGCAGTCAGATGCCCTCTTCCACCAAGATGTGGCAGCGATGTGAGTGGCAGGGGTGTGCCGGGAAAGAGTGGAGACAGTGACCCACAGTTCCCCATCCCAGTGCACGGGCCGTGTGCAGTGATCCAGTCGCCACTTCTCTCCTGTGTTGAAGGCACTGGCCGAGACCCCGAGTCTGCCTGAGCGCCAAAGCAAAAGGCAAAGCCTTACCGAGCACAGGAGATGGTAATAGGCATAGAGTGCCATGCTAGGACACGCACGCTGCTGCAGGGTTGTGACCATGTCTGCTTAGTTCGGCATAGCAAGGTGAAACCTGGGCGTGAACTTGGAGGCCGGAAAACCAATTCCCAAGAGGCACCAGCTCTCCCGTGGCTCTTCTTCCCTGCTGCGACAGAGCGAACACCCAAGCCTTTCTGAGGAGGGAGCAGCGAAATACGGTTCGTGCCAAGCTAAAAACATCTGCGAAAGCTTAGCAGTCGCTGCGAAATCAGAGTCGGTTCTGCGGGCTGCTGTGGCTGCTTGCCTTAGCCTAGTAATCGAAGCACGATGGGAGAAACCCGCCTAGAGCGTAAGCCTCTTTGCCCTGGCATCTCCTCTGGGAAAGCACAGCATTCTTTGGGAAACCAGAGTCCGGACTGAAGGATGCTTCTGTTTGCCAGAGCTGGTCTCCTCAGCATGGTGCAATGAACCCGCATTGAGCGAAATCCTCTATGCCTGGGCATCCCCTCTGCCTGAGAGAGAAGCGCGGTTGCGTCTGTGGAAAGAGCCTTAAGGAAAGGGACACGTTTTTCACTTCGCTCCCCAGGAGCATGTCTGTGGAAGGTGCAGCACGCTGCCCCTGGAGAAGAGCAGGAACCGTTGACCTTCTGGTCTGGAAACAGTTGGGAAGCAAGAGAGCCGGCCCTGGCAGGCACCGCGGCCCGTGGCAATACAAGTGTCACCCGCTCCCAGTGCAGAGAGACAGAAGCCTGGCTGCTATGGAGACAGGAGGGGATGAGTAGGACAGGGCGCGTGCTCCACTCTTAGGAAGCAGTCTTTGCAGAAAGCATGCCTGTCCTGAGCCTCTGGGCCCAAGGACACAGCAGCTCCTTGGCCACCTGTCCCTGGGGCAGACATGCGCTAGCCAACAGGCGCCTACGCTGAACTTTCAGAAAGAGTTCCCTGAAATAACGGGTAGTCAGATGCCGTCTTCCTCCAGGATGTGGAAGCCTGGAGGAGGCATGGGGTTTAAGGGGAAGGAGTGGGGACAGTCCACCAAAGCTACCTAATCAGTGCACGGGCGGTTTGCAGGGATCCTGTCACCTATCCTTTCCTTTGGGGAAAGCAATGTCCTAGTCCGCGAGTCCGCCTGAGCGACAGAGTAAAAGGCCAAGCGACGCCTACACTGGGAGATGAAAGTGTGCATAGAGTGCCATCCCTGGCTACGCATGCTACTGTAGGGTTGTGGCTGTGTCTGCTTAGTTTGGCCTGGCAGGGTGAACCCAGGACGCGAACATGGAGCCCGGAAAAGCAAGGCCCAAGAGGCACCAGCACTCCCGCAGCTCGTTTTCCCTGACGCGACTGAAGCCTTGCTGAGGAAGCAGCAGCGAAGTGCTGTTCGCTCCAAGCCAAAGCCTCTGCGAAAGCACAACATTCGCTGAGAAATGTTCTGCGGGCTGCTACTGCTGGCCTGAGCCCTGTCTCGCGGTGGGAGAAAGCCGCATACAGCGAAAGCCTCTTTGCCTTGGCATCTCCCCTGGGAAAGCACAACGTTCCTTGGGAAATCAGAGTTGGGTTTGGGGATGCTGCTGCTGCTTGCCTGAGCTAGTCTCCGAAGCACGGTGCAAGATACCCGCATGGAGTGAAATACTCTTTGCCCGAGCATCCCCTCTGCCTGAGAGAGAAGCCAAGTGTGGGGAAGGCGCAGCACACGGTCCCGGAGAAGAGAAGGAGCCGTTGGCCTTGGGGTCGGGAAACGCTCGGGAAGCAGGATAGCCTGCAGTGGCACGAACAGCAGGCCGGTGGCAAGACAAGTGTCACCCGCTCCCTGTGCAAAGAGATGGAAGCCTGGCTGCGAAGGAGAAATGAGGGGACGACTAGGGCAGAGGCGCGTGCTCCACTCTGAGGAAGGAGTCTGGGCAGAAGGCCGGCCTGTCATGTGCCTCTGGACCCAAGGGGACAATATCTCCTTGGCCACCTGTCCCAAGGGCAGACTTGGGCTTGCCACCAGGTGCCATACCCGGAACGCACAGAAACAACCCCATGGAGAAACGGGCAGTCAGATGCCGTCTTCCACCAAGATGTGGCAGCGATGTGAGTGGCAGGGGGTGTGCCGGGAAAGAGTGGAGACAGTGACCCACAGTTCCCCATCCCAGTGCACGGGCCGTGTGCAGTGATCCTGTCGCCTCTTCTCTCCTGTGTTGAAGGCACTGGCCGAGACCCCGAGTCTGATTGAGCACCAGAGTAAAAGGAGAAGACTTATCTAGCCCAGGAGATGGTAATAGGCATAGAGGGCCATGCTAGGACACGCACGCTGCTGCAGGGTTGTGACTGTGTCTGCTTAGTTCGGCATAGCAAGGGGAAGCCCGGGCGTGAACTTGGAGCCCGGGAAAGCAAGGCCCAAGAGGCACCAGCTCTCCCGCAGCTCGTCTTCCCTGACGCGACTGAAGCCTTGCTGAGGAAGCAGCAGCAAAGTGCTGTTTGCTCCAAGCCAAAACCTCTGCGAAAGCACAGCATTCGCTGAGAAATGTTTTGCTGGCTGCTGCTGCTTGCCTAAGCCCAGTCTCGCGGTGGGAGAAACCCGTATACAGCAACAACTTCTTTGCCTAGGCATCTCCCATGGGAAAGCTCACCGTTCCTTGGGAAATCAGAGTTGGGTTTGGGGATGCTGCTGCTGTTTGCCTGAGCTAGATCCGAAGCACGGTGCAAGATACCCGCATGGAGCGAAATACTCTTTGCCCTAGCATCCCCTCAGCCTGAGAGAGAAGCCAAGTGTGGGGAAGGCGCAGCACACGGCCCCGGGGAAGAGAAGAAGCCGTTGGCCGTGGGGTCGGGAAACGCTCGGGAAGCAGGATAGCCTGCAGTGGCACGAACAGCAGGCCGGTGGCAAGACAAGTGTCACCCGCTCCCTGCGCGGAGAGATGGAAGCCTGGCTGCTAAAAAGAAATGAGGGGACGACTAGAGCAGAGGCGCGTGCTCCACTCTGAGGAAGGAGTCTGGGCAGAAGGCAGGCCTGTCCTGTGCCTCTGGACCCAAGGGGACAGCATCTCCTTGGCCACCTGTCCCAAGGGCAGACTTGGGCTTGCCACCAGGTGCCATACCCGGAACTCACAGAAACAACCCCATGGAGAAACGGGCAGTCAGATGCCCTCTTCCACCAAGATGTGGCAGCGATGTGAGTGGCAGGGGTGTGCCGGGAAAGAGTGGAGACAGTGACCCACAGTTCCCCATCCCAGTGCACGGGCCGTGTGCAGTGATCCAGTCGCCACTTCTCTCCTGTGTTGAAGGCACTGGCCGAGACCCCGAGTCTGCCTGAGCGCCAAAGCAAAAGGCAAAGCCTTACCGAGCACAGGAGATGGTAATAGGCATAGAGTGCCATGCTAGGACACGCACGCTGCTGCAGGGTTGTGACCATGTCTGCTTAGTTCGGCATAGCAAGGTGAAACCTGGGCGTGAACTTGGAGGCCGGAAAACCAATTCCCAAGAGGCACCAGCTCTCCCGTGGCTCTTCTTCCCTGCTGCGACAGAGCGAACACCCAAGCCTTTCTGAGGAGGGAGCAGCGAAATACGGTTCGTGCCAAGCTAAAAACATCTGCGAAAGCTTAGCAGTCGCTGCGAAATCAGAGTCGGTTCTGCGGGCTGCTGTGGCTGCTTGCCTTAGCCTAGTATTCGAAGCACGATGGGAGAAACCCGCCTAGAGCGTAAGCCTCTTTGCCCTGGCATCTCCTCTGGGAAAGCACAGCATTCTTTGGGAAACCAGAGTCCGGACTGAAGGATGCTTCTGTTTGCCAGAGCTGGTCTCCTCAGCATGGTGCAATGAACCCGCATTGAGCGAAATCCTCTATGCCTGGGCATCCCCTCTGCCTGAGAGAGAAGCGCGGTTGCGTCTGTGGAAAGAGCCTTAAGGAAAGGGACACGTTTTTCACTTCGCTCCCCAGGAGCATGTCTGTGGAAGGTGCAGCACGCTGCCCCTGGAGAAGAGCAGGAACCGTTGACCTTCTGGTCTGGAAACAGTTGGGAAGCAAGGGAGCCGGCCCTGGCAGGCACCGCGGCCCGTGGCAATACAAGTGTCACCCGCTCCCAGTGCAGAGAGACAGAAGCCTGGCTGCTATGGAGACAGGAGGGGATGAGTAGGACAGGGCGCGTGCTCCACTCTTAGGAAGCAGTCTTTGCAGAAAGCATGCCTGTCCTGAGCCTCTGGGCCCAAGGACACAGCAGCTCCTTGGCCACCTGTCCCTGGGGCAGACATGCGCTAGCCAACAGGCGCCTACGCTGAACTTTCAGAAAGAGTTCCCTGAAATAACGGGTAGTCAGATGCCGTCTTCCTCCAGGATGTGGAAGCCTGGAGGAGGCATGGGGTTTAAGGGGAAGGAGTGGGGACAGTCCACCAAAGCTACCTAATCAGTGCACGGGCGGTTTGCAGGGATCCTGTCACCTATCCTTTCCTGTGGGGAAAGCAATGTCCTAGTCCGCGAGTCCGCCTGAGCGACAGAGTAAAAGGCCAAGCGACGCCTACACTGGGAGATGGAAGTGTGCATAGAGTGCCATCCCTGGCTACGCATGCTACTGTAGGGTTGTGGCTGTGTCTGCTTAGTTTGGCCTGGCAGGGTGAACCCAGGACGCGAACATGGAGCCCGGAAAAGCAAGGCCCAAGAGGCACCAGCACTCCCGCAGCTCGTTTTCCCTGACGCGACTGAAGCCTTGCTGAGGAAGCAGCAGCGAAGTGCTGTTCGCTCCAAGCCAAAGCCTCTGCGAAAGCACAACATTCGCTGAGAAATGTTCTGCGGGCTGCTGCTGCTTGCCTGAGCCCAGTCTCGCGGTGGGAGAAACCCCCATACAGCGAAAGCCTCTTTGCCTTGGCATCTCCCCTGGGAAAGCACAACGTTCCTTGGGAAATCAGAGTTGGGTTTGGGGATGCTGCTGCTGCTTGCCTGAGCTAGATCCGAAGCACGGTGCAAGATACCCGCATGGAGCGAAATACTCTTTGCCCTAGCATCCCCTCTGCCTGAGAGAGAAGCCAAGTGTGGGGAAGGCGCAGCAAACGGTCCCGGAAAAGAGAAGAAGCCGTTGGCTGTGGGGTCGGGAAACGCTAGGGAAGCAGGATAGCCTGCAGTGGCACGAACAGCAGGCCGGTGGCAAGACAAGTGTCACCCGCTCCCTGCGCGGAGAGATGGAAGCCTGGCTGCTAAGGAGAAATTAGGGGACGACTAGGGCAGAGGCGCGTGCTCCACTCTGAGGAAGGAGTCTGTGCAGAAGGTAGGCCTGTCCTGTGCCTCTGGACCCAAGGGGACAGCATCTCCTTGGCCACCTGTCCCAAGGGCAGACTTGGGCTTGCCACCAGGTGCCATACCAGGAACTCACAAAAACAACCCCATGGAGAAACGGGCAGTCAGATGCCGTCTTCCACCAAGATGTGGCAGCGATGTGAGTGTCAGGGGTGTGCCGGGAAAGAGTGGAGACAGTGACCCACAGTTCCCCATCCCAGTGCACGGGCCGTGTGCAGTGATCCAGTCGCCACTTCTCTCCTGTGTTGAAGGCACTGGCCGAGACCCCGAGTCTGCCTGAGCGCCAAAGCAAAAGGCAAAGCCTTACCTAGCCCAGGAGGTGGTAATAGGAATATAGTGCCATGCTAGGACAAGCACGCTACTGCAGGGTTGTGACGATGTCTGCTTAGTTCGGCATAGCAAGGTGAAACCTGGGCGTGAACTTGGAGGCCGGAAAAGCAATTCCCAAGAGGCACCAGCTCTCCCGTGGCTCTTCTTCCCTGCTGCGACAGAGCGAACACCCAAGCCTTTCTGAGGAGGGAGCAGCGAAATACGGTTCGTGCCAAGCTAAAAACAACTGCGAAAGCTTAGCAGTCGCTGCGAAATCAGAGTCGGTTCTGCGGGCTGCTGTGGCTGCTTGCCTTAGCCTAGTATTCGAAGCACGATGGGAGAAACCCGCCTAGAGCGTAAGCCTCTTTGCCCTGGCATCTCCTCTGGGAAAGCACAGCATTCGTTGGGAAACCAGAGACCGGACTGAAGGATGCTTCTGTTTGCCAGAGCTGGTCTCCTCAGCATGGTGCAATGAACCCGCATTGAGCGAAATCCTCTATGCCTGGGCATCCCCTCTGCCTGAGAGAGAAGCGCGGTTGCGTCTGTGGAAAGAGCCTTAAGGAAAGGGACACGTTTTTCACTTCGCTCCCCAGGAGTATGTCTGTGGAAGGTGCAGCACGCTGCCCCTGGAGAAGAGCAGGAACCGTTGACCTTCTGGTCTGGAAACAGTTGGGAAGCAAGAGAGCCGGCCCTGGCAGGCACCGCGGCCCGTGGCAATACAAGTGTCACCCGCTCCCAGTGCAGAGAGACAGAAGCCTGGCTGCTATGGAGACAGGAGGGGATGAGTAGGACAGGGCGCGTGCTCCACTCTTAGGAAGCAGTCTTTGCAGAAAGCATGCCTGTCCTGAGCCTCTGGGCCCAAGGACACAGCAGCTCCTTGGCCCCCTCTCCCTGGGGCAGACATGCGCGAGCCACCAGGCGCCTACGCTGTACTTTCAGAAACAGTTCACTGAAATAACGGGTAGTCAGATGCCGTCTTCCTCCAGGATGTGGAAGCCTGGAGGAGGCATGGGGTTTAAGGGGAAGGAGTGGGGACAGTCCACCAAAGCTACCTAATCAGTGCACGGGCGGTTTGCAGGGATCCTGTCACCTATCCTTTCCTGTGGGGAAAGCAATGTCCTAGTCCGCGAGTCCGCCTGAGCGACAGAGTAAAAGGCCAAGCGACGCCTACACTGGGAGATGGAAGTGTGCATAGAGTGCCATCCCTGGCTACGCATGCTACTGTAGGGTTGTGGCTGTGTCTGCTTAGTTTGGCCTGGCAGGGTGAACCCAGGACGCGAACATGGAGCCCGGAAAAGCAAGGCCCAAGAGGCACCAGCACTCCCGCAGCTCGTTTTCCCTGACGCGACTGAAGCCTTACTGAGGAAGCAGCAGCGAAGTGCTGTTCGCTCCAAGCCAAAGCCTCTGCGAAAGCACAACATTCGCTGAGAAATGTTCTGCGGGCTGCTGCTGCTGGCCTGAGCCCTGTCTCGCGGTGGGAGAAAGCCGCATACAGCGAAAGCCTCTTTGCCTTGGCATCTCCCCTGGGAAAGCACAACGTTCCTTGGGAAATCAGAGTTGGGTTTGGGGATGCTGCTGCTGCTTGCCTGAGCTAGATCCGAAGCACGGTGCAAGATACCCGCATGGAGCGAAATACTCTTTGCCCCAGCATCCCCTCTGCCTGAGAGAGAAGCCAAGTGTGGGGAAGGCGCAGCAAACGGTCCCGGAAAAGAGAAGAAGCCGTTGGCTGTGGGGTCGGGAAACGCTCGGGAAGCAGGATAGCCTGCAGTGGCACGAACAGCAGGCCCGTGGCAAGACAAGTGTCACCCGCTCCCTGCGCGGAGAGATGGAAGCCTGGCTGCTAAGGAGAAATTAGGGGACGACTAGAGCAGAGGCGCGTGCTCCACTCTGAGGAAGGAGTCTGGGCAGAAGGCAGGCCTGTCCTGTGCCTCTGGACCCAAGGGGACAGCATCTCCTTGGCCACCTGTCCCAAGGGCAGACTTGGGCTTGCCACCAGGTGCCATACCCGGAACTCACAAAAACAACCCCATGGAGAAACGGGCAGTCAGATACCGTCTTCCACCAAGATGTGGCAGCGATGGGAGTGTCAGGGGTGTGCCAGGAAAGAGTGGAGACAGTGACCCACAGTTCCCCATCCCAGTGCACGGGCCGTGTGCAGTGATCCAGTCGCCACTTCTCTCCTGTGTTGAAGGCACTGGCCGAGACCCCGAGTCTGCCTGAGCGCCAAAGCAAAAGGCAAAGCCTTACCTAGCCCAGGAGGTGGTAATAGGAATAGAGTGCCATGCTAGGACAAGCACGCTGCTGCAGGGTTGTGACGATGTCTGCTTAGTTCGGCATAGCAAGGTGAAACCTGGGCGTGAACTTGGAGGCCGGAAAAGCAATTCCCAAGAGGCACCAGCTCTCCCGTGGCTCTTCTTCCTTGCTGCGACAGAGCGAACACCCAAGCCTTTCTGAGGAAGCAGCAGCGAAATACGGTTCGTGCCAAGCTAAAAACATCTGCGAGAGCTTTGCAGTCGCTGCGAAATCAGAGTCGGTTCTGCGGGCTGCTGTTGCTGCTTGCCTTAGACTAGTATTCGCAGCACGATGGGAGAAACCCGCCTAGAGCGTAAGCCTCTTTGCCCTGGCATCTCCTCTGGGAAAGCACAGTATTCTTTGGGAAACCAGAGTCCGGACTGAAGGATGCTTCTGTTTGCCAGAGCTGGTCTCCTCAGCATGGTGCAATGAACCCGCATTGAGCGAAATCCTCTATGCCTGGGCATCCCCTCTGCCTGAGAGAGAAGCGCGGATGCGTCTGTGGAAAGAGCCTTAAGGAAAGGGACACGTTTTTCACTTCGCTCCCCAGGAGCATGTCTGTGGAAGGTGCAGCACGCTGCCCCTGGAGAAGAGCAGGAACCGTTGACCTTCTGGTCTGGAAACAGTTGGGAAGCAAGAGAGCCGGCCCTGGCAGGCACCGCGGCCCGTGGCAATACAAGTGTCACCCGCTCCCAGTGCAGAGAGACAGAAGCCTGGCTGCTATGGAGACAGGAGGGGATGAGTAGGACAGGGCGCGTGCTCCACTCTTAGGAAGCAGTCTTTGCAGAAAGCATGCCTGTCCTGAGCCTCTGGGCCCAAGGACACAGCAGCTCCTTGGCCACCTGTCCCTGGGGCAGACATGCGCTAGCCACCAGGCGCCTACGCTGAACTTTCAGAAAGAGTTCCCTGAAATAACGGGTAGTCAGATGCCGTCTTCCTCCAGGATGTGGAAGCCTGGAGGAGGCATGGGGTTTAAGGGGAAGGAGTGGGGACAGTCCACCAAAGCTACCTAATCAGTGCACGGGCGGTTTGCAGGGATCCTGTCACCTATCCTTTCCTGTGGGGAAAGCAATGTCCTAGTCCGCGAGTCCGCCTGAGCGACAGAGTAAAAGGCCAAGCGACGCCTACACGGGGAGATGGAAGTGTGCATAGAGTGCCATCCCTGGCTACGCATGCTACTGTAGGGTTGTGGCTGTGTCTGCTTAGTTTGGCCCGGCAGGGTGAACCCAGAACGCAAACATGGAACCCGGAAAAGCAAGGCCCAAGAGGCACCAGCACTCCCGCAGCTCGTTTGCCCTGACGCGACTGAAGCCTTGCAGAGGAAGCAGCAGCGAAGTGCAGTTCACTCCAAGCCAAAGACTCTGCGAAAGCACAACATTCGCTGAGAAATGTTCTGCGGGCTGCTGCTGCTTGCCTGAGCCCAGTCTCGCGGTGGGAGAAAGCCGCATACAGCGAAAGCCTCTTTGCCTTGGCATCTCCCCTGGGAAAGCACAACGTTCCTTGGGAAATCAGAGTTGGGTTTGGGGATGCTGCTGCTGCTTGCCTGAGCTAGTCTCCGAAGCACGGTGCAAGATACCCGCATGGAGTGAAATACTCTTTGCCCGAGCATCCCCTCTGCCTGAGAGAGAAGCCAAGTGTGGGGAAGGCGCAGCACACGGTCCCGGAGAAGAGAAGGAGCCGTTGGCCTTGGGGTCGGGAAACGCTCGGGAAGCAGGATAGCCTGCAGTGGCACGAACAGCAGGCCGGTGGAAGGACAAGTGTCACCCGCTCCCTGTGCAGAGAGATGGAAGCCTGGCTGCGAAGGAGAAATGAGGGGACGACTAGGGCAGAGGCACGTGCTCCACTCTGAGGAAGGAGTCTGGGCAGAAGGCCGGCCTGTCCTGTGCCTCTGGACCCAAGGGGACAGCATCTCCTTGGCCACCTGTCCCAAGGGCAGACTTGGGCTTGCCACCAGGTGCCATACCCGGAACGCACAGAAACAACCCCATGGAGAAACGGGCAGTCAGATGCCGTCTTCCACCAAGATGTGGCAGCGATGTGAGTGGCAGGGGGTGTGCCGGGAAAGAGTGGAGACAGTGACCCACAGTTCCCCATCCCAGTGCACGGGCCGTGTGCAGTGATCCTGTCGCCTCTTCTCTCCTGTGTTGAAGGCACTGGCCGAGACCCCGAGTCTGATTGAGCACCAGAGTAAAAGGAGAAGACTTATCTAGCCCAGGAGATGGTAATAGGCATAGAGGGCCATGCTAGGACACGCACGCTGCTACAGGGTTGTGACTGTGTCTGCTTAGTTCGGCATAGCAAGGTGAAGCCCGGGCGTGAACTTGGAGCCCGGGAAAGCAAGGCCCAAGAGGCACCAGCTCTCCCGCAGCTCGTCTTCCCTGACGCGACTGAAGCCTTGCTGAGGAAGCAGCAGCAAAGTGCTGTTTGCTCCAAGCCAAAACCTCTGCGAAAGCACAGCATTCGCTGAGAAATGTTTTGCTGGCTGCTGCTGCTTGCCTAAGCCCAGTCTCGCGGTGGGAGAAACCCGTATACAGCAACAACTTCTTTGCCTAGGCATCTCCCATGGGAAAGCTCACCGTTCCTTGGGAAATCAGAGTTGGGTTTGGGGATGCTGCTGCTGTTTGCCTGAGCTAGATCCGAAGCACGGTGCAAGATACCCGCATGGAGCGAAATACTCTTTGCCCTAGCATCCCCTCAGCCTTAGAGAGAAGCCAAGTGTGGGGAAGGCGCAGCACACGGCCCCGGGGAAGAGAAGAAGCCGTTGGCCGTGGGGTCGGGAAACGCTCGGGAAGCAGGATAGCCTGCAGTGGCACGAACAGCAGGCCGGTGGCAAGACAAGTGTCACCCGCTCCCTGCGCGGAGAGATGGAAGCCTGGCTGCTAAAAAGAAATGAGGGGACGACTAGAGCAGAGGCGTGTGCTCCACTCTGAGGAAGGAGTCTGGGCAGAAGGCAGGCCTGTCCTGTGCCTCTGGACCCAAGGGGACAGCATCTCCTTGGCCACCTGTCCCAAGGGCAGACTTGGGCTTGCCACCAGGTGCCATACCCGGAACTCACAGAAACAACCCCATGGAGAAACGGGCAGTCAGATGCCCTCTTCCACCAAGATGTGGCAGCGATGTGAGTGGCAGGGGTGTGCCGGGAAAGAGTGGAGACAGTGACCCACAGTTCCCCATCCCAGTGCACGGGCCGTGTGCAGTGATCCAGTCGCCACTTCTCTCCTGTGTTGAAGGCACTGGCCGAGACCCCGAGTCTGCCTGAGCGCCAAAGCAAAAGGCAAAGCCTTACCGAGCACAGGAGATGGTAATAGGCATAGAGTGCCATGCTAGGACACGCACGCTGCTGCAGGGTTGTGACCATGTCTGCTTAGTTCGGCATAGCAAGGTGAAACCTGGGCGTGAACTTGGAGGCCGGAAAACCAATTCCCAAGAGGCACCAGCTCTCCCGTGGCTCTTCTTCCCTGCTGCGACAGAGCGAACACCCAAGCCTTTCTGAGGAGGGAGCAGCGAAATACGGTTCGTGCCAAGCTAAAAACATCTGCGAAAGCTTAGCAGTCGCTGCGAAATCAGAGTCGGTTCTGCGGGCTGCTGTGGCTGCTTGCCTTAGCCTAGTATTCGAAGCACGATGGGAGAAACCCGCCTAGAGCGTAAGCCTCTTTGCCCTGGCATCTCCTCTGGGAAAGCACAGCATTCTTTGGGAAACCAGAGTCCGGACTGAAGGATGCTTCTGTTTGCCAGAGCTGGTCTCCTCAGCATGGTGCAATGAACCCGCATTGAGCGAAATCCTCTATGCCTGGGCATCCCCTCTGCCTGAGAGAGAAGCGCGGTTGCGTCTGTGGAAAGAGCCTTAAGGAAAGGGACACGTTTTTCACTTCGCTCCCCAGGAGCATGTCTGTGGAAGGTGCAGCACGCTGCCCCTGGAGAAGAGCAGGAACCGTTGACCTTCTGGTCTGGAAACAGTTGGGAAGCAAGAGAGCCGGCCCTGGCAGGCACCGCGGCCCGTGGCAATACAAGTGTCACCCGCTCCCAGTGCAGAGAGACAGAAGCCTGGCTGTTATGGAGACAGGAGGGGATGAGTAGGACAGGGCGCGTGCTCCACTCTTAGGAAGCAGTCTTTGCAGAAAGCATGCCTGTCCTGAGCCTCTGGGCCCAAGGACACAGCAGCTCCTTGGCCACCTGTCCCTGGGGCAGACATGCGCTAGCCACCAGGCGCCTACGCTGAACTTTCAGAAAGAGTTCCCTGAAATAACGGGTAGTCAGATGCCGTCTTCCTCCAGGATGTGGAAGCCTGGAGGAGGCATGGGGTTTAAGGGGAAGGAGTGGGGACAGTCCACCAAAGCTACCTAATCAGTGCACGGGCGGTTTGCAGGGATCCTGTCACCTATCCTTTCCTGTGGGGAAAGCAATGTCCTAGTCCGCGAGTCCGCCTGAGCGACAGAGTAAAAGGCCAAGCGACGCCTACACTGGGAGATGGAAGTGTGCATAGAGTGCCATCCCTGGCTACGCATGCTACTGTAGGGTTGTGGCTGTGTCTGCTTAGTTTGGCCTGGCAGGGTGAACCCAGGACGCGAACATGGAGCCCGGAAAAGCAAGGCCCAAGAGGCACCAGCACTCCCGCAGCTCGTTTTCCCTGACGCGACTGAAGCCTTGCTGAGGAAGCAGCAGCGAAGTGCTGTTCGCTCCAAGCCAAAGCCTCTGCGAAAGCACAACATTCGCTGAGAAATGTTCTGCGGGCTGCTGCTGCTTGCCTGAGCCCTGTCTCGCGGTGGGAGAAAGCCGCATACAGCGAAAGCCTCTTTGCCTTGGCATCTCCCCTGGGAAAGCACAACGTTCCTTGGGAAATCAGAGTTGGGTTTGGGGATGCTGCTGCTGCTTGCCTGAGCTAGTCTCCGAAGCACGGTGCAAGATACCCGCATGGAGTGAAATACTCTTTGCCCGAGCATCCCCTCTGCCTGAGAGAGAAGCCAAGTGTGGGGAAGGTGCAGCACACGGTCCCGGAGAAGAGAAGGAGCCGTTGGCCTTGGGGTCGGGAAACGCTCGGGAAGCAGGATAGCCTGCAGTGGCACGAACAGCAGGCCGGTGGCAAGACAAGTGTCACCCGCTCCCTGTGCGGAGAGATGGAAGCCTGGCTGCGAAGGAGAAATGAGGGGACGACTAGGGCAGAGGCGCGTGCTCCACTCTGAGGAAGGAGTCTGGGCAGAAGGCCGGCCTGTCATGTGCCTCTGGACCCAAGGGGACAGCATCTCCTTGGCCACCTGTCCCAAGGGCAGACTTGGGCTTGCCACCAGGTGCCATACCCGGAACGCACAGAAACAACCCCATGGAGAAACGGGCAGTCAGATGCCGTCTTCCACCAAGATGTGGCAGCGATGTGAGTGGCAGGGGGTGTGCCGGGAAAGAGTGGAGACAGTGACCCACAGTTCCCCATCCCAGTGCACGGGCCGTGTGCAGTGATCCTGTCGCCTCTTCTCTCCTGTGTTGAAGGCACTGGCCGAGACCCCGAGTCTGATTGAGCACCAGAGTAAAAGGAGAAGACTTATCTAGCCCAGGAGATGGTAATAGGCATAGAGGGCCATGCTAGGACACGCACGCTGCTGCAGGGTTGTGACTGTGTCTGCTTAGTTCGGCATAGCAAGGTGAAGCCCGGGCGTGAACTTGGAGCCCGGGAAAGCAAGGCCCAAGAGGCACCAGCTCTCCCGCAGCTCGTCTTCCCTGACGCGACTGAAGCCTTGCTGAGGAAGCAGCAGCAAAGTGCTGTTTGCTCCAAGCCAAAACCTCTGCGAAAGCACAGCATTCGCTGAGAAATGTTTTGCTGGCTGCTGCTGCTTGCCTAAGCCCAGTCTCGCGGTGGGAGAAACCCGTATACAGCAACAACTTCTTTGCCTAGGCATCTCCCATGGGAAAGCTCACCGTTCCTTGGGAAATCAGAGTTGGGTTTGGGGATGCTGCTGCTGTTTGCCTGAGCTAGATCCGAAGCACGGTGCAAGATACCCGCATGGAGCGAAATACTCTTTGCCCTAGCATCCCCTCAGCCTGAGAGAGAAGCCAAGTGTGGGGAAGGCGCAGCACACGGCCCCGGGGAAGAGAAGAAGCCGTTGGCCGTGGGGTCGGGAAACGCTCGGGAAGCAGGATAGCCTGCAGTGGCACGAACAGCAGGCCGGTGGCAAGACAAGTGTCACCCGCTCCCTGCGCGGAGAGATGGAAGCCTGGCTGCTAAAAAGAAATGAGGGGACGACTAGAGCAGAGGCGCGTGCTCCACTCTGAGGAAGGAGTCTGGGCAGAAGGCAGGCCTGTCCTGTGCCTCTGGACCCAAGGGGACAGCATCTCCTTGGCCACCTGTCCCAAGGGCAGACTTGGGCTTGCCACCAGGTGCCATACCCGGAACTCACAGAAACAACCCCATGGAGAAACGGGCAGTCAGATGCCCTCTTCCACCAAGATGTGGCAGCGATGTGAGTGGCAGGGGTGTGCCGGGAAAGAGTGGAGACAGTGACCCACAGTTCCCCATCCCAGTGCACGGGCCGTGTGCAGTGATCCAGTCGCCACTTCTCTCCTGTGTTGAAGGCACTGGCCGAGACCCCGAGTCTGCCTGAGCGCCAAAGCAAAAGGCAAAGCCTTACCGAGCACAGGAGAAGGTAATAGGCATAGAGTGCCATGCTAGGACACGCACGCTGCTGCAGGGTTGTGACCATGTCTGCTTAGTTCGGCATAGCAAGGTGAAACCTGGGCGTGAACTTGGAGGCCGGAAAACCAATTCCCAAGAGGCACCAGCTCTCCCGTGGCTCTTCTTCCCTGCTGCGACAGAGCGAACACCCAAGCCTTTCTGAGGAGGGAGCAGCGAAATACGGTTCGTGCCAAGCTAAAAACATCTGCGAAAGCTTAGCAGTCGCTGCGAAATCAGAGTCGGTTCTGCGGGCTGCTGTGGCTGCTTGCCTTAGCCTAGTATTCGAAGCACGATGGGAGAAACCCGCCTAGAGCGTAAGCCTCTTTGCCCTGGCATCTCCTCTGGGAAAGCACAGCATTCTTTGGGAAACCAGAGTCCGGACTGAAGGATGCTTCTGTTTGCCAGAGCTGGTCTCCTCAGCATGGTGCAATGAACCCGCATTGAGCGAAATCCTCTATGCCTGGGCATCCCCTCTGCCTGAGAGAGAAGCGCGGTTGCGTCTGTGGAAAGAGCCTTAAGGAAAGGGACACGTTTTTCACTTCGCTCCCCAGGAGCATGTCTGTGGAAGGTGCAGCACGCTGCCCCTGGAGAAGAGCAGGAACCGTTGACCTTCTGGTCTGGAAACAGTTGGGAAGCAAGAGAGCCGGCCCTGGCAGGCACCGCGGCCCGTGGCAATACAAGTGTCACCCGCTCCCAGTGCAGAGAGACAGAAGCCTGGCTGCTATGGAGACAGGAGGGGATGAGTAGGACAGGGCGCGTGCTCCACTCTTAGGAAGCAGTCTTTGCAGAAAGCATGCCTGTCCTGAGCCTCTGGGCCCAAGGACACAGCAGCTCCTTGGCCACCTGTCCCTGGGGCAGACATGCGCTAGCCAACAGGCGCCTACGCTAAACTTTCAGAAAGAGTTCCCTGAAATAACGGGTAGTCAGATGCCGTCTTCCTCCAGGATGTGGAAGCCTGGAGGAGGCATGGGGTTTAAGGGGAAGGAGTGGGGACAGTCCACCAAAGCTACCTAATCAGTGCACGGGCGGTTTGCAGGGATCCTGTCACCTATCCTTTCCTGTGGGGAAAGCAATGTCCTAGTCCGCGAGTCCGCCTGAGCGACAGAGTAAAAGGCCAAGCGACGCCTACGCTGGGAGATGGAAGTGTGCATAGAGTGCCATCCCTGGCTACGCATGCTACTGTAGGGTTGTGGCTGTGTCTGCTTAGTTTGGCCTGGCAGGGTGAACCCAGGACGCGAACATGGAGCCCGGAAAAGCAAGGCCCAAGAGGCACCAGCACTCCCGCAGCTCGTTTTCCCTGACGCGACTGAAGCCTTGCTGAGGAAGCAGCAGCGAAGTGCTGTTCGCTCCAAGCCAAAGCCTCTGCGAAAGCACAACATTCGCTGAGAAATGTTCTGCGGGCTGCTGCTGCTTGCCTGAGCCCAGTCTCGCGGTGGGAGAAACCCCCATACAGCGAAAGCCTCTTTGCCTTGGCATCTCCCCTGGGAAAGCACAACGTTCCTTGGGAAATCAGAGTTGGGTTTGGGGATGCTGCTGCTGCTTGCCTGAGCTAGATCCGAAGCACGGTGCAAGATACCCGCATGGAGCGAAATACTCTTTGCCCTAGCATCCCCTCTGCCTGAGAGAGAAGCCAAGTGTGGGGAAGGCGCAGCAAACGGTCCCGGAAAAGAGAAGAAGCCGTTGGCTGTGGGGTCGGGAAACGCTAGGGAAGCAGGATAGCCTGCAGTGGCACGAACAGCAGGCCGGTGGCAAGACAAGTGTCACCCGCTCCCTGCGCGGAGAGATGGAAGCCTGGCTGCTAAGGAGAAATTAGGGGACGACTAGGGCAGAGGCGCGTGCTCCACTCTGAGGAAGGAGTCTGTGCAGAAGGTAGGCCTGTCCTGTGCCTCTGGACCCAAGGGGACAGCATCTCCTTGGCCACCTGTCCCAAGGGCAGACTTGGGCTTGCCACCAGGTGCCATACCAGGAACTCACAAAAACAACCCCATGGAGAAACGGGCAGTCAGATGCCGTCTTCCACCAAGATGTGGCAGCGATGTGAGTGTCAGGGGTGTGCCGGGAAAGAGTGGAGACAGTGACCCACAGTTCCCCATCCCAGTGCACGGGCCGTGTGCAGTGATCCAGTCGCCACTTCTCTCCTGTGTTGAAGGCACTGGCCGAGACCCCGAGTCTGCCTGAGCGCCAAAGCAAAAGGCAAAGCCTTACCTAGCCCAGGAGGTGGTAATAGGAATAGAGTGCCATGCTAGGACAAGCACGCTACTGCAGGGTTGTGACGATGTCTGCTTAGTTCGGCATAGCAAGGTGAAACCTGGGCGTGAACTTGGAGGCCGGAAAAGCAATTCCCAAGAGGCACCAGCTCTCCCGTGGCTCTTCTTCCCTGCTGCGACAGAGCGAACACCCAAGCCTTTCTGAGGAGGGAGCAGCGAAATACGGTTCGTGCCAAGCTAAAAACATCTGCGAAAGCTTTGCAGTCGCTGCGAAATCAGAGTCGGTTCTGCGGGCTGCTGTGGCTGCTTGCCTTAGCCTAGTATTCGAAGCACGATGGGAGAAACCCGCCTAGAGCGTAAGCCTCTTTGCCCTGGCATCTCCTCTGGGAAAGCACAGCATTCTTTGGGAAACCAGAGTCCGGACTGAAGGATGCTTCTGTTTGCCAGAGCTGGTCTCCTCAGCATGGTGCAATGAACCCGCATTGAGCGAAATCCTCTATGCCTGGGCATCCCCTCTGCCTGAGAGAGAAGCGCGGTTGCGTCTGTGGAAAGAGCCTTAAGGAAAGGGACACGTTTTTCACTTCGCTCCCCAGGAGTATGTCTGTGGAAGGTGCAGCACGCTGCCCCTGGAGAAGAGCAGGAACCGTTGACCTTCTGGTCTGGAAACAGTTGGGAAGCAAGAGAGCCGGCCCTGGCAGGCACCGCGGCCCGTGGCAATACAAGTGTCACCCGCTCCCAGTGCAGAGAGACAGAAGCCTGGCTGCTATGGAGACAGGAGGGGATGAGTAGGACAGGGCGCGTGCTCCACTCTTAGGAAGCAGTCTTTGCAGAAAGCATGCCTGTCCTGAGCCTCTGGGCCCAAGGACACAGCAGCTCCTTGGCCCCCTGTCCCTGGGGCAGACATGCGCGAGCCACCAGGCGCCTACGCTGAACTTTCAGAAACAGTTCACTGAAATAACGGGTAGTCAGATGCCGTCTTCCTCCAGGATGTGGAAGCCTGGAGGAGGCATGGGGTTTAAGGGGAAGGAGTGGGGACAGTCCACCAAAGCTACCTAATCAGTGCACGGGCGGTTTGCAGGGATCCTGTCACCTATCCTTTCCTGTGGGGAAAGCAATGTCCTAGTCCGCGAGTCCGCCTGAGCGACAGAGTAAAAGGCCAAGCGACGCCTACGCTGGGAGATGGAAGTGTGCATAGAGTGCCATCCCTGGCTACGCATGCTACTGTAGGGTTGTGGCTGTGTCTGCTTAGTTTGGCCTGGCAGGGTGAACCCAGGACGCGAACATGGAGCCCGGAAAAGCAAGGCCCAAGAGGCACCAGCACTCCCGCAGCTCGTTTTCCCTGACGCGACTGAAGCCTTGCTGAGGAAGCAGCAGCGAAGTGCTGTTCGCTCCAAGCCAAAGCCTCTGCGAAAGCACAACATTCGCTGAGAAATGTTCTGCGGGCTGCTGCTGCTTGCCTGAGCCCAGTCTCGCGGTGGGAGAAACCCCCATACAGCGAAAGCCTCTTTGCCTTGGCATCTCCCCTGGGAAAGCACAACGTTCCTTGGGAAATCAGAGTTGGGTTTGGGGATGCTGCTGCTGCTTGCCTGAGCTAGATCCGAAGCACGGTGCAAGATACCCGCATGGAGCGAAATACTCTTTGCCCTAGCATCCCCTCTGCCTGAGAGAGAAGCCAAGTGTGGGGAAGGCGCAGCAAACGGTCCCGGAAAAGTGAAGAAGCCGTTGGCTGTGGGGTCGGGAAACGCTAGGGAAGCAGGATAGCCTGCAGTGGCACGAACAGCAGGCCGGTGGCAAGACAAGTGTCACCCGCTCCCTGCGCGGAGAGATGGAAGCCTGGCTGCTAAGGAGAAATTAGGGGACGACTAGGGCAGAGGCGCGTGCTCCACTCTGAGGAAGGAGTCTGTGCAGAAGGTAGGCCTGTCCTGTGCCTCTGGACCCAAGGGGACAGCATCTCCTTGGCCACCTGTCCCAAGGGCAGACTTGGGCTTGCCACCAGGTGCCATACCAGGAACTCACAAAAACAACCCCATGGAGAAACGGGCAGTCAGATGCCGTCTTCCACCAAGATGTGGCAGCGATGTGAGTGTCAGGGGTGTGCCGGGAAAGAGTGGAGACAGTGACCCACAGTTCCCCATCCCAGTGCACGGGCCGTGTGCAGTGATCCAGTCGCCACTTCTCTCCTGTGTTGAAGGCACTGGCCGAGACCCCGAGTCTGCCTGAGCGCCAAAGCAAAAGGCAAAGCCTTACCTAGCCCAGGAGGTGGTAATAGGAATAGAGTGCCATGCTAGGACAAGCACGCTACTGCAGGGTTGTGACGATGTCTGCTTAGTTCGGCATAGCAAGGTGAAACCTGGGCGTGAACTTGGAGGCCGGAAAAGCAATTCCCAAGAGGCACCAGCTCTCCCGTGGCTCTTCTTCCCTGCTGCGACAGAGCGAACACCCAAGCCTTTCTGAGGAGGGAGCAGCGAAATACGGTTCGTGCCAAGCTAAAAACATCTGCGAAAGCTTTGCAGTCGCTGCGAAATCAGAGTCGGTTCTGCGGGCTGCTGTGGCTGCTTGCCTTAGCCTAGTATTCGAAGCACGATGGGAGAAACCCGCCTAGAGCGTAAGCCTCTTTGCCCTGGCATCTCCTCTGGGAAAGCACAGCATTCTTTGGGAAACCAGAGTCCGGACTGAAGGATGCTTCTGTTTGCCAGAGCTGGTCTCCTCAGCATGGTGCAATGAACCCGCATTGAGCGAAATCCTCTATGCCTGGGCATCCCCTCTGCCTGAGAGAGAAGCGCGGTTGCGTCTGTGGAAAGAGCCTTAAGGAAAGGGACACGTTTTTCACTTCGCTCCCCAGGAGTATGTCTGTGGAAGGTGCAGCACGCTGCCCCTGGAGAAGAGCAGGAACCGTTGACCTTCTGGTCTGGAAACAGTTGGGAAGCAAGAGAGCCGGCCCTGGCAGGCACCGCGGCCCGTGGCAATACAAGTGTCACCCGCTCCCAGTGCAGAGAGACAGAAGCCTGGCTGCTATGGAGACAGGAGGGGATGAGTAGGACAGGGCGCGTGCTCCACTCTTAGGAAGCAGTCTTTGCAGAAAGCATGCCTGTCCTGAGCCTCTGGGCCCAAGGACACAGCAGCTCCTTGGCCCCCTGTCCCTGGGGCAGACATGCGCGAGCCACCAGGCGCCTACGCTGAACTTTCAGAAACAGTTCACTGAAATAACGGGTAGTCAGATGCCGTCTTCCTCCAGGATGTGGAAGCCTGGAGGAGGCATGGGGTTTAAGGGGAAGGAGTGGGGACAGTCCACCAAAGCTACCTAATCAGTGCACGGGCGGTTTGCAGGGATCCTGTCACCTATCCTTTCCTGTGGGGAAAGCAATGTCCTAGTCCGCGAGTCCGCCTGAGCGACAGAGTAAAAGGCCAAGCGACGCCTACACTGGGAGATGGAAGTGTGCATAGAGTGCCATCCCTGGCTACGCATGCTACTGTAGGGTTGTGGCTGTGTCTGCTTAGTTTGGCCTGGCAGGGTGAACCCAGGACGCGAACATGGAGCCCGGAAAAGCAAGGCCCAAGAGGCACCAGCACTCCCGCAGCTCGTTTTCCCTGACGCGACTGAAGCCTTGCTGAGGAAGCAGCAGCGAAGTGCTGTTCGCTCCAAGCCAAAGCCTCTGCGAAAGCACAACATTCGCTGAGAAATGTTCTGCGGGCTGCTGCTGCTTGCCTGAGCCCAGTCTCGCGGTGGGAGAAACCCCCATACAGCGAAAGCCTCTTTGCCTTGGCATCTCCCCTGGGAAAGCACAACGTTCCTTGGGAAATCAGAGTTGGGTTTGGGGATGCTGCTGCTGCTTGCCTGAGCTAGATCCGAAGCACGGTGCAAGATACCCGCATGGAGCGAAATACTCTTTGCCCCAGCATCCCCTCTGCCTGAGAGAGAAGCCAAGTGTGGGGAAGGCGCAGCAAACGGTCCCGGAAAAGAGAAGAAGCCGTTGGCTGTGGGGTCGGGAAACGCTCGGGAAGCAGGATAGCCTGCAGTGGCACGAACAGCAGGCCGGTGGCAAGACAAGTGTCACCCGCTCCCTGCGCGGAGAGATGGAAGCCTGGCTGCTAAGGAGAAATTAGGGGACGACTAGAGCAGAGGCGCGTGCTCCACTCTGAGGAAGGAGTCTGGGCAGAAGGCAGGCCTGTCCTGTGCCTCTGGACCCAAGGGGACAGCATCTCCTTGGCCACCTGTCCCAAGGGCAGACTTGGGCTTGCCACCAGGTGCCATACCCGGAACTCACAAAAACAACCCCATGGAGAAACGGGCAGTCAGATACCGTCTTCCACCAAGATGTGGCAGCGATGGGAGTGTCAGGGGTGTGCCGGGAAAGAGTGGAGACAGTGACCCACAGTTCCCCATCCCAGTGCACGGGCCGTGTGCAGTGAT
Organism: Mustela nivalis; assembly: GCF_964662115.1. Taxonomy (NCBI): domain Eukaryota; kingdom Metazoa; phylum Chordata; class Mammalia; order Carnivora; family Mustelidae; genus Mustela; species Mustela nivalis. The sequence goes on along the minus strand of NW_028135889.1, from coordinate 233,030 downwards.
CCAGTCGCCACTTCTCTCCTGTGTTGAAGGCACTGGCCGAGACCCCGAGTCTGCCTGAGCGCCAAAGCAAAAGGCAAAGCCTTACCTAGCCCAGGAGGTGGTAATAGGAATAGAGTGCCATGCTAGGACAAGCACGCTGCTGCAGGGTTGTGACGATGTCTGCTTAGTTCGGCATAGCAAGGTGAAACCTGGGCGTGAACTTGGAGGCCGGAAAAGCAATTCCCAAGAGGCACCAGCTCTCCCGTGGCTCTTCTTCCTTGCTGCGACAGAGCGAACACCCAAGCCTTTCTGAGGAAGCAGCAGCGAAATACGGTTCGTGCCAAGCTAAAAACATCTGCGAAAGCTTTGCAGTCGCTGCGAAATCAGAGTCGGTTCTGCGGGCTGCTGTTGCTGCTTGCCTTAGACTAGTATTCGCAGCACGATGGGAGAAACCCGCCTAGAGCGTAAGCCTCTTTGCCCTGGCATCTCCTCTGGGAAAGCACAGCATTCTTTGGGAAACCAGAGTCCGGACTGAAGGATGCTTCTGTTGGCCAGAGCTGGTCTCCTCAGCATGGTGCAATGAACCCGCATTGAGCGAAATCCTCTATGCCTGGGCATCCCCTCTGCCTGAGAGAGAAGCGCGGTTGCGTCTGTGGAAAGAGCCTTAAGGAAAGGGACACGTTTTTCACTTCGCTCCCCAGGAGCATGTCTGTGGAAGGTGCAGCACGCTGCCCCTGGAGAAGAGCAGGAACCGTTGACCTTCTGGTCTGGAAACAGTTGGGAAGCAAGAGAGCCGGCCCTGGCAGGCACCGCGGCCCGTGGCAATACAAGTGTCACCCGCTCCCAGTGCAGAGAGACAGAAGCCTGGCTGCTATGGAGACAGGAGGGGATGAGTAGGACAGGGCGCGTGCTCCACTCTTAGGAAGCAGTCTTTGCAGAAAGCATGCCTGTCCTGAGCCTCTGGGCCCAAGGACACAGCAGCTCCTTGGCCACCTGTCCCTGGGGCAGACATGCGCTAGCCAACAGGCGCCTACGCTGAACTTTCAGAAAGAGTTCCCTGAAATAACGGGTAGTCAGATGCCGTCTTCCTCCAGGATGTGGAAGCCTGGAGGAGGCATGGGGTTTAAGGGGAAGGAGTGGGGACAGTCCACCAAAGCTACCTAATCAGTGCACGGGCGGTTTGCAGGGATCCTGTCACCTATCCTTTCCTGTGGGGAAAGCAATGTCCTAGTCCGCGAGTCCGCCTGAGCGACAGAGTAAAAGGCCAAGCGACGCCTACACTGGGAGATGGAAGTGTGCATAGAGTGCCATCCCTGGCTACGCATGCTACTGTAGGGTTGTGGCTGTGTCTGCTTAGTTTGGCCCGGCAGGGTGAACCCAGAACGCAAACATGGAGCCCGGAAAAGCAAGGCCCAAGAGGCACCAGCTCTCGCGCAGCTCGTTTGCCCTGACGCGACTGAAGCCTTGCAGAGGAAGCAGCAGCGAAGTGCAGTTCACTCCAAGCCAAAGACTCTGCGAAAGCACAACATTCGCTGAGAAATGTTCTGCGGGCTGCTGCTGCTTGCCTGAGCCCAGTCTCGCGGTGGGAGAAAGCCGCATACAGCGAAAGCCTCTTTGCCTTGGCATCTCCCCTGGGAAAGCACAACGTTCCTTGGGAAATCAGAGTTGGGTTTGGGGATGCTGCTGCTGCTTGCCTGAGCTAGTCTCCGAAGCACGGTGCAAGATACCCGCATGGAGTGAAATACTCTTTGCCCGAGCATCCCCTCTGCCTGAGAGAGAAGCCAAGTGTGGGGAAGGCGCAGCACACGGTCCCGGAGAAGAGAAGGAGCCGTTGGCCTTGGGGTCGGGAAACGCTCGGGAAGCAGGATAGCCTGCAGTGGCACGAACAGCAGGCCGGTGGAAGGACAAGTGTCACCCGCTCCCTGTGCAGAGAGATGGAAGCCTGGCTGCGAAGGAGAAATGAGGGGACGACTAGGGCAGAGGCACGTGCTCCACTCTGAGGAAGGAGTCTGGGCAGAAGGCCGGCCTGTCCTGTGCCTCTGGACCCAAGGGGACAGCATCTCCTTGGCCACCTGTCCCAAGGGCAGACTTGGGCTTGCCACCAGGTGCCATACCCGGAACGCACAGAAACAACCCCATGGAGAAACGGGCAGTCAGATGCCGTCTTCCACCAAGATGTGGCAGCGATGTGAGTGGCAGGGGGTGTGCCGGGAAAGAGTGGAGACAGTGACCCACAGTTCCCCATCCCAGTGCACGGGCCGTGTGCAGTGATCCTGTCGCCTCTTCTCTCCTGTGTTGAAGGCACTGGCCGAGACCCCGAGTCTGATTGAGCACCAGAGTAAAAGGAGAAGACTTATCTAGCCCAGGAGATGGTAATAGGCATAGAGGGCCATGCTAGGACACGCACGCTGCTACAGGGTTGTGACTGTGTCTGCTTAGTTCGGCATAGCAAGGTGAAGCCCGGGCGTGAACTTGGAGCCCGGGAAAGCAAGGCCCAAGAGGCACCAGCTCTCCCGCAGCTCGTCTTCCCTGACGCGACTGAAGCCTTGCTGAGGAAGCAGCAGCAAAGTGCTGTTTGCTCCAAGCCAAAACCTCTGCGAAAGCACAGCATTCGCTGAGAAATGTTTTGCTGGCTGCTGCTGCTTGCCTAAGCCCAGTCTCGCGGTGGGAGAAACCCGTATACAGCAACAACTTCTTTGCCTAGGCATCTCCCATGGGAAAGCTCACCGTTCCTTGGGAAATCAGAGTTGGGTTTGGGGATGCTGCTGCTGTTTGCCTGAGCTAGATCCGAAGCACGGTGCAAGATACCCGCATGGAGCGAAATACTCTTTGCCCTAGCATCCCCTCAGCCTGAGAGAGAAGCCAAGTGTGGGGAAGGCGCAGCACACGGCCCCGGGGAAGAGAAGAAGCCGTTGGCCGTGGGGTCGGGAAACGCTCGGGAAGCAGGATAGCCTGCAGTGGCACGAACAGCAGGCCGGTGGCAAGACAAGTGTCACCCGCTCCCTGCGCGGAGAGATGGAAGCCTGGCTGCTAAAAAGAAATGAGGGGACGACTAGAGCAGAGGCGCGTGCTCCACTCTGAGGAAGGAGTCTGGGCAGAAGGCAGGCCTGTCCTGTGCCTCTGGACCCAAGGGGACAGCATCTCCTTGGCCACCTGTCCCAAGGGCAGACTTGGGCTTGCCACCAGGTGCCATACCCGGAACTCACAGAAACAACCCCATGGAGAAACGGGCAGTCAGATGCCCTCTTCCACCAAGATGTGGCAGCGATGTGAGTGGCAGGGGTGTGCCGGGAAAGAGTGGAGACAGTGACCCACAGTTCCCCATCCCAGTGCACGGGCCGTGTGCAGTGATCCAGTCGCCACTTCTCTCCTGTGTTGAAGGCACTGGCCGAGACCCCGAGTCTGCCTGAGCGCCAAAGCAACAGGCAAAGCCTTACCGAGCACAGGAGATGGTAATAGGCATAGAGTGCCATGCTAGGACACGCACGCTGCTGCAGGGTTGTGACCATGTCTGCTTAGTTCGGCATAGCAAGGTGAAACCTGGGCGTGAACTTGGAGGCCGGAAAAGCAATTCCCAAGAGGCACCAGCTCTCCCGTGGCTCTTCTTCCCTGCTGCGACAGAGCGAACACCCAAGCCTTTCTGAGGAGGGAGCAGCGAAATACGGTTCGTGCCAAGCTAAAAACATCTGCGAAAGCTTAGCAGTCGCTGCGAAATCAGAGTCGGTTCTGCGGGCTGCTGTGGCTGCTTGCCTTAGCCTAGTATTCGAAGCACGATGGGAGAAACCCGCCTAGAGCGTAAGCCTCTTTGCCCTGGCATCTCCTCTGGGAAAGCACAGCATTCTTTGGGAAACCAGAGTCCGGACTGAAGGATGCTTCTGTTTGCCAGAGCTGGTCTCCTCAGCATGGTGCAATGAACCCGCATTGAGCGAAATCCTCTATGCCTGGGCATCCCCTCTGCCTGAGAGAGAAGCGCGGTTGCGTCTGTGGAAAGAGCCTTAAGGAAAGGGACACGTTTTTCACTTCGCTCCCCAGGAGCATGTCTGTGGAAGGTGCAGCACGCTGCCCCTGGAGAAGAGCAGGAACCGTTGACCTTCTGGTCTGGAAACAGTTGGGAAGCAAGAGAGCCGGCCCTGGCAGGCACCGCGGCCCGTGGCAATACAAGTGTCACCCGCTCCCAGTGCAGAGAGACAGAAGCCTGGCTGTTATGGAGACAGGAGGGGATGAGTAGGACAGGGCGCGTGCTCCACTCTTAGGAAGCAGTCTTTGCAGAAAGCATGCCTGTCCTGAGCCTCTGGGCCCAAGGACACAGCAGCTCCTTGGCCACCTGTCCCTGGGGCAGACATGCGCTAGCCACCAGGCGCCTACGCTGAACTTTCAGAAAGAGTTCCCTGAAATAACGGGTAGTCAGATGCCGTCTTCCTCCAGGATGTGGAAGCCTGGAGGAGGCATGGGGTTTAAGGGGAAGGAGTGGGGACAGTCCACCAAAGCTACCTAATCAGTGCACGGGCGGTTTGCAGGGATCCTGTCACCTATCCTTTCCTGTGGGGAAAGCAATGTCCTAGTCCGTGAGTCCGCCTGAGCGACAGAGTAAAAGGCCAAGCGACGCCTACACTGGGAGATGGAAGTGTGCATAGAGTGCCATCCCTGGCTACGCATGCTACTGTAGGGTTGTGGCTGTGTCTGCTTAGTTTGGCCTGGCAGGGTGAACCCAGGACGCGAACATGGAGCCCGGAAAAGCAAGGCCCAAGAGGCACCAGCACTCCCGCAGCTCGTTTTCCCTGACGCGACTGAAGCCTTGCTGAGGAAGCAGCAGCGAAGTGCTGTTCGCTCCAAGCCAAAGCCTCTGCGAAAGCACAACATTCGCTGAGAAATGTTCTGCGGGCTGCTGCTGCTTGCCTGAGCCCTGTCTCGCGGTGGGAGAAAGCCGCATACAGCGAAAGCCTCTTTGCCTTGGCATCTCCCCTGGGAAAGCACAACGTTCCTTGGGAAATCAGAGTTGGGTTTGGGGATGCTGCTGCTGCTTGCCTGAGCTAGTCTCCGAAGCACGGTGCAAGATACCCGCATGGAGTGAAATACTCTTTGCCCGAGCATCCCCTCTGCCTGAGAGAGAAGCCAAGTGTGGGGAAGGTGCAGCACACGGTCCCGGAGAAGAGAAGGAGCCGTTGGCCTTGGGGTCGGGAAACGCTCGGGAAGCAGGATAGCCTGCAGTGGCACGAACAGCAGGCCGGTGGCAAGACAAGTGTCACCCGCTCCCTGTGCGGAGAGATGGAAGCCTGGCTGCGAAGGAGAAATGAGGGGACGACTAGGGCAGAGGCGCGTGCTCCACTCTGAGGAAGGAGTCTGGGCAGAAGGCCGGCCTGTCATGTGCCTCTGGACCCAAGGGGACAGCATCTCCTTGGCCACCTGTCCCAAGGGCAGACTTGGGCTTGCCACCAGGTGCCATACCCGGAACGCACAGAAACAACCCCATGGAGAAACGGGCAGTCAGATGCCGTCTTCCACCAAGATGTGGCAGCGATGTGAGTGGCAGGGGGTGTGCCGGGAAAGAGTGGAGACAGTGACCCACAGTTCCCCATCCCAGTGCACGGGCCGTGTGCAGTGATCCTGTCGCCTCTTCTCTCCTGTGTTGAAGGCACTGGCCGAGACCCCGAGTCTGATTGAGCACCAGAGTAAAAGGAGAAGACTTATCTAGCCCAGGAGATGGTAATAGGCATAGAGGGCCATGCTAGGACACGCACGCTGCTGCAGGGTTGTGACTGTGTCTGCTTAGTTCGGCATAGCAAGGTGAAGCCCGGGCGTGAACTTGGAGCCCGGGAAAGCAAGGCCCAAGAGGCACCAGCTCTCCCGCAGCTCGTCTTCCCTGACGCGACTGAAGCCTTGCTGAGGAAGCAGCAGCAAAGTGCTGTTTGCTCCAAGCCAAAACCTCTGCGAAAGCACAGCATTCGCTGAGAAATGTTTTGCTGGCTGCTGCTGCTTGCCTAAGCCCAGTCTCGCGGTGGGAGAAACCCGTATACAGCAACAACTTCTTTGCCTAGGCATCTCCCATGGGAAAGCTCACCGTTCCTTGGGAAATCAGAGTTGGGTTTGGGGATGCTGCTGCTGTTTGCCTGAGCTAGATCCGAAGCACGGTGCAAGATACCCGCATGGAGCGAAATACTCTTTGCCCTAGCATCCCCTCAGCCTGAGAGAGAAGCCAAGTGTGGGGAAGGCGCAGCACACGGCCCCGGGGAAGAGAAGAAGCCGTTGGCCGTGGGGTCGGGAAACGCTCGGGAAGCAGGATAGCCTGCAGTGGCACGAACAGCAGGCCGGTGGCAAGACAAGTGTCACCCGCTCCCTGCGCGGAGAGATGGAAGCCTGGCTGCTAAAAAGAAATGAGGGGACGACTAGAGCAGAGGCGCGTGCTCCACTCTGAGGAAGGAGTCTGGGCAGAAGGCAGGCCTGTCCTGTGCCTCTGGACCCAAGGGGACAGCATCTCCTTGGCCACCTGTCCCAAGGGCAGACTTGGGCTTGCCACCAGGTGCCATACCCGGAACTCACAGAAACAACCCCATGGAGAAACGGGCAGTCAGATGCCCTCTTCCACCAAGATGTGGCAGCGATGTGAGTGGCAGGGGTGTGCCGGGAAAGAGTGGAGACAGTGACCCACAGTTCCCCATCCCAGTGCACGGGCCGTGTGCAGTGATCCAGTCGCCACTTCTCTCCTGTGTTGAAGGCACTGGCCGAGACCCCGAGTCTGCCTGAGCGCCAAAGCAAAAGGCAAAGCCTTACCGAGCACAGGAGATGGTAATAGGCATAGAGTGCCATGCTAGGACACGCACGCTGCTGCAGGGTTGTGACCATGTCTGCTTAGTTCGGCATAGCAAGGTGAAACCTGGGCGTGAACTTGGAGGCCGGAAAACCAATTCCCAAGAGGCACCAGCTCTCCCGTGGCTCTTCTTCCCTGCTGCGACAGAGCGAACACCCAAGCCTTTCTGAGGAGGGAGCAGCGAAATACGGTTCGTGCCAAGCTAAAAACATCTGCGAAAGCTTTGCAGTCGCTGCGAAATCAGAGTCGGTTCTGCGGGCTGCTGTGGCTGCTTGCCTTAGCCTAGTATTCGAAGCACGATGGGAGAAACCCGACTAGAGCGTAAGCCTCTTTGCCCTGGCATCTCCTCTGGGAAAGCACAGCATTCTTTGGGAAACCAGAGTCCGGACTGAAGGATGCTTCTGTTTGCCAGAGCTGGTCTCCTCAGCATGGTGCAATGAACCCGCATTGAGCGAAATCCTCTATGCCTGGGCATCCCCTCTGCCTGAGAGAGAAGCGCGGTTGCGTCTGTGGAAAGAGCCTTAAGGAAAGGGACACGTTTTTCACTTCGCTCCCCAGGAGCATGTCTGTGGAAGGTGCAGCACGCTGCCCCTGGAGAAGAGCAGGAACCGTTGACCTTCTGGTCTGGAAACAGTTGGGAAGCAAGGGAGCCGGCCCTGGCAGGCACCGCGTTCCGTGGCAATACAAGTGTCACCCGCTCCCAGTGCAGAGAGACAGAAGCCTGGCTGCTATGGAGACAGGAGGGGATGAGTAGGACAGGGCGCGTGCTCCACTCTTAGGAAGCAGTCTTTGCAGAAAGCATGCCTGTCCTGAGCCTCTGGGCCCAAGGACACAGCAGCTCCTTGGCCACCTGTCCCTGGGGCAGACATGCGCTAGCCAACAGGCGCCTACGCTGAACTTTCAGAAAGAGTTCCCTGAAATAACGGGTAGTCAGATGCCGTCTTCCTCCAGGATGTGGAAGCCTGGAGGAGGCATGGGGTTTAAGGGGAAGGAGTGGGGACAGTCCACCAAAGCTACCTAATCAGTGCACGGGCGGTTTGCAGGGATCCTGTCACCTATCCTTTCCTGTGGGGAAAGCAATGTCCTAGTCCGCGAGTCCGCCTGAGCGACAGAGTAAAAGGCCAAGCGACGCCTACGCTGGGAGATGGAAGTGTGCATAGAGTGCCATCCCTGGCTACGCATGCTACTGTAGGGTTGTGGCTGTGTCTGCTTAGTTTGGCCTGGCAGGGTGAACCCAGGACGCGAACATGGAGCCCGGAAAAGCAAGGCCCAAGAGGCACCAGCACTCCCGCAGCTCGTTTTCCCTGACGCGACTGAAGCCTTGCTGAGGAAGCAGCAGCGAAGTGCTGTTCGCTCCAAGCCAAAGCCTCTGCGAAAGCACAACATTCGCTGAGAAATGTTCTGCGGGCTGCTGCTGCTTGCCTGAGCCCAGTCTCGCGGTGGGAGAAACCCCCATACAGCGAAAGCCTCTTTGCCTTGGCATCTCCCCTGGGAAAGCACAACGTTCCTTGGGAAATCAGAGTTGGGTTTGGGGATGCTGCTGCTGCTTGCCTGAGCTAGATCCGAAGCACGGTGCAAGATACCCGCATGGAGCGAAATACTCTTTGCCCTAGCATCCCCTCTGCCTGAGAGAGAAGCCAAGTGTGGGGAAGGCGCAGCAAACGGTCCCGGAAAAGAGAAGAAGCCGTTGGCTGTGGGGTCGGGAAACGCTAGGGAAGCAGGATAGCCTGCAGTGGCACGAACAGCAGGCCGGTGGCAAGACAAGTGTCACCCGCTCCCTGCGCGGAGAGATGGAAGCCTGGCTGCTAAGGAGAAATTAGGGGACGACTAGGGCAGAGGCGCGTGCTCCACTCTGAGGAAGGAGTCTGTGCAGAAGGTAGGCCTGTCCTGTGCCTCTGGACCCAAGGGGACAGCATCTCCTTGGCCACCTGTCCCAAGGGCAGACTTGGGCTTGCCACCAGGTGCCATACCAGGAACTCACAAAAACAACCCCATGGAGAAACGGGCAGTCAGATGCCGTCTTCCACCAAGATGTGGCAGCGATGTGAGTGTCAGGGGTGTGCCGGGAAAGAGTGGAGACAGTGACCCACAGTTCCCCATCCCAGTGCACGGGCCGTGTGCAGTGATCCAGTCGCCACTTCTCTCCTGTGTTGAAGGCACTGGCCGAGACCCCGAGTCTGCCTGAGCGCCAAAGCAAAAGGCAAAGCCTTACCTAGCCCAGGAGGTGGTAATAGGAATAGAGTGCCATGCTAGGACAAGCACGCTACTGCAGGGTTGTGACGATGTCTGCTTAGTTCGGCATAGCAAGGTGAAACCTGGGCGTGAACTTGGAGGCCGGAAAAGCAATTCCCAAGAGGCACCAGCTCTCCCGTGGCTCTTCTTCCCTGCTGCGACAGAGCGAACACCCAAGCCTTTCTGAGGAGGGAGCAGCGAAATACGGTTCGTGCCAAGCTAAAAACATCTGCGAAAGCTTAGCAGTCGCTGCGAAATCAGAGTCGGTTCTGCGGGCTGCTGTGGCTGCTTGCCTTAGCCTAGTATTCGAAGCACGATGGGAGAAACCCGACTAGAGCGTAAGCCTCTTTGCCCTGGCATCTCCTCTGGGAAAGCACAGCATTCTTTGGGAAACCAGAGTCCGGACTGAAGGATGCTTCTGTTTGCCAGAGCTGGTCTCCTCAGCATGGTGCAATGAACCCGCATTGAGCGAAATCCTCTATGCCTGGGCATCCCCTCTGCCTGAGAGAGAAGCGCGGTTGCGTCTGTGGAAAGAGCCTTAAGGAAAGGGACACGTTTTTCACTTCGCTCCCCAGGAGCATGTCTGTGGAAGGTGCAGCACGCTGCCCCTGGAGAAGAGCAGGAACCGTTGACCTTCTGGTCTGGAAACAGTTGGGAAGCAAGGGAGCCGGCCCTGGCAGGCACCGCGTTCCGTGGCAATACAAGTGTCACCCGCTCCCAGTGCAGAGAGACAGAAGCCTGGCTGCTATGGAGACAGGAGGGGATGAGTAGGACAGGGCGCGTGCTCCACTCTTAGGAAGCAGTCTTTGCAGAAAGCATGCCTGTCCTGAGCCTCTGGGCCCAAGGACACAGCAGCTCCTTGGCCACCTGTCCCTGGGGCAGACATGCGCTAGCCAACAGGCGCCTACGCTGAACTTTCAGAAAGAGTTCCCTGAAATAACGGGTAGTCAGATGCCGTCTTCCTCCAGGATGTGGAAGCCTGGAGGAGGCATGGGGTTTAAGGGGAAGGAGTGGGGACAGTCCACCAAAGCTACCTAATCAGTGCACGGGCGGTTTGCAGGGATCCTGTCACCTATCCTTTCCTGTGGGGAAAGCAATGTCCTAGTCCGCGAGTCCGCCTGAGCGACAGAGTAAAAGGCCAAGCGACGCCTACGCTGGGAGATGGAAGTGTGCATAGAGTGCCATCCCTGGCTACGCATGCTACTGTAGGGTTGTGGCTGTGTCTGCTTAGTTTGGCCTGGCAGGGTGAACCCAGGACGCGAACATGGAGCCCGGAAAAGCAAGGCCCAAGAGGCACCAGCACTCCCGCAGCTCGTTTTCCCTGACGCGACTGAAGCCTTGCTGAGGAAGCAGCAGCGAAGTGCTGTTCGCTCCAAGCCAAAGCCTCTGCGAAAGCACAACATTCGCTGAGAAATGTTCTGCGGGCTGCTGCTGCTTGCCTGAGCCCAGTCTCGCGGTGGGAGAAACCCCCATACAGCGAAAGCCTCTTTGCCTTGGCATCTCCCCTGGGAAAGCACAACGTTCCTTGGGAAATCAGAGTTGGGTTTGGGGATGCTGCTGCTGCTTGCCTGAGCTAGATCCGAAGCACGGTGCAAGATACCCGCATGGAGCGAAATACTCTTTGCCCTAGCATCCCCTCTGCCTGAGAGAGAAGCCAAGTGTGGGGAAGGCGCAGCAAACGGTCCCGGAAAAGAGAAGAAGCCGTTGGCTGTGGGGTCGGGAAACGCTAGGGAAGCAGGATAGCCTGCAGTGGCACGAACAGCAGGCCGGTGGCAAGACAAGTGTCACCCGCTCCCTGCGCGGAGAGATGGAAGCCTGGCTGCTAAGGAGAAATTAGGGGACGACTAGGGCAGAGGCGCGTGCTCCACTCTGAGGAAGGAGTCTGTGCAGAAGGTAGGCCTGTCCTGTGCCTCTGGACCCAAGGGGACAGCATCTCCTTGGCCACCTGTCCCAAGGGCAGACTTGGGCTTGCCACCAGGTGCCATACCAGGAACTCACAGAAACAACCCCATGGAGAAACGGGCAGTCAGATGCCCTCTTCCACCAAGATGTGGCAGCGATGTGAGTGGCAGGGGTGTGCCGGGAAAGAGTGGAGACAGTGACCCACACTTCCCCATCCCAGTGCACGGGCCGTGTGCAGTGATCCAGTCGCCACTTCTCTCCTGTGTTGAAGGCACTGGCCGAGACCCCGAGTCTGCCTGAGCGCCAAAGCAAAAGGCAAAGCCTTACCGAGCACAGGAGATGGTAATAGGCATAGAGTGCCATGCTAGGACACGCACGCTGCTGCAGGGTTGTGACCATGTCTGCTTAGTTCGGCATAGCAAGGTGAAACCTGGGCGTGAACTTGGAGGCCGGAAAACCAATTCCCAAAAGGCACCAGCTCTCCCGTGGCTCTTCTTCCCTGCTGCGACAGAGCGAACACCCAAGCCTTTCTGAGGAGGGAGCAGCGAAATACGGTTCGTGCCAAGCTAAAAACATCTGCGAAAGCTTAGCAGTCGCTGCGAAATCAGAGTCGGTCTGCGGGCTGCTGTGGCTGCTTGCCTTAGCCTAGTATTCGAAGCACGATGGGAGAAACCCGCCTAGAGCGTAAGCCTCTTTGCCCTGGCATCTCCTCTGGGAAAGCACAGCATTCTTTGGGAAACCAGAGTCCGGACTGAAGGATGCTTCTGTTTGCCAGAGCTGGTCTCCTCAGCATGGTGCAATGAACCCGCATTGAGCGAAATCCTCTATGCCTGGGCATCCCCTCTGCCTGAGAGAGAAGCGCGGTTGCGTCTGTGGAAAGAGCCTTAAGGAAAGGGACACGTTTTTCACTTCGCTCCCCAGGAGTATGTCTGTGGAAGGTGCAGCACGCTGCCCCTGGAGAAGAGCAGGAACCGTTGACCTTCTGGTCTGGAAACAGTTGGGAAGCAAGAGAGCCGGCCCTGGCAGGCACCGCGGCCCGTGGCAATACAAGTGTCACCCGCTCCCAGTGCAGAGAGACAGAAGCCTGGCTGTTATGGAGACAGGAAAGGATGATAAGGACAGGGCGCGTGCTCCACTCTTAGGAAGCAGTCTTTGCAGAAAGCATGCCTGTCCTGAGCCTCTGGGCCCAAGGACACAGCAGCTCCTTGGCCACCTGTCCCTGGGGCAGACATGCGCTAGCCACCAGGCGCCTACGCTGAACTTTCAGAAAGAGTTCCCTGAAATAACGGGTAGTCAGATGCCGTCTTCCTCCAGGATGTGGAAGCCTGGAGGAGGCATGGGGTTTAAGGGGAAGGAGTGGGGACAGTCCACCAAAGCTACCTAATCAGTGCACGGGCGGTTTGCAGGGATCCTGTCACCTATCCTTTCCTGTGGGGAAAGCAATGTCCTAGTCCGCGAGTCCGCCTGAGCGACAGAGTAAAAGGCCAAGCGACGCCTACACTGGGAGATGGAAGTGTGCATAGAGTGCCATCCCTGGCTACGCATGCTACTGTAGGGTTGTGGCTGTGTCTGCTTAGTTTGGCCTGGCAGGGTGAACCCAGGACGCGAACATGGAGCCCGGAAAAGCAAGGCCCAAGAGGCACCAGCACTCCCGCAGCTCGTTTTCCCTGACGCGACTGAAGCCTTGCTGAGGAAGCAGCAGCGAAGTGCTGTTCGCTCCAAGCCAAAGCCTCTGCGAAAGCACAACATTCGCTGAGAAATGTTCTGCGGGCTGCTGCTGCTTGCCTGAGCCCTGTCTCGCGGTGGGAGAAAGCCGCATACAGCGAAAGCCTCTTTGCCTTGGCATCTCCCCTGGGAAAGCACAACGTTCCTTGGGAAATCAGAGTTGGGTTTGGGGATGCTGCTGCTGCTTGCCTGAGCTAGTCTCCGAAGCACGGTGCAAGATACCCGCATGGAGTGAAATACTCTTTGCCCGAGCATCCCCTCTGCCTGAGAGAGAAGCCAAGTGTGGGGAAGGCGCAGCACACGGTCCCGGAGAAGAGAAGGAGCCGTTGGCCTTGGGGTCGGGAAACGCTCGGGAAGCAGGATAGCCTGCAGTGGCACGAACAGCAGGCCGGTGGCAAGACAAGTGTCACCCGCTCCCTGTGCGGAGAGATGGAAGCCTGGCTGCGAAGGAGAAATGAGGGGACGACTAGGGCAGAGGCGCGTGCTCCACTCTGAGGAAGGAGTCTGGGCAGAAGGCCGGCCTGTCCTGTGCCTCTGGACCCAAGGGGACAGCATCTCCTTGGCCACCTGTCCCAAGGGCAGACTTGGGCTTGCCACCAGGTGCCATACCCGGAACGCACAGAAACAACCCCATGGAGAAACGGGCAGTCAGATGCCGTCTTCCACCAAGATGTGGCAGCGATGTGAGTGGCAGGGGGTGTGCCGGGAAAGAGTGGAGACAGTGACCCACAGTTCCCCATCCCAGTGCACGGGCCGTGTGCAGTGATCCTGTCGCCTCTTCTCTCCTGTGTTGAAGGCACTGGCCGAGACCCCGAGTCTGATTGAGCACCAGAGTAAAAGGAGAAGACTTATCTAGCCCAGGAGATGGTAATAGGCATAGAGGGCCATGCTAGGACACGCACGCTGCTGCAGGGTTGTGACTGTGTCTGCTTAGTTCGGCATAGCAAGGTGAAGCCCGGGCGTGAACTTGGAGCCCGGGAAAGCAAGGCCCAAGAGGCACCAGCTCTCCCGCAGCTCGTCTTCCCTGACGCGACTGAAGCCTTGCTGAGGAAGCAGCAGCAAAGTGCTGTTTGCTCCAAGCCAAAACCTCTGCGAAAGCACAGCATTCGCTGAGAAATGTTTTGCTGGCTGCTGCTGCTTGCCTAAGCCCAGTCTCGCGGTGGGAGAAACCCGTATACAGCAACAACTTCTTTGCCTAGGCATCTCCCATGGGAAAGCTCACCGTTCCTTGGGAAATCAGAGTTGGGTTTGGGGATGCTGCTGCTGTTTGCCTGAGCTAGATCCGAAGCACGGTGCAAGATACCCGCATGGAGCGAAATACTCTTTGCCCTAGCATCCCCTCAGCCTGAGAGAGAAGCCAAGTGTGGGGAAGGCGCAGCACACGGCCCCGGGGAAGAGAAGAAGCCGTTGGCCGTGGGGTCGGGAAACGCTCGGGAAGCAGGATAGCCTGCAGTGGCACGAACAGCAGGCCGGTGGCAAGACAAGTGTCACCCGCTCCCTGCGCGGAGAGATGGAAGCCTGGCTGCTAAAAAGAAATGAGGGGACGACTAGAGCAGAGGCACGTGCTCCACTCTGAGGAAGGAGTCTGGGCAGAAGGCAGGCCTGTCCTGTGCCTCTGGACCCAAGGGGACAGCATCTCCTTGGCCACCTGTCCCAAGGGCAGACTTGAGCTTGCCACCAGGTGCCATACCCGGAACTCACAGAAACAACCCCATGGAGAAACGGGCAGTCAGATGCCCTCTTCCACCAAGATGTGGCAGCGATGTGAGTGGCAGGGGTGTGCCGGGAAAGAGTGGAGACAGTGACCCACACTTCCCCATCCCAGTGCACGGGCCGTGTGCAGTGATCCAGTCGCCACTTCTCTCCTGTGTTGAAGGCACTGGCCGAGACCCCGAGTCTGCCTGAGCGCCAAAGCAAAAGGCAAAGCCTTACCGAGCACAGGAGATGGTAATAGGCATAGAGTGCCATGCTAGGACACGCACGCTGCTGCAGGGTTGTGACCATGTCTGCTTAGTTCGGCATAGCAAGGTGAAACCTGGGCGTGAACTTGGAGGCCGGAAAACCAATTCCCAAGAGGCACCAGCTCTCCCGTGGCTCTTCTTCCCTGCTGCGACAGAGCGAACACCCAAGCCTTTCTGAGGAGGGAGCAGCGAAATACGGTTCGTGCCAAGCTAAAAACATCTGCGAAAGCTTAGCAGTCGCTGCGAAATCAGAGTCGGTTCTGCGGGCTGCTGTTGCTGCTTGCCTTAGACTAGTATTCGAAGCACGATGGGAGAAACCCGCCTAGAGCGTAAGCCTCTTTGCCCTGGCATCTCCTCTGGGAAAGCACAGCATTCTTTGGGAAACCAGAGTCCGGACTGAAGGATGCTTCTGTTTGCCAGAGCTGGTCTCCTCAGCATGGTGCAATGAACCCGCATTGAGCGAAATCCTCTATGCCTGGGCATCCCCTCTGCCTGAGAGAGAAGCGCGGTTGCGTCTGTGGAAAGAGCCTTAAGGAAAGGGACACGTTTTTCACTTCGCTCCCCAGGAGCATGTCTGTGGAAGGTGCAGCACGCTGCCCCTGGAGAAGAGCAGGAACCGTTGACCTTCTGGTCTGGAAACAGTTGGGAAGCAAGGGAGCCGGCCCTGGCAGGCACCGCGGCCCGTGGCAATACAAGTGTCACCCGCTCCCAGTGCAGAGAGACAGAAGCCTGGCTGCTATGGAGACAGGAGGGGATGAGTAGGACAGGGCGCGTGCTCCACTCTTAGGAAGCAGTCTTTGCAGAAAGCATGCCTGTCCTGAGCCTCTGGGCCCAAGGACACAGCAGCTCCTTGGCCACCTGTCCCTGGGGCAGACATGCGCTAGCCACCAGGCGCCTACGCTGAACTTTCAGAAAGAGTTCCCTGAAATAACGGGTAGTCAGATGCATTCTTCCTCCAGGATGTGGAAGCCTGGAGGAGGCATGGGGTTTAAGGGGAAGGAGTGGGGACAGTCCACCAAAGCTACCTAATCAGTGCACGGGCGGTTTGCAGGGATCCTGTCACCTATCCTTTCCTGTGGGGAAAGCAATGTCCTAGTCCGCGAGTCCGCCTGAGCGACAGAGTAAAAGGCCAAGCGACGCCTACACTGGGAGATGGAAGTGTGCATAGAGTGCCATCCCTGGCTACGCATGCTACTGTAGGGTTGTGGCTGTGTCTGCTTAGTTTGGCCTGGCAGGGTGAACCCAGGACGCGAACATGGAGCCCGGAAAAGCAAGGCCCAAGAGGCACCAGCACTCCCGCAGCTCGTTTTCCCTGACGCGACTGAAGCCTTGCTGAGGAAGCAGCAGCGAAGTGCTGTTCGCTCCAAGCCAAAGCCTCTGCGAAAGCACAACATTCGCTGAGAAATGTTCTGCGGGCTGCTGCTGCTTGCCTGAGCCCAGTCTCGCGGTGGGAGAAACCCCCATACAGCGAAAGCCTCTTTGCCTTGGCATCTCCCCTGGGAAAGCACAACGTTCCTTGGGAAATCAGAGTTGGGTTTGGGGATGCTGCTGCTGCTTGCCTGAGCTAGATCCGAAGCACGGTGCAAGATACCCGCATGGAGCGAAATACTCTTTGCCCTAGCATCCCCTCTGCCTGAGAGAGAAGCCAAGTGTGGGGAAGGCGCAGCAAACGGTCCCGGAAAAGAGAAGAAGCCATTGGCTGTGGGGTCGGGAAACGCTAGGGAAGCAGGATAGCCTGCAGTGGCACGAACAGCAGGCCGGTGGCAAGACAAGTGTCACCCGCTCCCTGCGCGGAGAGATGGAAGCCTGGCTGCTAAGGAGAAATATGGGGACGACTAGGGCAGAGGCGCGTGCTCCACTCTGAGGAAGGAGTCTGTGCAGAAGGTAGGCCTGTCCTGTGCCTCTGGACCCAAGGGGACAGCATCTCCTTGGCCACCTGTCCCAAGGGCAGACTTGGGCTTGCCACCAGGTGCCATACCCGGAACTCACAAAAACAACCCCATGGAGAAACGGGCAGTCAGATGCCGTCTTCCACCAAGATGTGGCAGCGATGTGAGTGTCAGGGGTGTGCCGGGAAAGAGTGGAGACAGTGACCCACAGTTCCCCATCCCAGTGCACGGGCCGTGTGCAGTGATCCAGTCGCCACTTCTCTCCTGTGTTGAAGGCACTGGCCGAGACCCCGAGTCTGCCTGAGCGGCAAAGCAAAAGGCAAAGCCTTACCTAGCCCAGGAGGTGGTAATAGGAATAGAGTGCCATGCTAGGACAAGCACGCTGCTGCAGGGTTGTGACGATGTCTGCTTAGTTCGGCATAGCAAGGTGAAACCTGGGTTGAACTTGGAGGCCGGAAAAACAATTCCCAAGAGGCACCAGCTCTCCCGTGGCTCTTCTTCCCTGCTGCGACAGAGCGAACACCCAAGCCTTTCTGAGGAAGCAGCAGCGAAATACGGTTCGTGCCAAGCTAAAAACATCTGCGAAAGCTTTGCAGTTGCTGCGAAATCAGAGTCGGTTCTGCGGGCTGCTGTTGCTGCTTGCCTTAGACTAGAATTCGCAGCACGATGGGAGAAACCCGCCTAGAGCGTAAGCCTCTTTGCCCTGGCATCTCCTCTGGGAAAGCACAGCATTCTTTGGGAAACCAGAGTCCGGACTGAAGGATGCTTCTGTTTGCCAGAGCTGGTCTCCTCAGCATGGTGCAATGAACCCGCATTGAGCGAAATCCTCTATGCCTGGGCATCCCCTCTGCCTGAGAGAGAAGCGCGGTTGCGTCTGTGGAAAGAGCCTTAAGGAAAGGGACACGTTTTTCACTTCGCTCCCCAGGAGTATGTCTGTGGAAGGTGCAGCACGCTGCCCCTGGAGAAGAGCAGGAACCGTTGACCTTCTGGTCTGGAAACAGTTGGGAAGCAAGAGAGCCGGCCCTGGCAGGCACCGCGGCCCGTGGCAATACAAGTGTCACCCGCTCCCAGTGCAGAGAGACAGAAGCCTGGCTGCTATGGAGACAGGAGGGGATGAGTAGGACAGGGCGCGTGCTCCACTCTTAGGAAGCAGTCTTTGCAGAAAGCATGCCTGTCCTGAGCCTCTGGGCCCAAGGACACAGCAGCTCCTTGGCCACCTGTCCCTGGGGCAGACATGCGCTAGCCACCAGGCGCCTACGCTGAACTTTCAGAAAGAGTTCCCTGAAATAACGGGTAGTCAGATGCCGTCTTCCTCCAGGATGTGGAAGCCTGGAGGAGGCATGGGGTTTAAGGGGAAGGAGTGGGGACAGTCCACCAAAGCTACCTAATCAGTGCACGGGCGGTTTGCAGGGATCCTGTCACCTATCCTTTCCTGTGGGGAAAGCAATGTCCTAGTCCGCGAGTCCGCCTGAGCGACAGAGTAAAAGGCCAAGCGACGCCTACACTGGGAGATGGAAGTGTGCATAGAGTGCCATCCCTGGCTACGCATGCTACTGTAGGGTTGTGGCTGTGTCTGCTTAGTTTGGCCTGGCAGGGTGAACCCAGGACGCGAACATGGAGCCCGGAAAAGCAAGGCCCAAGAGGCACCAGCACTCCCGCAGCTCGTTTTCCCTGACGCGACTGAAGCCTTGCTGAGGAAGCAGCAGCGAAGTGCTGTTCGCTCCAAGCCAAAGCCTCTGCGAAAGCACAACATTCGCTGAGAAATGTTCTGCGGGCTGCTGCTGCTTGCCTGAGCCCAGTCTCGCGGTGGGAGAAACCCCCATACAGCGAAAGCCTCTTTGCCTTGGCATCTCCCCTGGGAAAGCACAACGTTCCTTGGGAAATCAGAGTTGGGTTTGGGGATGCTGCTGCTGCTTGCCTGAGCTAGATCCGAAGCACGGTGCAAGATACCCGCATGGAGCGAAATACTCTTTGCCCTAGCATCCCCTCTGCCTGAGAGAGAAGCCAAGTGTGGGGAAGGCGCAGCAAACGGTCCCGGAAAAGAGAAGAAGCCGTTGGCTGTGGGGTCGGGAAACGCTAGGGAAGCAGGATAGCCTGCAGTGGCACGAACAGCAGGCCGGTGGCAAGACAAGTGTCACCCGCTCCCTGCGCGGAGAGATGGAAGCCTGGCTGCTAAGGAGAAATTAGGGGACGACTAGGGCAGAGGCGCGTGCTCCACTCTGAGGAAGGAGTCTGTGCAGAAGGTAGGCCTGTCCTGTGCCTCTGGACCCAAGGGGACAGCATCTCCTTGGCCACCTGTCCCAAGGGCAGACTTGGGCTTGCCACCAGGTGCCATACCAGGAACTCACAAAAACAACCCCATGGAGAAACGGGCAGTCAGATGCCGTCTTCCACCAAGATGTGGCAGCGATGTGAGTGTCAGGGGTGTGCCGGGAAAGAGTGGAGACAGTGACCCACAGTTCCCCATCCCAGTGCACGGGCCGTGTGCAGTGATCCAGTCGCCACTTCTCTCCTGTGTTGAAGGCACTGGCCGAGACCCCGAGTCTGCCTGAGCGCCAAAGCAAAAGGCAAAGCCTTACCTAGCCCAGGAGGTGGTAATAGGAATAGAGTGCCATGCTAGGACAAGCACGCTACTGCAGGGTTGTGACGATGTCTGCTTAGTTCGGCATAGCAAGGTGAAACCTGGGCGTGAACTTGGAGGCCGGAAAAGCAATTCCCAAGAGGCACCAGCTCTCCCGTGGCTCTTCTTCCCTGCTGCGACAGAGCGAACACCCAAGCCTTTCTGAGGAGGGAGCAGCGAAATACGGTTCGTGCCAAGCTAAAAACAACTGCGAAAGCTTAGCAGTCGCTGCGAAATCAGAGTCGGTTCTGCGGGCTGCTGTGGCTGCTTGCCTTAGCCTAGTATTCGAAGCACGATGGGAGAAACCCGCCTAGAGCGTAAGCCTCTTTGCCCTGGCATCTCCTCTGGGAAAGCACAGCATTCTTTGGGAAACCAGAGACCGGACTGAAGGATGCTTCTGTTTGCCAGAGCTGGTCTCCTCAGCATGGTGCAATGAACCCGCATTGAGCGAAATCCTCTATGCCTGGGCATCCCCTCTGCCTGAGAGAGAAGCGCGGTTGCGTCTGTGGAAAGAGCCTTAAGGAAAGGGACACGTTTTTCACTTCGCTCCCCAGGAGTATGTCTGTGGAAGGTGCAGCACGCTGCCCCTGGAGAAGAGCAGGAACCGTTGACCTTCTGGTCTGGAAACAGTTGGGAAGCAAGAGAGCCGGCCCTGGCAGGCACCGCGGCCCGTGGCAATACAAGTGTCACCCGCTCCCAGTGCAGAGAGACAGAAGCCTGGCTGCTATGGAGACAGGAGGGGATGAGTAGGACAGGGCGCGTGCTCCACTCTTAGGAAGCAGTCTTTGCAGAAAGCATGCCTGTCCTGAGCCTCTGGGCCCAAGGACACAGCAGCTCCTTGGCCCCCTGTCCCTGGGGCAGACATGCGCGAGCCACCAGGCGCCTACGCTGTACTTTCAGAAACAGTTCACTGAAATAACGGGTAGTCAGATGCCGTCTTCCTCCAGGATGTGGAAGCCTGGAGGAGGCATGGGGTTTAAGGGGAAGGAGTGGGGACAGTCCACCAAAGCTACCTAATCAGTGCACGGGCGGTTTGCAGGGATCCTGTCACCTATCCTTTCCTGTGGGGAAAGCAATGTCCTAGTCCGCGAGTCCGCCTGAGCGACAGAGTAAAAGGCCAAGCGACGCCTACACTGGGAGATGGAAGTGTGCATAGAGTGCCATCCCTGGCTACGCATGCTACTGTAGGGTTGTGGCTGTGTCTGCTTAGTTTGGCCTGGCAGGGTGAACCCAGGACGCGAACATGGAGCCCGGAAAAGCAAGGCCCAAGAGGCACCAGCACTCCCGCAGCTCGTTTTCCCTGACGCGACTGAAGCCTTGCTGAGGAAGCAGCAGCGAAGTGCTGTTCGCTCCAAGCCAAAGCCTCTGCGAAAGCACAACATTCGCTGAGAAATGTTCTGCGGGCTGCTGCTGCTTGCCTGAGCCCAGTCTCGCGGTGGGAGAAACCCCCATACAGCGAAAGCCTCTTTGCCTTGGCATCTCCCCTGGGAAAGCACAACGTTCCTTGGGAAATCAGAGTTGGGTTTGGGGATGCTGCTGCTGCTTGCCTGAGCTAGATCCGAAGCACGGTGCAAGATACCCGCATGGAGCGAAATACTCTTTGCCCCAGCATCCCCTCTGCCTGAGAGAGAAGCCAAGTGTGGGGAAGGCGCAGCAAACGGTCCCGGAAAAGAGAAGAAGCCGTTGGCTGTGGGGTCGGGAAACGCTCGGGAAGCAGGATAGCCTGCAGTGGCACGAACAGCAGGCCCGTGGCAAGACAAGTGTCACCCGCTCCCTGCGCGGAGAGATGGAAGCCTGGCTGCTAAGGAGAAATTAGGGGACGACTAGAGCAGAGGCGCGTGCTCCACTCTGAGGAAGGAGTCTGGGCAGAAGGCAGGCCTGTCCTGTGCCTCTGGACCCAAGGGGACAGCATCTCCTTGGCCACCTGTCCCAAGGGCAGACTTGGGCTTGCCACCAGGTGCCATACCCGGAACTCACAAAAACAACCCCATGGAGAAACGGGCAGTCAGATACCGTCTTCCACCAAGATGTGGCAGCGATGGGAGTGTCAGGGGTGTGCCGGGAAAGAGTGGAGACAGTGACCCACAGTTCCCCATCCCAGTGCACGGGCCGTGTGCAGTGATCCAGTCGCCACTTCTCTCCTGTGTTGAAGGCACTGGCCGAGACCCCGAGTCTGCCTGAGCGCCAAAGCAAAAGGCAAAGCCTTACCTAGCCCAGGAGGTGGTAATAGGAATAGAGTGCCATGCTAGGACAAGCACGCTGCTTCAGGGTTGTGACGATGTCTGCTTAGTTCGGCATAGCAAGGTGAAACCTGGGCGTGAACTTGGAGGCCGGAAAAGCAATTCCCAAGAGGCACCAGCTCTCCCGTGGCTCTTCTTCCTTGCTGCGACAGAGCGAACACCCAAGCCTTTCTGAGGAAGCAGCAGCGAAATACGGTTCGTGCCAAGCTAAAAACATCTGCGAAAGCTTTGCAGTCGCTGCGAAATCAGAGTCGGTTCTGCGGGCTGCTGTTGCTGCTTGCCTTAGACTAGTATTCGCAGCACGATGGGAGAAACCCGCCTAGAGCGTAAGCCTCTTTGCCCTGGCATCTCCTCTGGGAAAGCACAGCATTCTTTGGGAAACCAGAGTCCGGACTGAAGGATGCTTCTGTTTGCCAGAGCTGGTCTCCTCAACATGGTGCAATGAACCCGCATTGAGCGAAATCCTCTATGCCTGGGCATCCCCTCTGCCTGAGAGAGAAGCGCGGATGCGTCTGTGGAAAGAGCCTTAAGGAAAGGGACACGTTTTTCACTTCGCTCCCCAGGAGCATGTCTGTGGAAGGTGCAGCACGCTGCCCCTGGAGAAGAGCAGGAACCGTTGACCTTCTGGTCTGGAAACAGTTGGGAAGCAAGAGAGCCGGCCCTGGCAGGCACCGCGGCCCGTGGCAATACAAGTGTCACCCGCTCCCAGTGCAGAGAGACAGAAGCCTGGCTGCTATGGAGACAGGAGGGGATGAGTAGGACAGGGCGCGTGCTCCACTCTTAGGAAGCAGTCTTTGCAGAAAGCATGCCTGTCCTGAGCCTCTGGGCCCAAGGACACAGCAGCTCCTTGGCCACCTGTCCCTGGGGCAGACATGCGCTAGCCACCAGGCGCCTACGCTGAACTTTCAGAAAGAGTTCCCTGAAATAACGGGTAGTCAGATGCCGTCTTCCTCCAGGATGTGGAAGCCTGGAGGAGGCATGGGGTTTAAGGGGAAGGAGTGGGGACAGTCCACCAAAGCTACCTAATCAGTGCACGGGCGGTTTGCAGGGATCCTGTCACCTATCCTTTCCTGTGGGGAAAGCAATGTCCTAGTCCGCGAGTCCGCCTGAGCGACAGAGTAAAAGGCCAAGCGACGCCTACACTGGGAGATGGAAGTGTGCATAGAGTGCCATCCCTGGCTACGCATGCTACTGTAGGGTTGTGGCTGTGTCTGCTTAGTTTGGCCCGGCAGGGTGAACCCAGAACGCAAACATGGAACCCGGAAAAGCAAGGCCCAAGAGGCACCAGCACTCCCGCAGCTCGTTTGCCCTGACGCGACTGAAGCCTTGCAGAGGAAGCAGCAGCGAAGTGCAGTTCACTCCAAGCCAAAGACTCTGCGAAAGCACAACATTCGCTGAGAAATGTTCTGCGGGCTGCTGCTGCTTGCCTGAGCCCAGTCTCGCGGTGGGAGAAAGCCGCATACAGCGAAAGCCTCTTTGCCTTGGCATCTCCCCTGGGAAAGCACAACGTTCCTTGGGAAATCAGAGTTGGGTTTGGGGATGCTGCTGCTGCTTGCCTGAGCTAGTCTCCGAAGCACGGTGCAAGATACCCGCATGGAGTGAAATACTCTTTGCCCGAGCATCCCCTCTGCCTGAGAGAGAAGCCAAGTGTGGGGAAGGCGCAGCACACGGTCCCGGAGAAGAGAAGGAGCCGTTGGCCTTGGGGTCGGGAAACGCTCGGGAAGCAGGATAGCCTGCAGTGGCACGAACAGCAGGCCGGTGGAAGGACAAGTGTCACCCGCTCCCTGTGCAGAGAGATGGAAGCCTGGCTGCGAAGGAGAAATGAGGGGACGACTAGGGCAGAGGCACGTGCTCCACTCTGAGGAAGGAGTCTGGGCAGAAGGCCGGCCTGTCCTGTGCCTCTGGACCCAAGGGGACAGCATCTCCTTGGCCACCTGTCCCAAGGGCAGACTTGGGCTTGCCACCAGGTGCCATACCCGGAACGCACAGAAACAACCCCATGGAGAAACGGGCAGTCAGATGCCGTCTTCCACCAAGAAGTGGCAGCGATGTGAGTGGCAGGGGGTGTGCCGGGAAAGAGTGGAGACAGTGACCCACAGTTCCCCATCCCAGTGCACGGGCCGTGTGCAGTGATCCTGTCGCCTCTTCTCTCCTGTGTTGAAGGCACTGGCCGAGACCCCGAGTCTGATTGAGCACCAGAGTAAAAGGAGAAGACTTATCTAGCCCAGGAGATGGTAATAGGCATAGAGGGCCATGCTAGGACACGCACGCTGCTACAGGGTTGTGACTGTGTCTGCTTAGTTCGGCATAGCAAGGTGAAGCCCGGGCGTGAACTTGGAGCCCGGGAAAGCAAGGCCCAAGAGGCACCAGCTCTCCCGCAGCTCGTCTTCCCTGACGCGACTGAAGCCTTGCTGAGGAAGCAGCAGCAAAGTGCTGTTTGCTCCAAGCCAAAACCTCTGCGAAAGCACAGCATTCGCTGAGAAATGTTTTGCTGGCTGCTGCTGCTTGCCTAAGCCCAGTCTCGCGGTGGGAGAAACCCGTATACAGCAACAACTTCTTTGCCTAGGCATCTCCCATGGGAAAGCTCACCGTTCCTTGGGAAATCAGAGTTGGGTTTGGGGATGCTGCTGCTGTTTGCCTGAGCTAGATCCGAAGCACGGTGCAAGATACCCGCATGGAGCGAAATACTCTTTGCCCTAGCATCCCCTCAGCCTGAGAGAGAAGCCAAGTGTGGGGAAGGCGCAGCACACGGCCCCGGGGAAGAGAAGAAGCCGTTGGCCGTGGGGTCGGGAAACGCTCGGGAAGCAGGATAGCCTGCAGTGGCACGAACAGCAGGCCGGTGGCAAGACAAGTGTCACCCGCTCCCTGCGCGGAGAGATGGAAGCCTGGCTGCTAAAAAGAAATGAGGGGACGACTAGAGCAGAGGCGCGTGCTCCACTCTGAGGAAGGAGTCTGGGCAGAAGGCAGGCCTGTCCTGTGCCTCTGGACCCAAGGGGACAGCATCTCCTTGGCCACCTGTCCCAAGGGCAGACTTGGGCTTGCCACCAGGTGCCATACCCGGAACTCACAGAAACAACCCCATGGAGAAACGGGCAGTCAGATGCCCTCTTCCACCAAGATGTGGCAGCGATGTGAGTGGCAGGGGTGTGCCGGGAAAGAGTGGAGACAGTGACCCACAGTTCCCCATCCCAGTGCACGGGCCGTGTGCAGTGATCCAGTCGCCACTTCTCTCCTGTGTTGAAGGCACTGGCCGAGACCCCGAGTCTGCCTGAGCGCCAAAGCAAAAGGCAAAGCCTTACCGAGCACAGGAGATGGTAATAGGCATAGAGTGCCATGCTAGGACACGCACGCTGCTGCAGGGTTGTGACCATGTCTGCTTAGTTCGGCATAGCAAGGTGAAACCTGGGCGTGAACTTGGAGGCCGGAAAACCAATTCCCAAGAGGCACCAGCTCTCCCGTGGCTCTTCTTCCCTGCTGCGACAGAGCGAACACCCAAGCCTTTCTGAGGAGGGAGCAGCGAAATACGGTTCGTGCCAAGCTAAAAACATCTGCGAAAGCTTAGCAGTCGCTGCGAAATCAGAGTCGGTTCTGCGGGCTGCTGTGGCTGCTTGCCTTAGCCTAGTATTCGAAGCACGATGGGAGAAACCCGCCTAGAGCGTAAGCCTCTTTGCCCTGGCATCTCCTCTGGGAAAGCACAGCATTCTTTGGGAAACCAGAGTCCGGACTGAAGGATGCTTCTGTTTGCCAGAGCTGGTCTCCTCAGCATGGTGCAATGAACCCGCATTGAGCGAAATCCTCTATGCCTGGGCATCCCCTCTGCCTGAGAGAGAAGCGCGGTTGCGTCTGTGGAAAGAGCCTTAAGGAAAGGGACACGTTTTTCACTTCGCTCCCCAGGAGCATGTCTGTGGAAGGTGCAGCACGCTGCCCCTGGAGAAGAGCAGGAACCGTTGACCTTCTGGTCTGGAAACAGTTGGGAAGCAAGAGAGCCGGCCCTGGCAGGCACCGCGGCCCGTGGCAATACAAGTGTCACCCGCTCCCAGTGCAGAGAGACAGAAGCCTGGCTGTTATGGAGACAGGAGGGGATGAGTAGGACAGGGCGCGTGCTCCACTCTTAGGAAGCAGTCTTTGCAGAAAGCATGCCTGTCCTGAGCCTCTGGGCCCAAGGACACAGCAGCTCCTTGGCCACCTGTCCCTGGGGCAGACATGCGCTAGCCACCAGGCGCCTACGCTGAACTTTCAGAAAGAGTTCCCTGAAATAACGGGTAGTCAGATGCCGTCTTCCTCCAGGATGTGGAAGCCTGGAGGAGGCATGGGGTTTAAGGGGAAGGAGTGGGGACAGTCCACCAAAGCTACCTAATCAGTGCACGGGCGGTTTGCAGGGATCCTGTCACCTATCCTTTCCTGTGGGGAAAGCAATGTCCTAGTCCGCGAGTCCGCCTGAGCGACAGAGTAAAAGGCCAAGCGACGCCTACACTGGGAGATGGAAGTGTGCATAGAGTGCCATCCCTGGCTACGCATGCTACTGTAGGGTTGTGGCTGTGTCTGCTTAGTTTGGCCTGGCAGGGTGAACCCAGGACGCGAACATGGAGCCCGGAAAAGCAAGGCCCAAGAGGCACCAGCACTCCCGCAGCTCGTTTTCCCTGACGCGACTGAAGCCTTGCTGAGGAAGCAGCAGCGAAGTGCTGTTCGCTCCAAGCCAAAGCCTCTGCGAAAGCACAACATTCGCTGAGAAATGTTCTGCGGGCTGCTGCTGCTTGCCTGAGCCCTGTCTCGCGGTGGGAGAAAGCCGCATACAGCGAAAGCCTCTTTGCCTTGGCATCTCCCCTGGGAAAGCACAACGTTCCTTGGGAAATCAGAGTTGGGTTTGGGGATGCTGCTGCTGCTTGCCTGAGCTAGTCTCCGAAGCACGGTGCAAGATACCCGCATGGAGTGAAATACTCTTTGCCCGAGCATCCCCTCTGCCTGAGAGAGAAGCCAAGTGTGGGGAAGGTGCAGCACACGGTCCCGGAGAAGAGAAGGAGCCGTTGGCCTTGGGGTCGGGAAACGCTCGGGAAGCAGGATAGCCTGCAGTGGCACGAACAGCAGGCCGGTGGCAAGACAAGTGTCACCCGCTCCCTGTGCGGAGAGATGGAAGCCTGGCTGCGAAGGAGAAATGAGGGGACGACTAGGGCAGAGGCGCGTGCTCCACTCTGAGGAAGGAGTCTGGGCAGAAGGCCGGCCTGTCATGTGCCTCTGGACCCAAGGGGACAGCATCTCCTTGGCCACCTGTCCCAAGGGCAGACTTGGGCTTGCCACCAGGTGCCATACCCGGAACGCACAGAAACAACCCCATGGAGAAACGGGCAGTCAGATGCCGTCTTCCACCAAGATGTGGCAGCGATGTGAGTGGCAGGGGGTGTGCCGGGAAAGAGTGGAGACAGTGACCCACAGTTCCCCATCCCAGTGCACGGGCCGTGTGCAGTGATCCTGTCGCCTCTTCTCTCCTGTGTTGAAGGCACTGGCCGAGACCCCGAGTCTGATTGAGCACCAGAGTAAAAGGAGAAGACTTATCTAGCCCAGGAGATGGTAATAGGCATAGAGGGCCATGCTAGGACACGCACGCTGCTACAGGGTTGTGACTGTGTCTGCTTAGTTCGGCATAGCAAGGTGAAGCCCGGGCGTGAACTTGGAGCCCGGGAAAGCAAGGCCCAAGAGGCACCAGCTCTCCCGCAGCTCGTCTTCCCTGACGCGACTGAAGCCTTGCTGAGGAAGCAGCAGCAAAGTGCTGTTTGCTCCAAGCCAAAACCTCTGCGAAAGCACAGCATTCGCTGAGAAATGTTTTGCTGGCTGCTGCTGCTTGCCTAAGCCCAGTCTCGCGGTGGGAGAAACCCGTATACAGCAACAACTTCTTTGCCTAGGCATCTCCCATGGGAAAGCTCACCGTTCCTTGGGAAATCAGAGTTGGGTTTGGGGATGCTGCTGCTGTTTGCCTGAGCTAGATCCGAAGCACGGTGCAAGATACCCGCATGGAGCGAAATACTCTTTGCCCTAGCATCCCCTCAGCCTGAGAGAGAAGCCAAGTGTGGGGAAGGCGCAGCACACGGCCCCGGGGAAGAGAAGAAGCCGTTGGCCGTGGGGTCGGGAAACGCTCGGGAAGCAGGATAGCCTGCAGTGGCACGAACAGCAGGCCGGTGGCAAGACAAGTGTCACCCGCTCCCTGCGCGGAGAGATGGAAGCCTGGCTGCTAAAAAGAAATGAGGGGACGACTAGAGCAGAGGCGCGTGCTCCACTCTGAGGAAGGAGTCTGGGCAGAAGGCAGGCCTGTCCTGTGCCTCTGGACCCAAGGGGACAGCATCTCCTTGGCCACCTGTCCCAAGGGCAGACTTGGGCTTGCCACCAGGTGCCATACCCGGAACTCACAGAAACAACCCCATGGAGAAACGGGCAGTCAGATGCCCTCTTCCACCAAGATGTGGCAGCGATGTGAGTGGCAGGGGTGTGCCGGGAAAGAGTGGAGACAGTGACCCACAGTTCCCCATCCCAGTGCACGGGCCGTGTGCAGTGATCCAGTCGCCACTTCTCTCCTGTGTTGAAGGCACTGGCCGAGACCCCGAGTCTGCCTGAGCGCCAAAGCAAAAGGCAAAGCCTTACCGAGCACAGGAGATGGTAATAGGCATAGAGTGCCATGCTAGGACACGCACGCTGCTGCAGGGTTGTGACCATGTCTGCTTAGTTCGGCATAGCAAGGTGAAACCTGGGCGTGAACTTGGAGGCCGGAAAACCAATTCCCAAGAGGCACCAGCTCTCCCGTGGCTCTTCTTCCCTGCTGCGACAGAGCGAACACCCAAGCCTTTCTGAGGAGGGAGCAGCGAAATACGGTTCGTGCCAAGCTAAAAACATCTGCGAAAGCTTAGCAGTCGCTGCGAAATCAGAGTCGGTTCTGCGGGCTGCTGTGGCTGCTTGCCTTAGCCTAGTATTCGAAGCACGATGGGAGAAACCCGCCTAGAGCGTAAGCCTCTTTGCCCTGGCATCTCCTCTGGGAAAGCACAGCATTCTTTGGGAAACCAGAGTCCGGACTGAAGGATGCTTCTGTTTGCCAGAGCTGGTCTCCTCAGCATGGTGCAATGAACCCGCATTGAGCGAAATCCTCTATGCCTGGGCATCCCCTCTGCCTGAGAGAGAAGCGCGGTTGCGTCTGTGGAAAGAGCCTTAAGGAAAGGGACACGTTTTTCACTTCGCTCCCCAGGAGCATGTCTGTGGAAGGTGCAGCACGCTGCCCCTGGAGAAGAGCAGGAACCGTTGACCTTCTGGTCTGGAAACAGTTGGGAAGCAAGAGAGCCGGCCCTGGCAGGCACCGCGGCCCGTGGCAATACAAGTGTCACCCGCTCCCAGTGCAGAGAGACAGAAGCCTGGCTGTTATGGAGACAGGAGGGGATGAGTAGGACAGGGCGCGTGCTCCACTCTTAGGAAGCAGTCTTTGCAGAAAGCATGCCTGTCCTGAGCCTCTGGGCCCAAGGACACAGCAGCTCCTTGGCCACCTGTCCCTGGGGCAGACATGCGCTAGCCACCAGGCGCCTACGCTGAACTTTCAGAAAGAGTTCCCTGAAATAACGGGTAGTCAGATGCCGTCTTCCTCCAGGATGTGGAAGCCTGGAGGAGGCATGGGGTTTAAGGGGAAGGAGTGGGGACAGTCCACCAAAGCTACCTAATCAGTGCACGGGCGGTTTGCAGGGATCCTGTCACCTATCCTTTCCTGTGGGGAAAGCAATGTCCTAGTCCGCGAGTCCGCCTGAGCGACAGAGTAAAAGGCCAAGCGACGCCTACACTGGGAGATGGAAGTGTGCATAGAGTGCCATCCCTGGCTACGCATGCTACTGTAGGGTTGTGGCTGTGTCTGCTTAGTTTGGCCTGGCAGGGTGAACCCAGGACGCGAACATGGAGCCCGGAAAAGCAAGGCCCAAGAGGCACCAGCACTCCCGCAGCTCGTTTTCCCTGACGCGACTGAAGCCTTGCTGAGGAAGCAGCAGCGAAGTGCTGTTCGCTCCAAGCCAAAGCCTCTGCGAAAGCACAACATTCGCTGAGAAATGTTCTGCGGGCTGCTGCTGCTTGCCTGAGCCCTGTCTCGCGGTGGGAGAAAGCCGCATACAGCGAAAGCCTCTTTGCCTTGGCATCTCCCCTGGGAAAGCACAACGTTCCTTGGGAAATCAGAGTTGGGTTTGGGGATGCTGCTGCTGCTTGCCTGAGCTAGTCTCCGAAGCACGGTGCAAGATACCCGCATGGAGTGAAATACTCTTTGCCCGAGCATCCCCTCTGCCTGAGAGAGAAGCCAAGTGTGGGGAAGGTGCAGCACACGGTCCCGGAGAAGAGAAGGAGCCGTTGGCCTTGGGGTCGGGAAACGCTCGGGAAGCAGGATAGCCTGCAGTGGCACGAACAGCAGGCCGGTGGCAAGACAAGTGTCACCCGCTCCCTGTGCGGAGAGATGGAAGCCTGGCTGCGAAGGAGAAATGAGGGGACGACTAGGGCAGAGGCGCGTGCTCCACTCTGAGGAAGGAGTCTGGGCAGAAGGCCGGCCTGTCATGTGCCTCTGGACCCAAGGGGACAGCATCTCCTTGGCCACCTGTCCCAAGGGCAGACTTGGGCTTGCCACCAGGTGCCATACCCGGAACGCACAGAAACAACCCCATGGAGAAACGGGCAGTCAGATGCCGTCTTCCACCAAGATGTGGCAGCGATGTGAGTGGCAGGGGGTGTGCCGGGAAAGAGTGGAGACAGTGACCCACAGTTCCCCATCCCAGTGCACGGGCCGTGTGCAGTGATCCTGTCGCCTCTTCTCTCCTGTGTTGAAGGCACTGGCCGAGACCCCGAGTCTGATTGAGCACCAGAGTAAAAGGAGAAGACTTATCTAGCCCAGGAGATGGTAATAGGCATAGAGGGCCATGCTAGGACACGCACGCTGCTGCAGGGTTGTGACTGTGTCTGCTTAGTTCGGCATAGCAAGGTGAAGCCCGGGCGTGAACTTGGAGCCCGGGAAAGCAAGGCCCAAGAGGCACCAGCTCTCCCGCAGCTCGTCTTCCCTGACGCGACTGAAGCCTTGCTGAGGAAGCAGCAGCAAAGTGCTGTTTGCTCCAAGCCAAAACCTCTGCGAAAGCACAGCATTCGCTGAGAAATGTTTTGCTGGCTGCTGCTGCTTGCCTAAGCCCAGTCTCGCGGTGGGAGAAACCCGTATACAGCAACAACTTCTTTGCCTAGGCATCTCCCATGGGAAAGCTCACCGTTCCTTGGGAAATCAGAGTTGGGTTTGGGGATGCTGCTGCTGTTTGCCTGAGCTAGATCCGAAGCACGGTGCAAGATACCCGCATGGAGCGAAATACTCTTTGCCCTAGCATCCCCTCAGCCTGAGAGAGAAGCCAAGTGTGGGGAAGGCGCAGCACACGGCCCCGGGGAAGAGAAGAAGCCGTTGGCCGTGGGGTCGGGAAACGCTCGGGAAGCAGGATAGCCTGCAGTGGCACGAACAGCAGGCCGGTGGCAAGACAAGTGTCACCCGCTCCCTGCGCGGAGAGATGGAAGCCTGGCTGCTAAAAAGAAATGAGGGGACGACTAGAGCAGAGGCGCGTGCTCCACTCTGAGGAAGGAGTCTGGGCAGAAGGCAGGCCTGTCCTGTGCCTCTGGACCCAAGGGGACAGCATCTCCTTGGCCACCTGTCCCAAGGGCAGACTTGGGCTTGCCACCAGGTGCCATACCCGGAACTCACAGAAACAACCCCATGGAGAAACGGGCAGTCAGATGCCCTCTTCCACCAAGATGTGGCAGCGATGTGAGTGGCAGGGGTGTGCCGGGAAAGAGTGGAGACAGTGACCCACAGTTCCCCATCCCAGTGCACGGGCCGTGTGCAGTGATCCAGTCGCCACTTCTCTCCTGTGTTGAAGGCACTGGCCGAGACCCCGAGTCTGCCTGAGCGCCAAAGCAAAAGGCAAAGCCTTACCGAGCACAGGAGATGGTAATAGGCATAGAGTGCCATGCTAGGACACGCACGCTGCTGCAGGGTTGTGACCATGTCTGCTTAGTTCGGCATAGCAAGGTGAAACCTGGGCGTGAACTTGGAGGCCGGAAAACCAATTCCCAAGAGGCACCAGCTCTCCCGTGGCTCTTCTTCCCTGCTGCGACAGAGCGAACACCCAAGCCTTTCTGAGGAGGGAGCAGCGAAATACGGTTCGTGCCAAGCTAAAAACATCTGCGAAAGCTTAGCAGTCGCTGCGAAATCAGAGTCGGTTCTGCGGGCTGCTGTGGCTGCTTGCCTTAGCCTAGTATTCGAAGCACGATGGGAGAAACCCGCCTAGAGCGTAAGCCTCTTTGCCCTGGCATCTCCTCTGGGAAAGCACAGCATTCTTTGGGAAACCAGAGTCCGGACTGAAGGATGCTTCTGTTTGCCAGAGCTGGTCTCCTCAGCATGGTGCAATGAACCCGCATTGAGCGAAATCCTCTATGCCTGGGCATCCCCTCTGCCTGAGAGAGAAGCGCGGTTGCGTCTGTGGAAAGAGCCTTAAGGAAAGGGACACGTTTTTCACTTCGCTCCCCAGGAGCATGTCTGTGGAAGGTGCAGCACGCTGCCCCTGGAGAAGAGCAGGAACCGTTGACCTTCTGGTCTGGAAACAGTTGGGAAGCAAGAGAGCCGGCCCTGGCAGGCACCGCGGCCCGTGGCAATACAAGTGTCACCCGCTCCCAGTGCAGAGAGACAGAAGCCTGGCTGCTATGGAGACAGGAGGGGATGAGTAGGACAGGGCGCGTGCTCCACTCTTAGGAAGCAGTCTTTGCAGAAAGCATGCCTGTCCTGAGCCTCTGGGCCCAAGGACACAGCAGCTCCTTGGCCACCTGTCCCTGGGGCAGACATGCGCTAGCCACCAGGCGCCTACGCTGAACTTTCAGAAAGAGTTCCCTGAAATAACGGGTAGTCAGATGCCGTCTTCCTCCAGGATGTGGAAGCCTGGAGGAGGCATGGGGTTTAAGGGGAAGGAGTGGGGACAGTCCACCAAAGCTACCTAATCAGTGCACGGGCGGTTTGCAGGGATCCTGTCACCTATCCTTTCCTGTGGGGAAAGCAATGTCCTAGTCCGCGAGTCCGCCTGAGCGACAGAGTAAAAGGCCAAGCGACGCCTACACTGGGAGATGGAAGTGTGCATAGAGTGCCATCCCTGGCTACGCATGCTACTGTAGGGTTGTGGCTGTGTCTGCTTAGTTTGGCCTGGCAGGGTGAACCCAGGACGCGAACATGGAGCCCGGAAAAGCAAGGCCCAAGAGGCACCAGCACTCCCGCAGCTCGTTTTCCCTGACGCGACTGAAGCCTTGCTGAGGAAGCAGCAGCGAAGTGCTGTTCGCTCCAAGCCAAAGCCTCTGCGAAAGCACAACATTCGCTGAGAAATGTTCTGCGGGCTGCTGCTGCTTGCCTGAGCCCAGTCTCGCGGTGGGAGAAACCCCCATACAGCGAAAGCCTCTTTGCCTTGGCATCTCCCCTGGGAAAGCACAACGTTCCTTGGGAAATCAGAGTTGGGTTTGGGGATGCTGCTGCTGCTTGCCTGAGCTAGATCCGAAGCACGGTGCAAGATACCCGCATGGAGCGAAATACTCTTTGCCCTAGCATCCCCTCTGCCTGAGAGAGAAGCCAAGTGTGGGGAAGGCGCAGCAAACGGTCCCGGAAAAGAGAAGAAGCCGTTGGCTGTGGGGTCGGGAAACGCTAGGGAAGCAGGATAGCCTGCAGTGGCACGAACAGCAGGCCGGTGGCAAGACAAGTGTCACCCGCTCCCTGCGCGGAGAGATGGAAGCCTGGCTGCTAAGGAGAAATTAGGGGACGACTAGGGCAGAGGCGCGTGCTCCACTCTGAGGAAGGAGTCTGTGCAGAAGGTAGGCCTGTCCTGTGCCTCTGGACCCAAGGGGACAGCATCTCCTTGGCCACCTGTCCCAAGGGCAGACTTGGGCTTGCCACCAGGTGCCATACCAGGAACTCACAAAAACAACCCCATGGAGAAACGGGCAGTCAGATGCCGTCTTCCACCAAGATGTGGCAGCGATGTGAGTGTCAGGGGTGTGCCGGGAAAGAGTGGAGACAGTGACCCACAGTTCCCCATCCCAGTGCACGGGCCGTGTGCAGTGATCCAGTCGCCACTTCTCTCCTGTGTTGAAGGCACTGGCCGAGACCCCGAGTCTGCCTGAGCGCCAAAGCAAAAGGCAAAGCCTTACCTAGCCCAGGAGGTGGTAATAGGAATAGAGTGCCATGCTAGGACAAGCACGCTACTGCAGGGTTGTGACGATGTCTGCTTAGTTCGGCATAGCAAGGTGAAACCTGGGCGTGAACTTGGAGGCCGGAAAAAGCAATTCCCAAGAGGCACCAGCTCTCCCGTGGCTCTTCTTCCCTGCTGCGACAGAGCGAACACCCAAGCCTTTCTGAGGAGGGAGCAGCGAAATACGGTTCGTGCCAAGCTAAAAACATCTGCGAAAGCTTTGCAGTCGCTGCGAAATCAGAGTCGGTTCTGCGGGCTGCTGTGGCTGCTTGCCTTAGCCTAGTATTCGAAGCACGATGGGAGAAACCCGCCTAGAGCGTAAGCCTCTTTGCCCTGGCATCTCCTCTGGGAAAGCACAGCATTCTTTGGGAAACCAGAGTCCGGACTGAAGGATGCTTCTGTTTGCCAGAGCTGGTCTCCTCAGCATGGTGCAATGAACCCGCATTGAGCGAAATCCTCTATGCCTGGGCATCCCCTCTGCCTGAGAGAGAAGCGCGGTTGCGTCTGTGGAAAGAGCCTTAAGGAAAGGGACACGTTTTTCACTTCGCTCCCCAGGAGTATGTCTGTGGAAGGTGCAGCACGCTGCCCCTGGAGAAGAGCAGGAACCGTTGACCTTCTGGTCTGGAAACAGTTGGGAAGCAAGAGAGCCGGCCCTGGCAGGCACCGCGGCCCGTGGCAATACAAGTGTCACCCGCTCCCAGTGCAGAGAGACAGAAGCCTGGCTGCTATGGAGACAGGAGGGGATGAGTAGGACAGGGCGCGTGCTCCACTCTTAGGAAGCAGTCTTTGCAGAAAGCATGCCTGTCCTGAGCCTCTGGGCCCAAGGACACAGCAGCTCCTTGGCCCCCTGTCCCTGGGGCAGACATGCGCGAGCCACCAGGCGCCTACGCTGTACTTTCAGAAACAGTTCACTGAAATAACGGGTAGTCAGATGCCGTCTTCCTCCAGGATGTGGAAGCCTGGAGGAGGCATGGGGTTTAAGGGGAAGGAGTGGGGACAGTCCACCAAAGCTACCTAATCAGTGCACGGGCGGTTTGCAGGGATCCTGTCACCTATCCTTTCCTGTGGGGAAAGCAATGTCCTAGTCCGCGAGTCCGCCTGAGCGACAGAGTAAAAGGCCAAGCGACGCCTACACTGGGAGATGGAAGTGTGCATAGAGTGCCATCCCTGGCTACGCATGCTACTGTAGGGTTGTGGCTGTGTCTGCTTAGTTTGGCCTGGCAGGGTGAACCCAGGACGCGAACATGGAGCCCGGAAAAGCAAGGCCCAAGAGGCACCAGCACTCCCGCAGCTCGTTTTCCCTGACGCGACTGAAGCCTTGCTGAGGAAGCAGCAGCGAAGTGCTGTTCGCTCCAAGCCAAAGCCTCTGCGAAAGCACAACATTCGCTGAGAAATGTTCTGCGGGCTGCTGCTGCTTGCCTGAGCCCAGTCTCGCGGTGGGAGAAACCCCCATACAGCGAAAGCCTCTTTGCCTTGGCATCTCCCCTGGGAAAGCACAACGTTCCTTGGGAAATCAGAGTTGGGTTTGGGGATGCTGCTGCTGCTTGCCTGAGCTAGATCCGAAGCACGGTGCAAGATACCCGCATGGAGCGAAATACTCTTTGCCCCAGCATCCCCTCTGCCTGAGAGAGAAGCCAAGTGTGGGGAAGGCGCAGCAAACGGTCCCGGAAAAGAGAAGTAGCCGTTGGCTGTGGGGTCGGGAAACGCTCGGGAAGCAGGATAGCCTGCAGTGGCACGAACAGCAGGCCCGTGGCAAGACAAGTGTCACCCGCTCCCTGCGCGGAGAGATGGAAGCCTGGCTGCTAAGGAGAAATTAGGGGACGACTAGAGCAGAGGCGCGTGCTCCACTCTGAAGAAGGAGTCTGGGCAGAAGGCAGGCCTGTCCTGTGCCTCTGGACCCAAGGGGACAGCATCTCCTTGGCCACCTGTCCCAAGGGCAGACTTGGGCTTGCCACCAGGTGCCATACCCGGAACTCACAAAAACAACCCCATGGAGAAACGGGCAGTCAGATACCGTCTTCCACCAAGATGTGGCAGCGATGGGAGTGTCAGGGGTGTGCCGGGAAAGAGTGGAGACAGTGACCCACAGTTCCCCATCCCAGTGCACGGGCCGTGTGCAGTGATCCAGTCGCCACTTCTCTCCTGTGTTGAAGGCACTGGCCGAGACCCCGAGTCTGCCTGAGCGCCAAAGCAAAAGGCAAAGCCTTACCTAGCCCAGGAGGTGGTAATAGGAATAGAGTGCCATGCTAGGACAAGCACGCTGCTGCAGGGTTGTGACGATGTCTGCTTAGTTCGGCATAGCAAGGTGAAACCTGTGCGTGAACTTGGAGGCCGGAAAAGCAATTCCCAAGAGGCACCAGCTCTCCCGTGGCTCTTCTTCCTTGCTGCGACAGAGCGAACACCCAAGCCTTTCTGAGGAAGCAGCAGCGAAATACGGTTCGTGCCAAGCTAAAAACATCTGCGAAAGCTTTGCAGTCGCTGCGAAATCAGAGTCGGTTCTGCGGGCTGCTGTTGCTGCTTGCCTTAGCCTAGTATTCGAAGCACGATGGGAGAAACCCGCCTAGAGCGTAAGCCTCTTTGCCCTGGCATCTCCTCTGGGAAAGCACAGCATTCTTTGGGAAACCAGAGTCCGGACTGAAGGATGCTTCTGTTTGCCAGAGCTGGTCTCCTCAGCATGGTGCAATGAACCCGCATTGAGCGAAATCCTCTATGCCTGGGCATCCCCTCTGCCTGAGAGAGAAGCGCGGATGCGTCTGTGGAAAGAGCCTTAAGGAAAGGGACACGTTTTTCACTTCGCTCCCCAGGAGCATGTCTGTGGAAGGTGCAGCACGCTGCCCCTGGAGAAGAGCAGGAACCGTTGACCTTCTGGTCTGGAAACAGTTGGGAAGCAAGAGAGCCGGCCCTGGCAGGCACCGCGGCCCGTGGCAATACAAGTGTCACCCGCTCCCAGTGCAGAGAGACAGAAGCCTGGCTGCTATGGAGACAGGAGGGGATGAGTAGGACAGGGCGCGTGCTCCACTCTTAGGAAGCAGTCTTTGCAGAAAGCATGCCTGTCCTGAGCCTCTGGGCCCAAGGACACAGCAGCTCCTTGGCCCCCTGTCCCTGGGGCAGACATGCGCGAGCCACCAGGCGCCTACGCTGTACTTTCAGAAACAGTTCACTGAAATAACGGGTAGTCAGATGCCGTCTTCCTCCAGGATGTGGAAGCCTGGAGGAGGCATGGGGTTTAAGGGGAAGGAGTGGGGACAGTCCACCAAAGCTACCTAATCAGTGCACGGGCGGTTTGCAGGGATCCTGTCACCTATCCTTTCCTGTGGGGAAAGCAATGTCCTAGTCCGCGAGTCCGCCTGAGCGACAGAGTAAAAGGCCAAGCGACGCCTACACTGGGAGATGGAAGTGTGCATAGAGTGCCATCCCTGGCTACGCATGCTACTGTAGGGTTGTGGCTGTGTCTGCTTAGTTTGGCCTGGCAGGGTGAACCCAGGACGCGAACATGGAGCCCGGAAAAGCAAGGCCCAAGAGGCACCAGCACTCCCGCAGCTCGTTTTCCCTGACGCGACTGAAGCCTTGCTGAGGAAGCAGCAGCGAAGTGCTGTTCGCTCCAAGCCAAAGCCTCTGCGAAAGCACAACATTCGCTGAGAAATGTTCTGCGGGCTGCTGCTGCTTGCCTGAGCCCAGTCTCGCGGTGGGAGAAACCCCCATACAGCGAAAGCCTCTTTGCCTTGGCATCTCCCCTGGGAAAGCACAACGTTCCTTGGGAAATCAGAGTTGGGTTTGGGGATGCTGCTGCTGCTTGCCTGAGCTAGATCCGAAGCACGGTGCAAGATACCCGCATGGAGCGAAATACTCTTTGCCCCAGCATCCCCTCTGCCTGAGAGAGAAGCCAAGTGTGGGGAAGGCGCAGCAAACGGTCCCGGAAAAGAGAAGAAGCCGTTGGCTGTGGGGTCGGGAAACGCTCGGGAAGCAGGATAGCCTGCAGTGGCACGAACAGCAGGCCCGTGGCAAGACAAGTGTCACCCGCTCCCTGCGCGGAGAGATGGAAGCCTGGCTGCTAAGGAGAAATTAGGGGACGACTAGAGCAGAGGCGCGTGCTCCACTCTGAGGAAGGAGTCTGGGCAGAAGGCAGGCCTGTCCTGTGCCTCTGGACCCAAGGGGACAGCATCTCCTTGGCCACCTGTCCCAAGGGCAGACTTGGGCTTGCCACCAGGTGCCATACCCGGAACTCACAAAAACAACCCCATGGAGAAACGGGCAGTCAGATACCGTCTTCCACCAAGATGTGGCAGCGATGGGAGTGTCAGGGGTGTGCCGGGAAAGAGTGGAGACAGTGACCCACAGTTCCCCATCCCAGTGCACGGGCCGTGTGCAGTGATCCAGTCGCCACTTCTCTCCTGTGTTGAAGGCACTGGCCGAGACCCCGAGTCTGCCTGAGCGCCAAAGCAAAAGGCAAAGCCTTACCTAGCCCAGGAGGTGGTAATAGGAATAGAGTGCCATGCTAGGACAAGCACGCTGCTTCAGGGTTGTGACGATGTCTGCTTAGTTCGGCATAGCAAGGTGAAACCTGGGCGTGAACTTGGAGGCCGGAAAAGCAATTCCCAAGAGGCACCAGCTCTCCCGTGGCTCTTCTTCCTTGCTGCGACAGAGCGAACACCCAAGCCTTTCTGAGGAAGCAGCAGCGAAATACGGTTCGTGCCAAGCTAAAAACATCTGCGAAAGCTTTGCAGTCGCTGCGAAATCAGAGTCGGTTCTGCGGGCTGCTGTTGCTGCTTGCCTTAGACTAGTATTCGCAGCACGATGGGAGAAACCCGCCTAGAGCGTAAGCCTCTTTGCCCTGGCATCTCCTCTGGGAAAGCACAGCATTCTTTGGGAAACCAGAGTCCGGACTGAAGGATGCTTCTGTTTGCCAGAGCTGGTCTCCTCAACATGGTGCAATGAACCCGCATTGAGCGAAATCCTCTATGCCTGGGCATCCCCTCTGCCTGAGAGAGAAGCGCGGATGCGTCTGTGGAAAGAGCCTTAAGGAAAGGGACACGTTTTTCACTTCGCTCCCCAGGAGCATGTCTGTGGAAGGTGCAGCACGCTGCCCCTGGAGAAGAGCAGGAACCGTTGACCTTCTGGTCTGGAAACAGTTGGGAAGCAAGAGAGCCGGCCCTGGCAGGCACCGCGGCCCGTGGCAATACAAGTGTCACCCGCTCCCAGTGCAGAGAGACAGAAGCCTGGCTGCTATGGAGACAGGAGGGGATGAGTAGGACAGGGCGCGTGCTCCACTCTTAGGAAGCAGTCTTTGCAGAAAGCATGCCTGTCCTGAGCCTCTGGGCCCAAGGACACAGCAGCTCCTTGGCCACCTGTCCCTGGGGCAGACATGCGCTAGCCACCAGGCGCCTACGCTGAACTTTCAGAAAGAGTTCCCTGAAATAACGGGTAGTCAGATGCCGTCTTCCTCCAGGATGTGGAAGCCTGGAGGAGGCATGGGGTTTAAGGGGAAGGAGTGGGGACAGTCCACCAAAGCTACCTAATCAGTGCACGGGCGGTTTGCAGGGATCCTGTCACCTATCCTTTCCTGTGGGGAAAGCAATGTCCTAGTCCGCGAGTCCGCCTGAGCGACAGAGTAAAAGGCCAAGCGACGCCTACACTGGGAGATGGAAGTGTGCATAGAGTGCCATCCCTGGCTACGCATGCTACTGTAGGGTTGTGGCTGTGTCTGCTTAGTTTGGCCCGGCAGGGTGAACCCAGAACGCAAACATGGAACCCGGAAAAGCAAGGCCCAAGAGGCACCAGCACTCCCGCAGCTCGTTTGCCCTGACGCGACTGAAGCCTTGCAGAGGAAGCAGCAGCGAAGTGCAGTTCACTCCAAGCCAAAGACTCTGCGAAAGCACAACATTCGCTGAGAAATGTTCTGCGGGCTGCTGCTGCTTGCCTGAGCCCAGTCTCGCGGTGGGAGAAAGCCGCATACAGCGAAAGCCTCTTTGCCTTGGCATCTCCCCTGGGAAAGCACAACGTTCCTTGGGAAATCAGAGTTGGGTTTGGGGATGCTGCTGCTGCTTGCCTGAGCTAGTCTCCGAAGCACGGTGCAAGATACCCGCATGGAGTGAAATACTCTTTGCCCGAGCATCCCCTCTGCCTGAGAGAGAAGCCAAGTGTGGGGAAGGCGCAGCACACGGTCCCGGAGAAGAGAAGGAGCCGTTGGCCTTGGGGTCGGGAAACGCTCGGGAAGCAGGATAGCCTGCAGTGGCACGAACAGCAGGCCGGTGGAAGGACAAGTGTCACCCGCTCCCTGTGCAGAGAGATGGAAGCCTGGCTGCGAAGGAGAAATGAGGGGACGACTAGGGCAGAGGCACGTGCTCCACTCTGAGGAAGGAGTCTGGGCAGAAGGCCGGCCTGTCCTGTGCCTCTGGACCCAAGGGGACAGCATCTCCTTGGCCACCTGTCCCAAGGGCAGACTTGGGCTTGCCACCAGGTGCCATACCCGGAACGCACAGAAACAACCCCATGGAGAAACGGGCAGTCAGATGCCGTCTTCCACCAAGAAGTGGCAGCGATGTGAGTGGCAGGGGGTGTGCCGGGAAAGAGTGGAGACAGTGACCCACAGTTCCCCATCCCAGTGCACGGGCCGTGTGCAGTGATCCTGTCGCCTCTTCTCTCCTGTGTTGAAGGCACTGGCCGAGACCCCGAGTCTGATTGAGCACCAGAGTAAAAGGAGAAGACTTATCTAGCCCAGGAGATGGTAATAGGCATAGAGGGCCATGCTAGGACACGCACGCTGCTACAGGGTTGTGACTGTGTCTGCTTAGTTCGGCATAGCAAGGTGAAGCCCGGGCGTGAACTTGGAGCCCGGGAAAGCAAGGCCCAAGAGGCACCAGCTCTCCCGCAGCTCGTCTTCCCTGACGCGACTGAAGCCTTGCTGAGGAAGCAGCAGCAAAGTGCTGTTTGCTCCAAGCCAAAACCTCTGCGAAAGCACAGCATTCGCTGAGAAATGTTTTGCTGGCTGCTGCTGCTTGCCTAAGCCCAGTCTCGCGGTGGGAGAAACCCGTATACAGCAACAACTTCTTTGCCTAGGCATCTCCCATGGGAAAGCTCACCGTTCCTTGGGAAATCAGAGTTGGGTTTGGGGATGCTGCTGCTGTTTGCCTGAGCTAGATCCGAAGCACGGTGCAAGATACCCGCATGGAGCGAAATACTCTTTGCCCTAGCATCCCCTCAGCCTGAGAGAGAAGCCAAGTGTGGGGAAGGCGCAGCACACGGCCCCGGGGAAGAGAAGAAGCCGTTGGCCGTGGGGTCGGGAAACGCTCGGGAAGCAGGATAGCCTGCAGTGGCACGAACAGCAGGCCGGTGGCAAGACAAGTGTCACCCGCTCCCTGCGCGGAGAGATGGAAGCCTGGCTGCTAAAAAGAAATGAGGGGACGACTAGAGCAGAGGCGCGTGCTCCACTCTGAGGAAGGAGTCTGGGCAGAAGGCAGGCCTGTCCTGTGCCTCTGGACCCAAGGGGACAGCATCTCCTTGGCCACCTGTCCCAAGGGCAGACTTGGGCTTGCCACCAGGTGCCATACCCGGAACTCACAGAAACAACCCCATGGAGAAACGGGCAGTCAGATGCCCTCTTCCACCAAGATGTGGCAGCGATGTGAGTGGCAGGGGTGTGCCGGGAAAGAGTGGAGACAGTGACCCACAGTTCCCCATCCCAGTGCACGGGCCGTGTGCAGTGATCCAGTCGCCACTTCTCTCCTGTGTTGAAGGCACTGGCCGAGACCCCGAGTCTGCCTGAGCGCCAAAGCAAAAGGCAAAGCCTTACCGAGCACAGGAGATGGTAATAGGCATAGAGTGCCATGCTAGGACACGCACGCTGCTGCAGGGTTGTGACCATGTCTGCTTAGTTCGGCATAGCAAGGTGAAACCTGGGCGTGAACTTGGAGGCCGGAAAACCAATTCCCAAGAGGCACCAGCTCTCCCGTGGCTCTTCTTCCCTGCTGCGACAGAGCGAACACCCAAGCCTTTCTGAGGAGGGAGCAGCGAAATACGGTTCGTGCCAAGCTAAAAACATCTGCGAAAGCTTAGCAGTCGCTGCGAAATCAGAGTCGGTTCTGCGGGCTGCTGTGGCTGCTTGCCTTAGCCTAGTATTCGAAGCACGATGGGAGAAACCCGCCTAGAGCGTAAGCCTCTTTGCCCTGGCATCTCCTCTGGGAAAGCACAGCATTCTTTGGGAAACCAGAGTCCGGACTGAAGGATGCTTCTGTTTGCCAGAGCTGGTCTCCTCAGCATGGTGCAATGAACCCGCATTGAGCGAAATCCTCTATGCCTGGGCATCCCCTCTGCCTGAGAGAGAAGCGCGGTTGCGTCTGTGGAAAGAGCCTTAAGGAAAGGGACACGTTTTTCACTTCGCTCCCCAGGAGCATGTCTGTGGAAGGTGCAGCACGCTGCCCCTGGAGAAGAGCAGGAACCGTTGACCTTCTGGTCTGGAAACAGTTGGGAAGCAAGAGAGCCGGCCCTGGCAGGCACCGCGGCCCGTGGCAATACAAGTGTCACCCGCTCCCAGTGCAGAGAGACAGAAGCCTGGCTGTTATGGAGACAGGAGGGGATGAGTAGGACAGGGCGCGTGCTCCACTCTTAGGAAGCAGTCTTTGCAGAAAGCATGCCTGTCCTGAGCCTCTGGGCCCAAGGACACAGCAGCTCCTTGGCCACCTGTCCCTGGGGCAGACATGCGCTAGCCACCAGGCGCCTACGCTGAACTTTCAGAAAGAGTTCCCTGAAATAACGGGTAGTCAGATGCCGTCTTCCTCCAGGATGTGGAAGCCTGGAGGAGGCATGGGGTTTAAGGGGAAGGAGTGGGGACAGTCCACCAAAGCTACCTAATCAGTGCACGGGCGGTTTGCAGGGATCCTGTCACCTATCCTTTCCTGTGGGGAAAGCAATGTCCTAGTCCGCGAGTCCGCCTGAGCGACAGAGTAAAAGGCCAAGCGACGCCTACACTGGGAGATGGAAGTGTGCATAGAGTGCCATCCCTGGCTACGCATGCTACTGTAGGGTTGTGGCTGTGTCTGCTTAGTTTGGCCTGGCAGGGTGAACCCAGGACGCGAACATGGAGCCCGGAAAAGCAAGGCCCAAGAGGCACCAGCACTCCCGCAGCTCGTTTTCCCTGACGCGACTGAAGCCTTGCTGAGGAAGCAGCAGCGAAGTGCTGTTCGCTCCAAGCCAAAGCCTCTGCGAAAGCACAACATTCGCTGAGAAATGTTCTGCGGGCTGCTGCTGCTTGCCTGAGCCCTGTCTCGCGGTGGGAGAAAGCCGCATACAGCGAAAGCCTCTTTGCCTTGGCATCTCCCCTGGGAAAGCACAACGTTCCTTGGGAAATCAGAGTTGGGTTTGGGGATGCTGCTGCTGCTTGCCTGAGCTAGTCTCCGAAGCACGGTGCAAGATACCCGCATGGAGTGAAATACTCTTTGCCCGAGCATCCCCTCTGCCTGAGAGAGAAGCCAAGTGTGGGGAAGGTGCAGCACACGGTCCCGGAGAAGAGAAGGAGCCGTTGGCCTTGGGGTCGGGAAACGCTCGGGAAGCAGGATAGCCTGCAGTGGCACGAACAGCAGGCCGGTGGCAAGACAAGTGTCACCCGCTCCCTGTGCGGAGAGATGGAAGCCTGGCTGCGAAGGAGAAATGAGGGGACGACTAGGGCAGAGGCGCGTGCTCCACTCTGAGGAAGGAGTCTGGGCAGAAGGCCGGCCTGTCATGTGCCTCTGGACCCAAGGGGACAGCATCTCCTTGGCCACCTGTCCCAAGGGCAGACTTGGGCTTGCCACCAGGTGCCATACCCGGAAC
Organism: Mustela nivalis; assembly: GCF_964662115.1. Lineage (NCBI taxonomy): Eukaryota > Metazoa > Chordata > Mammalia > Carnivora > Mustelidae > Mustela > Mustela nivalis. The sequence goes on along the minus strand of NW_028135889.1, from coordinate 189,622 downwards.
GCACAGAAACAACCCCATGGAGAAACGGGCAGTCAGATGCCGTCTTCCACCAAGATGTGGCAGCGATGTGAGTGGCAGGGGGTGTGCCGGGAAAGAGTGGAGACAGTGACCCACAGTTCCCCATCCCAGTGCACGGGCCGTGTGCAGTGATCCTGTCGCCTCTTCTCTCCTGTGTTGAAGGCACTGGCCGAGACCCCGAGTCTGATTGAGCACCAGAGTAAAAGGAGAAGACTTATCTAGCCCAGGAGATGGTAATAGGCATAGAGGGCCATGCTAGGACACGCACGCTGCTACAGGGTTGTGACTGTGTCTGCTTAGTTCGGCATAGCAAGGTGAAGCCCGGGCGTGAACTTGGAGCCCGGGAAAGCAAGGCCCAAGAGGCACCAGCTCTCCCGCAGCTCGTCTTCCCTGACGCGACTGAAGCCTTGCTGAGGAAGCAGCAGCAAAGTGCTGTTTGCTCCAAGCCAAAACCTCTGCGAAAGCACAGCATTCGCTGAGAAATGTTTTGCTGGCTGCTGCTGCTTGCCTAAGCCCAGTCTCGCGGTGGGAGAAACCCGTATACAGCAACAACTTCTTTGCCTAGGCATCTCCCATGGGAAAGCTCACCGTTCCTTGGGAAATCAGAGTTGGGTTTGGGGATGCTGCTGCTGTTTGCCTGAGCTAGATCCGAAGCACGGTGCAAGATACCCGCATGGAGCGAAATACTCTTTGCCCTAGCATCCCCTCAGCCTGAGAGAGAAGCCAAGTGTGGGGAAGGCGCAGCACACGGCCCCGGGGAAGAGAAGAAGCCGTTGGCCGTGGGGTCGGGAAACGCTCGGGAAGCAGGATAGCCTGCAGTGGCACGAACAGCAGGCCGGTGGCAAGACAAGTGTCACCCGCTCCCTGCGCGGAGAGATGGAAGCCTGGCTGCTAAAAAGAAATGAGGGGACGACTAGAGCAGAGGCGCGTGCTCCACTCTGAGGAAGGAGTCTGGGCAGAAGGCAGGCCTGTCCTGTGCCTCTGGACCCAAGGGGACAGCATCTCCTTGGCCACCTGTCCCAAGGGCAGACTTGGGCTTGCCACCAGGTGCCATACCCGGAACTCACAGAAACAACCCCATGGAGAAACGGGCAGTCAGATGCCCTCTTCCACCAAGATGTGGCAGCGATGTGAGTGGCAGGGGTGTGCCGGGAAAGAGTGGAGACAGTGACCCACAGTTCCCCATCCCAGTGCACGGGCCGTGTGCAGTGATCCAGTCGCCACTTCTCTCCTGTGTTGAAGGCACTGGCCGAGACCCCGAGTCTGCCTGAGCGCCAAAGCAAAAGGCAAAGCCTTACCGAGCACAGGAGATGGTAATAGGCATAGAGTGCCATGCTAGGACACGCACGCTGCTGCAGGGTTGTGACCATGTCTGCTTAGTTCGGCATAGCAAGGTGAAACCTGGGCGTGAACTTGGAGGCCGGAAAACCAATTCCCAAGAGGCACCAGCTCTCCCGTGGCTCTTCTTCCCTGCTGCGACAGAGCGAACACCCAAGCCTTTCTGAGGAGGGAGCAGCGAAATACGGTTCGTGCCAAGCTAAAAACATCTGCGAAAGCTTAGCAGTCGCTGCGAAATCAGAGTCGGTTCTGCGGGCTGCTGTGGCTGCTTGCCTTAGCCTAGTATTCGAAGCACGATGGGAGAAACCCGCCTAGAGCGTAAGCCTCTTTGCCCTGGCATCTCCTCTGGGAAAGCACAGCATTCTTTGGGAAACCAGAGTCCGGACTGAAGGATGCTTCTGTTTGCCAGAGCTGGTCTCCTCAGCATGGTGCAATGAACCCGCATTGAGCGAAATCCTCTATGCCTGGGCATCCCCTCTGCCTGAGAGAGAAGCGCGGTTGCGTCTGTGGAAAGAGCCTTAAGGAAAGGGACACGTTTTTCACTTCGCTCCCCAGGAGTATGTCTGTGGAAGGTGCAGCACGCTGCCCCTGGAGAAGAGCAGGAACCGTTGACCTTCTGGTCTGGAAACAGTTGGGAAGCAAGAGAGCCGGCCCTGGCAGGCACCGCGGCCCGTGGCAATACAAGTGTCACCCGCTCCCAGTGCAGAGAGACAGAAGCCTGGCTGTTATGGAGACAGGAGGGGATGAGTAGGACAGGGCGCGTGCTCCACTCTTAGGAAGCAGTCTTTGCAGAAAGCATGCCTGTCCTGAGCCTCTGGGCCCAAGGACACAGCAGCTCCTTGGCCACCTGTCCCTGGGGCAGACATGCGCTAGCCACCAGGCGCCTACGCTGAACTTTCAGAAAGAGTTCCCTGAAATAACGGGTAGTCAGATGCCGTCTTCCTCCAGGATGTGGAAGCCTGGAGGAGGCATGGGGTTTAAGGGGAAGGAGTGGGGACAGTCCACCAAAGCTACCTAATCAGTGCACGGGCGGTTTGCAGGGATCCTGTCACCTATCCTTTCCTGTGGGGAAAGCAATGTCCTAGTCCGCGAGTCCGCCTGAGCGACAGAGTAAAAGGCCAAGCGACGCCTACACTGGGAGATGGAAGTGTGCATAGAGTGCCATCCCTGGCTACGCATGCTACTGTAGGGTTGTGGCTGTGTCTGCTTAGTTTGGCCTGGCAGGGTGAACCCAGGACGCGAACATGGAGCCCGGAAAAGCAAGGCCCAAGAGGCACCAGCACTCCCGCAGCTCGTTTTCCCTGACGCGACTGAAGCCTTGCTGAGGAAGCAGCAGCGAAGTGCTGTTCGCTCCAAGCCAAAGCCTCTGCGAAAGCACAACATTCGCTGAGAAATGTTCTGCGGGCTGCTGCTGCTTGCCTGAGCCCTGTCTCGCGGTGGGAGAAAGCCGCATACAGCGAAAGCCTCTTTGCCTTGGCATCTCCCCTGGGAAAGCACAACGTTCCTTGGGAAATCAGAGTTGGGTTTGGGGATGCTGCTGCTGCTTGCCTGAGCTAGTCTCCGAAGCACGGTGCAAGATACCCGCATGGAGTGAAATACTCTTTGCCCGAGCATCCCCTCTGCCTGAGAGAGAAGCCAAGTGTGGGGAAGGTGCAGCACACGGTCCCGGAGAAGAGAAGGAGCCGTTGGCCTTGGGGTCGGGAAACGCTCGGGAAGCAGGATAGCCTGCAGTGGCACGAACAGCAGGCCGGTGGCAAGACAAGTGTCACCCGCTCCCTGTGCGGAGAGATGGAAGCCTGGCTGCGAAGGAGAAATGAGGGGACGACTAGGGCAGAGGCGCGTGCTCCACTCTGAGGAAGGAGTCTGGGCAGAAGGCCGGCCTGTCATGTGCCTCTGGACCCAAGGGGACAGCATCTCCTTGGCCACCTGTCCCAAGGGCAGACTTGGGCTTGCCACCAGGTGCCATACCCGGAACGCACAGAAACAACCCCATGGAGAAACGGGCAGTCAGATGCCGTCTTCCACCAAGATGTGGCAGCGATGTGAGTGGCAGGGGGTGTGCCGGGAAAGAGTGGAGACAGTGACCCACAGTTCCCCATCCCAGTGCACGGGCCGTGTGCAGTGATCCTGTCGCCTCTTCTCTCCTGTGTTGAAGGCACTGGCCGAGACCCCGAGTCTGATTGAGCACCAGAGTAAAAGGAGAAGACTTATCTAGCCCAGGAGATGGTAATAGGCATAGAGGGCCATGCTAGGACACGCACGCTGCTGCAGGGTTGTGACTGTGTCTGCTTAGTTCGGCATAGCAAGGTGAAGCCCGGGCGTGAACTTGGAGCCCGGGAAAGCAAGGCCCAAGAGGCACCAGCTCTCCCGCAGCTCGTCTTCCCTGACGCGACTGAAGCCTTGCTGAGGAAGCAGCAGCAAAGTGCTGTTTGCTCCAAGCCAAAACCTCTGCGAAAGCACAGCATTCGCTGAGAAATGTTTTGCTGGCTGCTGCTGCTTGCCTAAGCCCAGTCTCGCGGTGGGAGAAACCCGTATACAGCAACAACTTCTTTGCCTAGGCATCTCCCATGGGAAAGCTCACCGTTCCTTGGGAAATCAGAGTTGGGTTTGGGGATGCTGCTGCTGTTTGCCTGAGCTAGATCCGAAGCACGGTGCAAGATACCCGCATGGAGCGAAATACTCTTTGCCCTAGCATCCCCTCAGCCTGAGAGAGAAGCCAAGTGTGGGGAAGGCGCAGCACACGGCCCCGGGGAAGAGAAGAAGCCGTTGGCCGTGGGGTCGGGAAACGCTCGGGAAGCAGGATAGCCTGCAGTGGCACGAACAGCAGGCCGGTGGCAAGACAAGTGTCACCCGCTCCCTGCGCGGAGAGATGGAAGCCTGGCTGCTAAAAAGAAATGAGGGGACGACTAGAGCAGAGGCGCGTGCTCCACTCTGAGGAAGGAGTCTGGGCAGAAGGCAGGCCTGTCCTGTGCCTCTGGACCCAAGGGGACAGCATCTCCTTGGCCACCTGTCCCAAGGGCAGACTTGGGCTTGCCACCAGGTGCCATACCCGGAACTCACAGAAACAACCCCATGGAGAAACGGGCAGTCAGATGCCCTCTTCCACCAAGATGTGGCAGCGATGTGAGTGGCAGGGGTGTGCCGGGAAAGAGTGGAGACAGTGACCCACAGTTCCCCATCCCAGTGCACGGGCCGTGTGCAGTGATCCAGTCGCCACTTCTCTCCTGTGTTGAAGGCACTGGCCGAGACCCCGAGTCTGCCTGAGCGCCAAAGCAAAAGGCAAAGCCTTACCGAGCACAGGAGATGGTAATAGGCATAGAGTGCCATGCTAGGACACGCACGCTGCTGCAGGGTTGTGACCATGTCTGCTTAGTTCGGCATAGCAAGGTGAAACCTGGGCGTGAACTTGGAGGCCGGAAAACCAATTCCCAAGAGGCACCAGCTCTCCCGTGGCTCTTCTTCCCTGCTGCGACAGAGCGAACACCCAAGCCTTTCTGAGGAGGGAGCAGCGAAATACGGTTCGTGCCAAGCTAAAAACATCTGCGAAAGCTTAGCAGTCGCTGCGAAATCAGAGTCGGTTCTGCGGGCTGCTGTGGCTGCTTGCCTTAGCCTAGTATTCGAAGCACGATGGGAGAAACCCGCCTAGAGCGTAAGCCTCTTTGCCCTGGCATCTCCTCTGGGAAAGCACAGCATTCTTTGGGAAACCAGAGTCCGGACTGAAGGATGCTTCTGTTTGCCAGAGCTGGTCTCCTCAGCATGGTGCAATGAACCCGCATTGAGCGAAATCCTCTATGCCTGGGCATCCCCTCTGCCTGAGAGAGAAGCGCGGTTGCGTCTGTGGAAAGAGCCTTAAGGAAAGGGACACGTTTTTCACTTCGCTCCCCAGGAGCATGTCTGTGGAAGGTGCAGCACGCTGCCCCTGGAGAAGAGCAGGAACCGTTGACCTTCTGGTCTGGAAACAGTTGGGAAGCAAGAGAGCCGGCCCTGGCAGGCACCGCGGCCCGTGGCAATACAAGTGTCACCCGCTCCCAGTGCAGAGAGACAGAAGCCTGGCTGCTATGGAGACAGGAGGGGATGAGTAGGACAGGGCGCGTGCTCCACTCTTAGGAAGCAGTCTTTGCAGAAAGCATGCCTGTCCTGAGCCTCTGGGCCCAAGGACACAGCAGCTCCTTGGCCACCTGTCCCTGGGGCAGACATGCGCTAGCCACCAGGCGCCTACGCTGAACTTTCAGAAAGAGTTCCCTGAAATAACGGGTAGTCAGATGCCGTCTTCCTCCAGGATGTGGAAGCCTGGAGGAGGCATGGGGTTTAAGGGGAAGGAGTGGGGACAGTCCACCAAAGCTACCTAATCAGTGCACGGGCGGTTTGCAGGGATCCTGTCACCTATCCTTTCCTGTGGGGAAAGCAATGTCCTAGTCCGCGAGTCCGCCTGAGCGACAGAGTAAAAGGCCAAGCGACGCCTACACTGGGAGATGGAAGTGTGCATAGAGTGCCATCCCTGGCTACGCATGCTACTGTAGGGTTGTGGCTGTGTCTGCTTAGTTTGGCCTGGCAGGGTGAACCCAGGACGCGAACATGGAGCCCGGAAAAGCAAGGCCCAAGAGGCACCAGCACTCCCGCAGCTCGTTTTCCCTGACGCGACTGAAGCCTTGCTGAGGAAGCAGCAGCGAAGTGCTGTTCGCTCCAAGCCAAAGCCTCTGCGAAAGCACAACATTCGCTGAGAAATGTTCTGCGGGCTGCTGCTGCTTGCCTGAGCCCAGTCTCGCGGTGGGAGAAACCCCCATACAGCGAAAGCCTCTTTGCCTTGGCATCTCCCCTGGGAAAGCACAACGTTCCTTGGGAAATCAGAGTTGGGTTTGGGGATGCTGCTGCTGCTTGCCTGAGCTAGATCCGAAGCACGGTGCAAGATACCCGCATGGAGCGAAATACTCTTTGCCCTAGCATCCCCTCTGCCTGAGAGAGAAGCCAAGTGTGGGGAAGGCGCAGCAAACGGTCCCGGAAAAGAGAAGAAGCCGTTGGCTGTGGGGTCGGGAAACGCTAGGGAAGCAGGATAGCCTGCAGTGGCACGAACAGCAGGCCGGTGGCAAGACAAGTGTCACCCGCTCCCTGCGCGGAGAGATGGAAGCCTGGCTGCTAAGGAGAAATTAGGGGACGACTAGGGCAGAGGCGCGTGCTCCACTCTGAGGAAGGAGTCTGTGCAGAAGGTAGGCCTGTCCTGTGCCTCTGGACCCAAGGGGACAGCATCTCCTTGGCCACCTGTCCCAAGGGCAGACTTGGGCTTGCCACCAGGTGCCATACCAGGAACTCACAAAAACAACCCCATGGAGAAACGGGCAGTCAGATGCCGTCTTCCACCAAGATGTGGCAGCGATGTGAGTGTCAGGGGTGTGCCGGGAAAGAGTGGAGACAGTGACCCACAGTTCCCCATCCCAGTGCACGGGCCGTGTGCAGTGATCCAGTCGCCACTTCTCTCCTGTGTTGAAGGCACTGGCCGAGACCCCGAGTCTGCCTGAGCGCCAAAGCAAAAGGCAAAGCCTTACCTAGCCCAGGAGGTGGTAATAGGAATAGAGTGCCATGCTAGGACAAGCACGCTACTGCAGGGTTGTGACGATGTCTGCTTAGTTCGGCATAGCAAGGTGAAACCTGGGCGTGAACTTGGAGGCCGGAAAAAGCAATTCCCAAGAGGCACCAGCTCTCCCGTGGCTCTTCTTCCCTGCTGCGACAGAGCGAACACCCAAGCCTTTCTGAGGAGGGAGCAGCGAAATACGGTTCGTGCCAAGCTAAAAACATCTGCGAAAGCTTTGCAGTCGCTGCGAAATCAGAGTCGGTTCTGCGGGCTGCTGTGGCTGCTTGCCTTAGCCTAGTATTCGAAGCACGATGGGAGAAACCCGCCTAGAGCGTAAGCCTCTTTGCCCTGGCATCTCCTCTGGGAAAGCACAGCATTCTTTGGGAAACCAGAGTCCGGACTGAAGGATGCTTCTGTTTGCCAGAGCTGGTCTCCTCAGCATGGTGCAATGAACCCGCATTGAGCGAAATCCTCTATGCCTGGGCATCCCCTCTGCCTGAGAGAGAAGCGCGGTTGCGTCTGTGGAAAGAGCCTTAAGGAAAGGGACACGTTTTTCACTTCGCTCCCCAGGAGTATGTCTGTGGAAGGTGCAGCACGCTGCCCCTGGAGAAGAGCAGGAACCGTTGACCTTCTGGTCTGGAAACAGTTGGGAAGCAAGAGAGCCGGCCCTGGCAGGCACCGCGGCCCGTGGCAATACAAGTGTCACCCGCTCCCAGTGCAGAGAGACAGAAGCCTGGCTGCTATGGAGACAGGAGGGGATGAGTAGGACAGGGCGCGTGCTCCACTCTTAGGAAGCAGTCTTTGCAGAAAGCATGCCTGTCCTGAGCCTCTGGGTCCAAGGACACAGCAGCTCCTTGGCCCCCTGTCCCTGGGGCAGACATGCGCGAGCCACCAGGCGCCTACGCTGTACTTTCAGAAACAGTTCACTGAAATAACGGGTAGTCAGATGCCGTCTTCCTCCAGGATGTGGAAGCCTGGAGGAGGCATGGGGTTTAAGGGGAAGGAGTGGGGACAGTCCACCAAAGCTACCTAATCAGTGCACGGGCGGTTTGCAGGGATCCTGTCACCTATCCTTTCCTGTGGGGAAAGCAATGTCCTAGTCCGCGAGTCCGCCTGAGCGACAGAGTAAAAGGCCAAGCGACGCCTACACTGGGAGATGGAAGTGTGCATAGAGTGCCATCCCTGGCTACGCATGCTACTGTAGGGTTGTGGCTGTGTCTGCTTAGTTTGGCCTGGCAGGGTGAACCCAGGACGCGAACATGGAGCCCGGAAAAGCAAGGCCCAAGAGGCACCAGCACTCCCGCAGCTCGTTTTCCCTGACGCGACTGAAGCCTTGCTGAGGAAGCAGCAGCGAAGTGCTGTTCGCTCCAAGCCAAAGCCTCTGCGAAAGCACAACATTCGCTGAGAAATGTTCTGCGGGCTGCTGCTGCTTGCCTGAGCCCAGTCTCGCGGTGGGAGAAACCCCCATACAGCGAAAGCCTCTTTGCCTTGGCATCTCCCCTGGGAAAGCACAACGTTCCTTGGGAAATCAGAGTTGGGTTTGGGGATGCTGCTGCTGCTTGCCTGAGCTAGATCCGAAGCACGGTGCAAGATACCCGCATGGAGCGAAATACTCTTTGCCCTAGCATCCCCTCTGCCTGAGAGAGAAGCCAAGTGTGGGGAAGGCGCAGCAAACGGTCCCGGAAAAGAGAAGAAGCCGTTGGCTGTGGGGTCGGGAAACGCTAGGGAAGCAGGATAGCCTGCAGTGGCACGAACAGCAGGCCGGTGGCAAGACAAGTGTCACCCGCTCCCTGCGCGGAGAGATGGAAGCCTGGCTGCTAAGGAGAAATTAGGGGACGACTAGGGCAGAGGCGCGTGCTCCACTCTGAGGAAGGAGTCTGTGCAGAAGGTAGGCCTGTCCTGTGCCTCTGGACCCAAGGGGACAGCATCTCCTTGGCCACCTGTCCCAAGGGCAGACTTGGGCTTGCCACCAGGTGCCATACCAGGAACTCACAAAAACAACCCCATGGAGAAACGGGCAGTCAGATGCCGTCTTCCACCAAGATGTGGCAGCGATGTGAGTGTCAGGGGTGTGCCGGGAAAGAGTGGAGACAGTGACCCACAGTTCCCCATCCCAGTGCACGGGCCGTGTGCAGTGATCCAGTCGCCACTTCTCTCCTGTGTTGAAGGCACTGGCCGAGACCCCGAGTCTGCCTGAGCGCCAAAGCAAAAGGCAAAGCCTTACCTAGCCCAGGAGGTGGTAATAGGAATAGAGTGCCATGCTAGGACAAGCACGCTACTGCAGGGTTGTGACGATGTCTGCTTAGTTCGGCATAGCAAGGTGAAACCTGGGCGTGAACTTGGAGGCCGGAAAAGCAATTCCCAAGAGGCACCAGCTCTCCCGTGGCTCTTCTTCCCTGCTGCGACAGAGCGAACACCCAAGCCTTTCTGAGGAGGGAGCAGCGAAATACGGTTCGTGCCAAGCTAAAAACAACTGCGAAAGCTTAGCAGTCGCTGCGAAATCAGAGTCGGTTCTGCGGGCTGCTGTGGCTGCTTGCCTTAGCCTAGTATTCGAAGCACGATGGGAGAAACCCGCCTAGAGCGTAAGCCTCTTTGCCCTGGCATCTCCTCTGGGAAAGCACAGCATTCTTTGGGAAACCAGAGACCGGACTGAAGGATGCTTCTGTTTGCCAGAGCTGGTCTCCTCAGCATGGTGCAATGAACCCGCATTGAGCGAAATCCTCTATGCCTGGGCATCCCCTCTGCCTGAGAGAGAAGCGCGGTTGCGTCTGTGGAAAGAGCCTTAAGGAAAGGGACACGTTTTTCACTTCGCTCCCCAGGAGTATGTCTGTGGAAGGTGCAGCACGCTGCCCCTGGAGAAGAGCAGGAACCGTTGACCTTCTGGTCTGGAAACAGTTGGGAAGCAAGAGAGCCGGCCCTGGCAGGCACCGCGGCCCGTGGCAATACAAGTGTCACCCGCTCCCAGTGCAGAGAGACAGAAGCCTGGCTGCTATGGAGACAGGAGGGGATGAGTAGGACAGGGCGCGTGCTCCACTCTTAGGAAGCAGTCTTTGCAGAAAGCATGCCTGTCCTGAGCCTCTGGGCCCAAGGACACAGCAGCTCCTTGGCCCCCTGTCCCTGGGGCAGACATGCGCGAGCCACCAGGCGCCTACGCTGTACTTTCAGAAACAGTTCACTGAAATAACGGGTAGTCAGATGCCGTCTTCCTCCAGGATGTGGAAGCCTGGAGGAGGCATGGGGTTTAAGGGGAAGGAGTGGGGACAGTCCACCAAAGCTACCTAATCAGTGCACGGGCGGTTTGCAGGGATCCTGTCACCTATCCTTTCCTGTGGGGAAAGCAATGTCCTAGTCCGCGAGTCCGCCTGAGCGACAGAGTAAAAGGCCAAGCGACGCCTACACTGGGAGATGGAAGTGTGCATAGAGTGCCATCCCTGGCTACGCATGCTACTGTAGGGTTGTGGCTGTGTCTGCTTAGTTTGGCCTGGCAGGGTGAACCCAGGACGCGAACATGGAGCCCGGAAAAGCAAGGCCCAAGAGGCACCAGCACTCCCGCAGCTCGTTTTCCCTGACGCGACTGAAGCCTTGCTGAGGAAGCAGCAGCGAAGTGCTGTTCGCTCCAAGCCAAAGCCTCTGCGAAAGCACAACATTCGCTGAGAAATGTTCTGCGGGCTGCTGCTGCTTGCCTGAGCCCAGTCTCGCGGTGGGAGAAACCCCCATACAGCGAAAGCCTCTTTGCCTTGGCATCTCCCCTGGGAAAGCACAACGTTCCTTGGGAAATCAGAGTTGGGTTTGGGGATGCTGCTGCTGCTTGCCTGAGCTAGATCCGAAGCACGGTGCAAGATACCCGCATGGAGCGAAATACTCTTTGCCCCAGCATCCCCTCTGCCTGAGAGAGAAGCCAAGTGTGGGGAAGGCGCAGCAAACGGTCCCGGAAAAGAGAAGAAGCCGTTGGCTGTGGGGTCGGGAAACGCTCGGGAAGCAGGATAGCCTGCAGTGGCACGAACAGCAGGCCCGTGGCAAGACAAGTGTCACCCGCTCCCTGCGCGGAGAGATGGAAGCCTGGCTGCTAAGGAGAAATTAGGGGACGACTAGAGCAGAGGCGCGTGCTCCACTCTGAGGAAGGAGTCTGGGCAGAAGGCAGGCCTGTCCTGTGCCTCTGGACCCAAGGGGACAGCATCTCCTTGGCCACCTGTCCCAAGGGCAGACTTGGGCTTGCCACCAGGTGCCATACCCGGAACTCACAAAAACAACCCCATGGAGAAACGGGCAGTCAGATACCGTCTTCCACCAAGATGTGGCAGCGATGGGAGTGTCAGGGGTGTGCCGGGAAAGAGTGGAGACAGTGACCCACAGTTCCCCATCCCAGTGCACGGGCCGTGTGCAGTGATCCAGTCGCCACTTCTCTCCTGTGTTGAAGGCACTGGCCGAGACCCCGAGTCTGCCTGAGCGCCAAAGCAAAAGGCAAAGCCTTACCTAGCCCAGGAGGTGGTAATAGGAATAGAGTGCCATGCTAGGACAAGCACGCTGCTGCAGGGTTGTGACGATGTCTGCTTAGTTCGGCATAGCAAGGTGAAACCTGGGCGTGAACTTGGAGGCCGGAAAAGCAATTCCCAAGAGGCACCAGCTCTCCCGTGGCTCTTCTTCCTTGCTGCGACAGAGCGAACACCCAAGCCTTTCTGAGGAAGCAGCAGCGAAATACGGTTCGTGCCAAGCTAAAAACATCTGCGAAAGCTTTGCAGTCGCTGCGAAATCAGAGTCGGTTCTGCGGGCTGCTGTTGCTGCTTGCCTTAGACTAGTATTCGAAGCACGATGGGAGAAACCCGCCTAGAGCGTAAGCCTCTTTGCCCTGGCATCTCCTCTGGGAAAGCACAGCATTCTTTGGGAAACCAGAGTCCGGACTGAAGGATGCTTCTGTTTGCCAGAGCTGGTCTCCTCAACATGGTGCAATGAACCCGCATTGAGCGAAATCCTCTATGCCTGGGCATCCCCTCTGCCTGAGAGAGAAGCGCGGATGCGTCTGTGGAAAGAGCCTTAAGGAAAGGGACACGTTTTTCACTTCGCTCCCCAGGAGCATGTCTGTGGAAGGTGCAGCACGCTGCCCCTGGAGAAGAGCAGGAACCGTTGACCTTCTGGTCTGGAAACAGTTGGGAAGCAAGAGAGCCGGCCCTGGCAGGCACCGCGGCCCGTGGCAATACAAGTGTCACCCGCTCCCAGTGCAGAGAGACAGAAGCCTGGCTGCTATGGAGACAGGAGGGGATGAGTAGGACAGGGCGCGTGCTCCACTCTTAGGAAGCAGTCTTTGCAGAAAGCATGCCTGTCCTGAGCCTCTGGGCCCAAGGACACAGCAGCTCCTTGGCCACCTGTCCCTGGGGCAGACATGCGCTAGCCACCAGGCGCCTACGCTGAACTTTCAGAAAGAGTTCCCTGAAATAACGGGTAGTCAGATGCCGTCTTCCTCCAGGATGTGGAAGCCTGGAGGAGGCATGGGGTTTAAGGGGAAGGAGTGGGGACAGTCCACCAAAGCTACCTAATCAGTGCACGGGCGGTTTGCAGGGATCCTGTCACCTATCCTTTCCTGTGGGGAAAGCAATGTCCTAGTCCGCGAGTCCGCCTGAGCGACAGAGTAAAAGGCCAAGCGACGCCTACACTGGGAGATGGAAGTGTGCATAGAGTGCCATCCCTGGCTACGCATGCTACTGTAGGGTTGTGGCTGTGTCTGCTTAGTTTGGCCCGGCAGGGTGAACCCAGAACGCAAACATGGAACCCGGAAAAGCAAGGCCCAAGAGGCACCAGCACTCCCGCAGCTCGTTTGCCCTGACGCGACTGAAGCCTTGCAGAGGAAGCAGCAGCGAAGTGCAGTTCACTCCAAGCCAAAGACTCTGCGAAAGCACAACATTCGCTGAGAAATGTTCTGCGGGCTGCTGCTGCTTGCCTGAGCCCAGTCTCGCGGTGGGAGAAAGCCGCATACAGCGAAAGCCTCTTTGCCTTGGCATCTCCCCTGGGAAAGCACAACGTTCCTTGGGAAATCAGAGTTGGGTTTGGGGATGCTGCTGCTGCTTGCCTGAGCTAGTCTCCGAAGCACGGTGCAAGATACCCGCATGGAGTGAAATACTCTTTGCCCGAGCATCCCCTCTGCCTGAGAGAGAAGCCAAGTGTGGGGAAGGCGCAGCACACGGTCCCGGAGAAGAGAAGGAGCCGTTGGCCTTGGGGTCGGGAAACGCTCGGGAAGCAGGATAGCCTGCAGTGGCACGAACAGCAGGCCGGTGGAAGGACAAGTGTCACCCGCTCCCTGTGCAGAGAGATGGAAGCCTGGCTGCGAAGGAGAAATGAGGGGACGACTAGGGCAGAGGCACGTGCTCCACTCTGAGGAAGGAGTCTGGGCAGAAGGCCGGCCTGTCCTGTGCCTCTGGACCCAAGGGGACAGCATCTCCTTGGCCACCTGTCCCAAGGGCAGACTTGGGCTTGCCACCAGGTGCCATACCCGGAACGCACAGAAACAACCCCATGGAGAAACGGGCAGTCAGATGCCGTCTTCCACCAAGAAGTGGCAGCGATGTGAGTGGCAGGGGGTGTGCCGGGAAAGAGTGGAGACAGTGACCCACAGTTCCCCATCCCAGTGCACGGGCCGTGTGCAGTGATCCTGTCGCCTCTTCTCTCCTGTGTTGAAGGCACTGGCCGAGACCCCGAGTCTGATTGAGCACCAGAGTAAAAGGAGAAGACTTATCTAGCCCAGGAGATGGTAATAGGCATAGAGGGCCATGCTAGGACACGCACGCTGCTACAGGGTTGTGACTGTGTCTGCTTAGTTCGGCATAGCAAGGTGAAGCCCGGGCGTGAACTTGGAGCCCGGGAAAGCAAGGCCCAAGAGGCACCAGCTCTCCCGCAGCTCGTCTTCCCTGACGCGACTGAAGCCTTGCTGAGGAAGCAGCAGCAAAGTGCTGTTTGCTCCAAGCCAAAACCTCTGCGAAAGCACAGCATTCGCTGAGAAATGTTTTGCTGGCTGCTGCTGCTTGCCTAAGCCCAGTCTCGCGGTGGGAGAAACCCGTATACAGCAACAACTTCTTTGCCTAGGCATCTCCCATGGGAAAGCTCACCGTTCCTTGGGAAATCAGAGTTGGGTTTGGGGATGCTGCTGCTGTTTGCCTGAGCTAGATCCGAAGCACGGTGCAAGATACCCGCATGGAGCGAAATACTCTGTGCCCTAGCATCCCCTCAGCCTGAGAGAGAAGCCAAGTGTGGGGAAGGCGCAGCACACGGCCCCGGGGAAGAGAAGAAGCCGTTGGCCGTGGGGTCGGGAAACGCTCGGGAAGCAGGATAGCCTGCAGTGGCACGAACAGCAGGCCGGTGGCAAGACAAGTGTCACCCGCTCCCTGTGCGGAGAGATGGAAGCCTGGCTGCGAAGGAGAAATTAGGGGACGACTAGGGCAGAGGCGCGTGCTCCACTCTGAGGAAGGAGTCTGTGCAGAAGGTAGGCCTGTCCTGTGCCTCTGGACCCAAGGGGACAGCATCTCCTTGGCCACCTGTCCCAAGGGCAGACTTGGGCTTGCCACCAGGTGCCATACCAGGAACTCACAAAAACAACCCCATGGAGAAACGGGCAGTCAGATGCCGTCTTCCACCAAGATGTGGCAGCGATGTGAGTGTCAGGGGTGTGCCGGGAAAGAGTGGAGACAGTGACCCACAGTTCCCCATCCCAGTGCACGGGCCGTGTGCAGTGATCCAGTCGCCACTTCTCTCCTGTGTTGAAGGCACTGGCCGAGACCCCGAGTCTGCCTGAGCGCCAAAGCAAAAGGCAAAGCCTTACCTAGCCCAGGAGGTGGTAATAGGAATAGAGTGCCATGCTAGGACAAGCACGCTACTGCAGGGTTGTGACGATGTCTGCTTAGTTCGGCATAGCAAGGTGAAACCTGGGCGTGAACTTGGAGGCCGGAAAAAGCAATTCCCAAGAGGCACCAGCTCTCCCGTGGCTCTTCTTCCCTGCTGCGACAGAGCGAACACCCAAGCCTTTCTGAGGAGGGAGCAGCGAAATACGGTTCGTGCCAAGCTAAAAACATCTGCGAAAGCTTTGCAGTCGCTGCGAAATCAGAGTCGGTTCTGCGGGCTGCTGTGGCTGCTTGCCTTAGCCTAGTATTCGAAGCACGATGGGAGAAACCCGCCTAGAGCGTAAGCCTCTTTGCCCTGGCATCTCCTCTGGGAAAGCACAGCATTCTTTGGGAAACCAGAGTCCGGACTGAAGGATGCTTCTGTTTGCCAGAGCTGGTCTCCTCAGCATGGTGCAATGAACCCGCATTGAGCGAAATCCTCTATGCCTGGGCATCCCCTCTGCCTGAGAGAGAAGCGCGGTTGCGTCTGTGGAAAGAGCCTTAAGGAAAGGGACACGTTTTTCACTTCGCTCCCCAGGAGTATGTCTGTGGAAGGTGCAGCACGCTGCCCCTGGAGAAGAGCAGGAACCGTTGACCTTCTGGTCTGGAAACAGTTGGGAAGCAAGAGAGCCGGCCCTGGCAGGCACCGCGGCCCGTGGCAATACAAGTGTCACCCGCTCCCAGTGCAGAGAGACAGAAGCCTGGCTGCTATGGAGACAGGAGGGGATGAGTAGGACAGGGCGCGTGCTCCACTCTTAGGAAGCAGTCTTTGCAGAAAGCATGCCTGTCCTGAGCCTCTGGGCCCAAGGACACAGCAGCTCCTTGGCCCCCTGTCCCTGGGGCAGACATGCGCGAGCCACCAGGCGCCTACGCTGTACTTTCAGAAACAGTTCACTGAAATAACGGGTAGTCAGATGCCGTCTTCCTCCAGGATGTGGAAGCCTGGAGGAGGCATGGGGTTTAAGGGGAAGGAGTGGGGACAGTCCACCAAAGCTACCTAATCAGTGCACGGGCGGTTTGCAGGGATCCTGTCACCTATCCTTTCCTGTGGGGAAAGCAATGTCCTAGTCCGCGAGTCCGCCTGAGCGACAGAGTAAAAGGCCAAGCGACGCCTACACTGGGAGATGGAAGTGTGCATAGAGTGCCATCCCTGGCTACGCATGCTACTGTAGGGTTGTGGCTGTGTCTGCTTAGTTTGGCCTGGCAGGGTGAACCCAGGACGCGAACATGGAGCCCGGAAAAGCAAGGCCCAAGAGGCACCAGCACTCCCGCAGCTCGTTTTCCCTGACGCGACTGAAGCCTTGCTGAGGAAGCAGCAGCGAAGTGCTGTTCGCTCCAAGCCAAAGCCTCTGCGAAAGCACAACATTCGCTGAGAAATGTTCTGCGGGCTGCTGCTGCTTGCCTGAGCCCAGTCTCGCGGTGGGAGAAACCCCCATACAGCGAAAGCCTCTTTGCCTTGGCATCTCCCCTGGGAAAGCACAACGTTCCTTGGGAAATCAGAGTTGGGTTTGGGGATGCTGCTGCTGCTTGCCTGAGCTAGATCCGAAGCACGGTGCAAGATACCCGCATGGAGCGAAATACTCTTTGCCCCAGCATCCCCTCTGCCTGAGAGAGAAGCCAAGTGTGGGGAAGGCGCAGCAAACGGTCCCGGAAAAGAGAAGTAGCCGTTGGCTGTGGGGTCGGGAAACGCTCGGGAAGCAGGATAGCCTGCAGTGGCACGAACAGCAGGCCCGTGGCAAGACAAGTGTCACCCGCTCCCTGCGCGGAGAGATGGAAGCCTGGCTGCTAAGGAGAAATTAGGGGACGACTAGAGCAGAGGCGCGTGCTCCACTCTGAGGAAGGAGTCTGGGCAGAAGGCAGGCCTGTCCTGTGCCTCTGGACCCAAGGGGACAGCATCTCCTTGGCCACCTGTCCCAAGGGCAGACTTGGGCTTGCCACCAGGTGCCATACCCGGAACTCACAAAAACAACCCCATGGAGAAACGGGCAGTCAGATACCGTCTTCCACCAAGATGTGGCAGCGATGGGAGTGTCAGGGGTGTGCCGGGAAAGAGTGGAGACAGTGACCCACAGTTCCCCATCCCAGTGCACGGGCCGTGTGCAGTGATCCAGTCGCCACTTCTCTCCTGTGTTGAAGGCACTGGCCGAGACCCCGAGTCTGCCTGAGCGCCAAAGCAAAAGGCAAAGCCTTACCTAGCCCAGGAGGTGGTAATAGGAATAGAGTGCCATGCTAGGACAAGCACGCTGCTGCAGGGTTGTGACGATGTCTGCTTAGTTCGGCATAGCAAGGTGAAACCTGTGCGTGAACTTGGAGGCCGGAAAAGCAATTCCCAAGAGGCACCAGCTCTCCCGTGGCTCTTCTTCCTTGCTGCGACAGAGCGAACACCCAAGCCTTTCTGAGGAAGCAGCAGCGAAATACGGTTCGTGCCAAGCTAAAAACATCTGCGAAAGCTTTGCAGTCGCTGCGAAATCAGAGTCGGTTCTGCGGGCTGCTGTTGCTGCTTGCCTTAGCCTAGTATTCGAAGCACGATGGGAGAAACCCGCCTAGAGCGTAAGCCTCTTTGCCCTGGCATCTCCTCTGGGAAAGCACAGCATTCTTTGGGAAACCAGAGTCCGGACTGAAGGATGCTTCTGTTTGCCAGAGCTGGTCTCCTCAGCATGGTGCAATGAACCCGCATTGAGCGAAATCCTCTATGCCTGGGCATCCCCTCTGCCTGAGAGAGAAGCGCGGATGCGTCTGTGGAAAGAGCCTTAAGGAAAGGGACACGTTTTTCACTTCGCTCCCCAGGAGCATGTCTGTGGAAGGTGCAGCACGCTGCCCCTGGAGAAGAGCAGGAACCGTTGACCTTCTGGTCTGGAAACAGTTGGGAAGCAAGAGAGCCGGCCCTGGCAGGCACCGCGGCCCGTGGCAATACAAGTGTCACCCGCTCCCAGTGCAGAGAGACAGAAGCCTGGCTGCTATGGAGACAGGAGGGGATGAGTAGGACAGGGCGCGTGCTCCACTCTTAGGAAGCAGTCTTTGCAGAAAGCATGCCTGTCCTGAGCCTCTGGGCCCAAGGACACAGCAGCTCCTTGGCCACCTGTCCCTGGGGCAGACATGCGCTAGCCACCAGGCGCCTACGCTGAACTTTCAGAAAGAGTTCCCTGAAATAACGGGTAGTCAGATGCCGTCTTCCTCCAGGATGTGGAAGCCTGGAGGAGGCATGGGGTTTAAGGGGAAGGAGTGGGGACAGTCCACCAAAGCTACCTAATCAGTGCACGGGCGGTTTGCAGGGATCCTGTCACCTATCCTTTCCTGTGGGGAAAGCAATGTCCTAGTCCGCGAGTCCGCCTGAGCGACAGAGTAAAAGGCCAAGCGACGCCTACACTGGGAGATGGAAGTGTGCATAGAGTGCCATCCCTGGCTACGCATGCTACTGTAGGGTTGTGGCTGTGTCTGCTTAGTTTGGCCCGGCAGGGTGAACCCAGAACGCAAACATGGAACCCGGAAAAGCAAGGCCCAAGAGGCACCAGCACTCCCGCAGCTCGTTTGCCCTGACGCGACTGAAGCCTTGCAGAGGAAGCAGCAGCGAAGTGCAGTTCACTCCAAGCCAAAGACTCTGCGAAAGCACAACATTCGCTGAGAAATGTTCTGCGGGCTGCTGCTGCTTGCCTGAGCCCAGTCTCGCGGTGGGAGAAAGCCGCATACAGCGAAAGCCTCTTTGCCTTGGCATCTCCCCTGGGAAAGCACAACGTTCCTTGGGAAATCAGAGTTGGGTTTGGGGATGCTGCTGCTGCTTGCCTGAGCTAGTCTCCGAAGCACGGTGCAAGATACCCGCATGGAGTGAAATACTCTTTGCCCGAGCATCCCCTCTGCCTGAGAGAGAAGCCAAGTGTGGGGAAGGCGCAGCACACGGTCCCGGAGAAGAGAAGGAGCCGTTGGCCTTGGGGTCGGGAAACGCTCGGGAAGCAGGATAGCCTGCAGTGGCACGAACAGCAGGCCGGTGGAAGGACAAGTGTCACCCGCTCCCTGTGCAGAGAGATGGAAGCCTGGCTGCGAAGGAGAAATGAGGGGACGACTAGGGCAGAGGCACGTGCTCCACTCTGAGGAAGGAGTCTGGGCAGAAGGCCGGCCTGTCCTGTGCCTCTGGACCCAAGGGGACAGCATCTCCTTGGCCACCTGTCCCAAGGGCAGACTTGGGCTTGCCACCAGGTGCCATACCCGGAACGCACAGAAACAACCCCATGGAGAAACGGGCAGTCAGATGCCGTCTTCCACCAAGATGTGGCAGCGATGTGAGTGGCAGGGGGTGTGCCGGGAAAGAGTGGAGACAGTGACCCACAGTTCCCCATCCCAGTGCACGGGCCGTGTGCAGTGATCCTGTCGCCTCTTCTCTCCTGTGTTGAAGGCACTGGCCGAGACCCCGAGTCTGATTGAGCACCAGAGTAAAAGGAGAAGACTTATCTAGCCCAGGAGATGGTAATAGGCATAGAGGGCCATGCTAGGACACGCACGCTGCTACAGGGTTGTGACTGTGTCTGCTTAGTTCGGCATAGCAAGGTGAAGCCCGGGCGTGAACTTGGAGCCCGGGAAAGCAAGGCCCAAGAGGCACCAGCTCTCCCGCAGCTCGTCTTCCCTGACGCGACTGAAGCCTTGCTGAGGAAGCAGCAGCAAAGTGCTGTTTGCTCCAAGCCAAAACCTCTGCGAAAGCACAGCATTCGCTGAGAAATGTTTTGCTGGCTGCTGCTGCTTGCCTAAGCCCAGTCTCGCGGTGGGAGAAACCCGTATACAGCAACAACTTCTTTGCCTAGGCATCTCCCATGGGAAAGCTCACCGTTCCTTGGGAAATCAGAGTTGGGTTTGGGGATGCTGCTGCTGTTTGCCTGAGCTAGATCCGAAGCACGGTGCAAGATACCCGCATGGAGCGAAATACTCTTTGCCCTAGCATCCCCTCAGCCTGAGAGAGAAGCCAAGTGTGGGGAAGGCGCAGCACACGGCCCCGGGGAAGAGAAGAAGCCGTTGGCCGTGGGGTCGGGAAACGCTCGGGAAGCAGGATAGCCTGCAGTGGCACGAACAGCAGGCCGGTGGCAAGACAAGTGTCACCCGCTCCCTGCGCGGAGAGATGGAAGCCTGGCTGCTAAAAAGAAATGAGGGGACGACTAGAGCAGAGGCGCGTGCTCCACTCTGAGGAAGGAGTCTGGGCAGAAGGCAGGCCTGTCCTGTGCCTCTGGACCCAAGGGGACAGCATCTCCTTGGCCACCTGTCCCAAGGGCAGACTTGGGCTTGCCACCAGGTGCCATACCCGGAACTCACAGAAACAACCCCATGGAGAAACGGGCAGTCAGATGCCCTCTTCCACCAAGATGTGGCAGCGATGTGAGTGACAGGGGTGTGCCGGGAAAGAGTGGAGACAGTGACCCACAGTTCCCCATCCCAGTGCACGGGCCGTGTGCAGTGATCCAGTCGCCACTTCTCTCCTGTGTTGAAGGCACTGGCCGAGACCCCGAGTCTGCCTGAGCGCCAAAGCAAAAGGCAAAGCCTTACCGAGCACAGGAGATGGTAATAGGCATAGAGTGCCATGCTAGGACACGCACGCTGCTGCAGGGTTGTGACCATGTCTGCTTAGTTCGGCATAGCAAGGTGAAACCTGGGCGTGAACTTGGAGGCCGGAAAACCAATTCCCAAGAGGCACCAGCTCTCCCGTGGCTCTTCTTCCCTGCTGCGACAGAGCGAACACCCAAGCCTTTCTGAGGAGGGAGCAGCGAAATACGGTTCGTGCCAAGCTAAAAACATCTGCGAAAGCTTAGCAGTCGCTGCGAAATCAGAGTCGGTTCTGCGGGCTGCTGTGGCTGCTTGCCTTAGCCTAGTATTCGAAGCACGATGGGAGAAACCCGCCTAGAGCGTAAGCCTCTTTGCCCTGGCATCTCCTCTGGGAAAGCACAGCATTCTTTGGGAAACCAGAGTCCGGACTGAAGGATGCTTCTGTTTGCCAGAGCTGGTCTCCTCAGCATGGTGCAATGAACCCGCATTGAGCGAAATCCTCTATGCCTGGGCATCCCCTCTGCCTGAGAGAGAAGCGCGGTTGCGTCTGTGGAAAGAGCCTTAAGGAAAGGGACACGTTTTTCACTTCGCTCCCCAGGAGCATGTCTGTGGAAGGTGCAGCACGCTGCCCCTGGAGAAGAGCAGGAACCGTTGACCTTCTGGTCTGGAAACAGTTGGGAAGCAAGAGAGCCGGCCCTGGCAGGCACCGCGGCCCGTGGCAATACAAGTGTCACCCGCTCCCAGTGCAGAGAGACAGAAGCCTGGCTGTTATGGAGACAGGAGGGGATGAGTAGGACAGGGCGCGTGCTCCACTCTTAGGAAGCAGTCTTTGCAGAAAGCATGCCTGTCCTGAGCCTCTGGGCCCAAGGACACAGCAGCTCCTTGGCCACCTGTCCCTGGGGCAGACATGCGCTAGCCACCAGGCGCCTACGCTGAACTTTCAGAAAGAGTTCCCTGAAATAACGGGTAGTCAGATGCCGTCTTCCTCCAGGATGTGGAAGCCTGGAGGAGGCATGGGGTTTAAGGGGAAGGAGTGGGGACAGTCCACCAAAGCTACCTAATCAGTGCACGGGCGGTTTGCAGGGATCCTGTCACCTATCCTTTCCTGTGGGGAAAGCAATGTCCTAGTCCGCGAGTCCGCCTGAGCGACAGAGTAAAAGGCCAAGCGACGCCTACGCTGGGAGATGGAAGTGTGCATAGAGTGCCATCCCTGGCTACGCATGCTACTGTAGGGTTGTGGCTGTGTCTGCTTAGTTTGGCCTGGCAGGGTGAACCCAGGACGCGAACATGGAGCCCGGAAAAGCAAGGCCCAAGAGGCACCAGCACTCCCGCAGCTCGTTTTCCCTGACGCGACTGAAGCCTTGCTGAGGAAGCAGCAGCGAAGTGCTGTTCGCTCCAAGCCAAAGCCTCTGCGAAAGCACAACATTCGCTGAGAAATGTTCTGCGGGCTGCTGCTGCTTGCCTGAGCCCTGTCTCGCGGTGGGAGAAAGCCGCATACAGCGAAAGCCTCTTTGCCTTGGCATCTCCCCTGGGAAAGCACAACGTTCCTTGGGAAATCAGAGTTGGGTTTGGGGATGCTGCTGCTGCTTCCCTGAGCTAGTCTCCGAAGCACGGTGCAAGATACCCGCATGGAGTGAAATACTCTTTGCCCGAGCATCCCCTCTGCCTGAGAGAGAAGCCAAGTGTGGGGAAGGTGCAGCACACGGTCCCGGAGAAGAGAAGGAGCCGTTGGCCTTGGGGTCGGGAAACGCTCGGGAAGCAGGATAGCCTGCAGTGGCACGAACAGCAGGCCGGTGGCAAGACAAGTGTCACCCGCTCCCTGTGCGGAGAGATGGAAGCCTGGCTGCGAAGGAGAAATGAGGGGACGACTAGGGCAGAGGCGCGTGCTCCACTCTGAGGAAGGAGTCTGGGCAGAAGGCCGGCCTGTCATGTGCCTCTGGACCCAAGGGGACAGCATCTCCTTGGCCACCTGTCCCAAGGGCAGACTTGGGCTTGCCACCAGGTGCCATACCCGGAACGCACAGAAACAACCCCATGGAGAAACGGGCAGTCAGATGCCGTCTTCCACCAAGATGTGGCAGCGATGTGAGTGGCAGGGGGTGTGCCGGGAAAGAGTGGAGACAGTGACCCACAGTTCCCCATCCCAGTGCACGGGCCGTGTGCAGTGATCCTGTCGCCTCTTCTCTCCTGTGTTGAAGGCACTGGCCGAGACCCCGAGTCTGATTGAGCACCAGAGTAAAAGGAGAAGACTTATCTAGCCCAGGAGATGGTAATAGGCATAGAGGGCCATGCTAGGACACGCACGCTGCTGCAGGGTTGTGACTGTGTCTGCTTAGTTCGGCATAGCAAGGTGAAGCCCGGGCGTGAACTTGGAGCCCGGGAAAGCAAGGCCCAAGAGGCACCAGCTCTCCCGCAGCTCGTCTTCCCTGACGCGACTGAAGCCTTGCTGAGGAAGCAGCAGCAAAGTGCTGTTTGCTCCAAGCCAAAACCTCTGCGAAAGCACAGCATTCGCTGAGAAATGTTTTGCTGGCTGCTGCTGCTTGCCTAAGCCCAGTCTCGCGGTGGGAGAAACCCGTATACAGCAACAACTTCTTTGCCTAGGCATCTCCCATGGGAAAGCTCACCGTTCCTTGGGAAATCAGAGTTGGGTTTGGGGATGCTGCTGCTGTTTGCCTGAGCTAGATCCGAAGCACGGTGCAAGATACCCGCATGGAGCGAAATACTCTTTGCCCTAGCATCCCCTCAGCCTGAGAGAGAAGCCAAGTGTGGGGAAGGCGCAGCACACGGCCCCGGGGAAGAGAAGAAGCCGTTGGCCGTGGGGTCGGGAAACGCTCGGGAAGCAGGATAGCCTGCAGTGGCACGAACAGCAGGCCGGTGGCAAGACAAGTGTCACCCGCTCCCTGCGCGGAGAGATGGAAGCCTGGCTGCTAAAAAGAAATGAGGGGACGACTAGAGCAGAGGCGCGTGCTCCACTCTGAGGAAGGAGTCTGGGCAGAAGGCAGGCCTGTCCTGTGCCTCTGGACCCAAGGGGACAGCATCTCCTTGGCCACCTGTCCCAAGGGCAGACTTGGGCTTGCCACCAGGTGCCATACCCGGAACTCACAGAAACAACCCCATGGAGAAACGGGCAGTCAGATGCCCTCTTCCACCAAGATGTGGCAGCGATGTGAGTGGCAGGGGTGTGCCGGGAAAGAGTGGAGACAGTGACCCACAGTTCCCCATCCCAGTGCACGGGCCGTGTGCAGTGATCCAGTCGCCACTTCTCTCCTGTGTTGAAGGCACTGGCCGAGACCCCGAGTCTGCCTGAGCGCCAAAGCAAAAGGCAAAGCCTTACCGAGCACAGGAGAAGGTAATAGGCATAGAGTGCCATGCTAGGACACGCACGCTGCTGCAGGGTTGTGACCATGTCTGCTTAGTTCGGCATAGCAAGGTGAAACCTGGGCGTGAACTTGGAGGCCGGAAAAGCAATTCCCAAGAGGCACCAGCTCTCCCGTGGCTCTTCTTCCCTGCTGCGACAGAGCGAACACCCAAGCCTTTCTGAGGAGGGAGCAGCGAAATACGGTTCGTGCCAAGCTAAAAACATCTGCGAAAGCTTAGCAGTCGCTGCGAAATCAGAGTCGGTTCTGCGGGCTGCTGTGGCTGCTTGCCTTAGCCTAGTATTCGAAGCACGATGGGAGAAACCCGCCTAGAGCGTAAGCCTCTTTGCCCTGGCATCTCCTCTGGGAAAGCACAGCATTCTTTGGGAAACCAGAGTCCGGACTGAAGGATGCTTCTGTTTGCCAGAGCTGGTCTCCTCAGCATGGTGCAATGAACCCGCATTGAGCGAAATCCTCTATGCCTGGGCATCCCCTCTGCCTGAGAGAGAAGCGCGGTTGCGTCTGTGGAAAGAGCCTTAAGGAAAGGGACACGTTTTTCACTTCGCTCCCCAGGAGCATGTCTGTGGAAGGTGCAGCACGCTGCCCCTGGAGAAGAGCAGGAACCGTTGACCTTCTGGTCTGGAAACAGTTGGGAAGCAAGAGAGCCGGCCCTGGCAGGCACCGCGGCCCGTGGCAATACAAGTGTCACCCGCTCCCAGTGCAGAGAGACAGAAGCCTGGCTGCTATGGAGACAGGAGGGGATGAGTAGGACAGGGCGCGTGCTCCACTCTTAGGAAGCAGTCTTTGCAGAAAGCATGCCTGTCCTGAGCCTCTGGGCCCAAGGACACAGCAGCTCCTTGGCCACCTGTCCCTGGGGCAGACATGCGCTAGCCAACAGGCGCCTACGCTGAACTTTCAGAAAGAGTTCCCTGAAATAACGGGTAGTCAGATGCCGTCTTCCTCCAGGATGTGGAAGCCTGGAGGAGGCATGGGGTTTAAGGGGAAGGAGTGGGGACAGTCCACCAAAGCTACCTAATCAGTGCACGGGCGGTTTGCAGGGATCCTGTCACCTATCCTTTCCTGTGGGGAAAGCAATGTCCTAGTCCGCGAGTCCGCCTGAGCGACAGAGTAAAAGGCCAAGCGACGCCTACGCTGGGAGATGGAAGTGTGCATAGAGTGCCATCCCTGGCTACGCATGCTACTGTAGGGTTGTGGCTGTGTCTGCTTAGTTTGGCCTGGCAGGGTGAACCCAGGACGCGAACATGGAGCCCGGAAAAGCAAGGCCCAAGAGGCACCAGCACTCCCGCAGCTCGTTTTCCCTGACGCGACTGAAGCCTTGCTGAGGAAGCAGCAGCGAAGTGCTGTTCGCTCCAAGCCAAAGCCTCTGCGAAAGCACAACATTCGCTGAGAAATGTTCTGCGGGCTGCTGCTGCTTGCCTGAGCCCAGTCTCGCGGTGGGAGAAACCCCCATACAGCGAAAGCCTCTTTGCCTTGGCATCTCCCCTGGGAAAGCACAACGTTCCTTGGGAAATCAGAGTTGGGTTTGGGGATGCTGCTGCTGCTTGCCTGAGCTAGATCCGAAGCACGGTGCAAGATACCCGCATGGAGCGAAATACTCTTTGCCCTAGCATCCCCTCTGCCTGAGAGAGAAGCCAAGTGTGGGGAAGGCGCAGCAAACGGTCCCGGAAAAGAGAAGAAGCCGTTGGCTGTGGGGTCGGGAAACGCTAGGGAAGCAGGATAGCCTGCAGTGGCACGAACAGCAGGCCGGTGGCAAGACAAGTGTCACCCGCTCCCTGCGCGGAGAGATGGAAGCCTGGCTGCTAAGGAGAAATTAGGGGACGACTAGGGCAGAGGCGCGTGCTCCACTCTGAGGAAGGAGTCTGTGCAGAAGGTAGGCCTGTCCTGTGCCTCTGGACCCAAGGGGACAGCATCTCCTTGGCCACCTGTCCCAAGGGCAGACTTGGGCTTGCCACCAGGTGCCATACCAGGAACTCACAAAAACAACCCCATGGAGAAACGGGCAGTCAGATGCCGTCTTCCACCAAGATGTGGCAGCGATGTGAGTGTCAGGGGTGTGCCGGGAAAGAGTGGAGACAGTGACCCACAGTTCCCCATCCCAGTGCACGGGCCGTGTGCAGTGATCCAGTCGCCACTTCTCTCCTGTGTTGAAGGCACTGGCCGAGACCCCGAGTCTGCCTGAGCGCCAAAGCAAAAGGCAAAGCCTTACCTAGCCCAGGAGGTGGTAATAGGAATAGAGTGCCATGCTAGGACAAGCACGCTACTGCAGGGTTGTGACGATGTCTGCTTAGTTCGGCATAGCAAGGTGAAACCTGGGCGTGAACTTGGAGGCCGGAAAAGCAATTCCCAAGAGGCACCAGCTCTCCCGTGGCTCTTCTTCCCTGCTGCGACAGAGCGAACACCCAAGCCTTTCTGAGGAGGGAGCAGCGAAATACGGTTCGTGCCAAGCTAAAAACATCTGCGAAAGCTTTGCAGTCGCTGCGAAATCAGAGTCGGTTCTGCGGGCTGCTGTGGCTGCTTGCCTTAGCCTAGTATTCGAAGCACGATGGGAGAAACCCGCCTAGAGCGTAAGCCTCTTTGCCCTGGCATCTCCTCTGGGAAAGCACAGCATTCTTTGGGAAACCAGAGTCCGGACTGAAGGATGCTTCTGTTTGCCAGAGCTGGTCTCCTCAGCATGGTGCAATGAACCCGCATTGAGCGAAATCCTCTATGCCTGGGCATCCCCTCTGCCTGAGAGAGAAGCGCGGTTGCGTCTGTGGAAAGAGCCTTAAGGAAAGGGACACGTTTTTCACTTCGCTCCCCAGGAGTATGTCTGTGGAAGGTGCAGCACGCTGCCCCTGGAGAAGAGCAGGAACCGTTGACCTTCTGGTCTGGAAACAGTTGGGAAGCAAGAGAGCCGGCCCTGGCAGGCACCGCGGCCCGTGGCAATACAAGTGTCACCCGCTCCCAGTGCAGAGAGACAGAAGCCTGGCTGCTATGGAGACAGGAGGGGATGAGTAGGACAGGGCGCGTGCTCCACTCTTAGGAAGCAGTCTTTGCAGAAAGCATGCCTGTCCTGAGCCTCTGGGCCCAAGGACACAGCAGCTCCTTGGCCCCCTGTCCCTGGGGCAGACATGCGCGAGCCACCAGGCGCCTACGCTGAACTTTCAGAAACAGTTCACTGAAATAACGGGTAGTCAGATGCCGTCTTCCTCCAGGATGTGGAAGCCTGGAGGAGGCATGGGGTTTAAGGGGAAGGAGTGGGGACAGTCCACCAAAGCTACCTAATCAGTGCACGGGCGGTTTGCAGGGATCCTGTCACCTATCCTTTCCTGTGGGGAAAGCAATGTCCTAGTCCGCGAGTCCGCCTGAGCGACAGAGTAAAAGGCCAAGCGACGCCTACGCTGGGAGATGGAAGTGTGCATAGAGTGCCATCCCTGGCTACGCATGCTACTGTAGGGTTGTGGCTGTGTCTGCTTAGTTTGGCCTGGCAGGGTGAACCCAGGACGCGAACATGGAGCCCGGAAAAGCAAGGCCCAAGAGGCACCAGCACTCCCGCAGCTCGTTTTCCCTGACGCGACTGAAGCCTTGCTGAGGAAGCAGCAGCGAAGTGCTGTTCGCTCCAAGCCAAAGCCTCTGCGAAAGCACAACATTCGCTGAGAAATGTTCTGCGGGCTGCTGCTGCTTGCCTGAGCCCAGTCTCGCGGTGGGAGAAACCCCCATACAGCGAAAGCCTCTTTGCCTTGGCATCTCCCCTGGGAAAGCACAACGTTCCTTGGGAAATCAGAGTTGGGTTTGGGGATGCTGCTGCTGCTTGCCTGAGCTAGATCCGAAGCACGGTGCAAGATACCCGCATGGAGCGAAATACTCTTTGCCCTAGCATCCCCTCTGCCTGAGAGAGAAGCCAAGTGTGGGGAAGGCGCAGCAAACGGTCCCGGAAAAGAGAAGAAGCCGTTGGCTGTGGGGTCGGGAAACGCTCGGGAAGCAGGATAGCCTGCAGTGGCACGAACAGCAGGCCCGTGGCAAGACAAGTGTCACCCGCTCCCTGCGCGGAGAGATGGAAGCCTGGCTGCTAAGGAGAAATTAGGGGACGACTAGAGCAGAGGCGCGTGCTCCACTCTGAGGAAGGAGTCTGGGCAGAAGGCAGGCCTGTCCTGTGCCTCTGGACCCAAGGGGACAGCATCTCCTTGGCCACCTGTCCCAAGGGCAGACTTGGGCTTGCCACCAGGTGCCATACCCGGAACTCACAAAAACAACCCCATGGAGAAACGGGCAGTCAGATACCGTCTTCCACCAAGATGTGGCAGCGATGGGAGTGTCAGGGGTGTGCCGGGAAAGAGTGGAGACAGTGACCCACAGTTCCCCATCCCAGTGCACGGGCCGTGTGCAGTGATCCAGTCGCCACTTCTCTCCTGTGTTGAAGGCACTGGCCGAGACCCCGAGTCTGCCTGAGCGCCAAAGCAAAAGGCAAAGCCTTACCTAGCCCAGGAGGTGGTAATAGGAATAGAGTGCCATGCTAGGACAAGCACGCTGCTGCAGGGTTGTGACGATGTCTGCTTAGTTCGGCATAGCAAGGTGAAACCTGGGCGTGAACTTGGAGGCCGGAAAAGCAATTCCCAAGAGGCACCAGCTCTCCCGTGGCTCTTCTTCCTTGCTGCGACAGAGCGAACACCCAAGCCTTTCTGAGGAAGCAGCAGCGAAATACGGTTCGTGCCAAGCTAAAAACATCTGCGAAAGCTTTGCAGTCGCTGCGAAATCAGAGTCGGTTCTGCGGGCTGCTGTTGCTGCTTGCCTTAGACTAGTATTCGCAGCACGATGGGAGAAACCCGCCTAGAGCGTAAGCCTCTTTGCCCTGGCATCTCCTCTGGGAAAGCACAGCATTCTTTGGGAAACCAGAGTCCGGACTGAAGGATGCTTCTGTTTGCCAGAGCTGGTCTCCTCAGCATGGTGCAATGAACCCGCATTGAGCGAAATCCTCTATGCCTGGGCATCCCCTCTGCCTGAGAGAGAAGCGCGGTTGCGTCTGTGGAAAGAGCCTTAAGGAAAGGGACACGTTTTTCACTTCGCTCCCCAGGAGCATGTCTGTGGAAGGTGCAGCACGCTGCCCCTGGAGAAGAGCAGGAACCGTTGACCTTCTGGTCTGGAAACAGTTGGGAAGCAAGAGAGCCGGCCCTGGCAGGCACCGCGGCCCGTGGCAATACAAGTGTCACCCGCTCCCAGTGCAGAGAGACAGAAGCCTGGCTGCTATGGAGACAGGAGGGGATGAGTAGGACAGGGCGCGTGCTCCACTCTTAGGAAGCAGTCTTTGCAGAAAGCATGCCTGTCCTGAGCCTCTGGGCCCAAGGACACAGCAGCTCCTTGGCCACCTGTCCCTGGGGCAGACATGCGCTAGCCAACAGGCGCCTACGCTGAACTTTCAGAAAGAGTTCCCTGAAATAACGGGTAGTCAGATGCCGTCTTCCTCCAGGATGTGGAAGCCTGGAGGAGGCATGGGGTTTAAGGGGAAGGAGTGGGGACAGTCCACCAAAGCTACCTAATCAGTGCACGGGCGGTTTGCAGGGATCCTGTCACCTATCCTTTCCTGTGGGGAAAGCAATGTCCTAGTCCGCGAGTCCGCCTGAGCGACAGAGTAAAAGGCCAAGCGACGCCTACACTGGGAGATTGAAGTGTGCATAGAGTGCCATCCCTGGCTACGCATGCTACTGTAGGGTTGTGGCTGTGTCTGCTTAGTTTGGCCCGGCAGGGTGAACCCAGAACGCAAACATGGAGCCCGGAAAAGCAAGGCCCAAGAGGCACCAGCTCTCGCGCAGCTCGTTTGCCCTGACGCGACTGAAGCCTTGCAGAGGAAGCAGCAGCGAAGTGCAGTTCACTCCAAGCCAAAGACTCTGCGAAAGCACAACATTCGCTGAGAAATGTTCTGCGGGCTGCTGCTGCTTGCCTGAGCCCAGTCTCGCGGTGGGAGAAAGCCGCATACAGCGAAAGCCTCTTTGCCTTGGCATCTCCCCTGGGAAAGCACAACGTTCCTTGGGAAATCAGAGTTGGGTTTAGGGATGCTGCTGCTGCTTGCCTGAGCTAGTCTCCGAAGCACGGTGCAAGATACCCGCATGGAGTGAAATACTCTTTTCCCGAGCATCCCCTCTGCCTGAGAGAGAAGCCAAGTGTGGGGAAGGCGCAGCACACGGTCCCGGAGAAGAGAAGGAGCCGTTGGCCTTGGGGTCGGGAAACGCTCGGGAAGCAGGATAGCCTGCAGTGGCACGAACAGCAGGCCGGTGGGAAGACAAGTGTCACCCGCTCCCTGTGCAGAGAGATGGAAGCCTGGCTGCGAAGGAGAAATGAGGGGACGACTAGGGCAGAGGCACGTGCTCCACTCTGAGGAAGGAGTCTGGGCAGAAGGCCGGCCTGTCCTGTGCCTCTGGACCCAAGGGGACAGCATCTCCTTGGCCACCTGTCCCAAGGGCAGACTTGGGCTTGCCACCAGGTGCCATACCCGGAACGCACAGAAACAACCCCATGGAGAAACGGGCAGTCAGATGCCGTCTTCCACCAAGATGTGGCAGCGATGTGAGTGGCAGGGGGTGTGCCGGGAAAGAGTGGAGACAGTGACCCACAGTTCCCCATCCCAGTGCACGGGCCGTGTGCAGTGATCCTGTCGCCTCTTCTCTCCTGTGTTGAAGGCACTGGCCGAGACCCCGAGTCTGATTGAGCACCAGAGTAAAAGGAGAAGACTTATCTAGCCCAGGAGATGGTAATAGGCATAGAGGGCCATGCTAGGACACGCACGCTGCTACAGGGTTGTGACTGTGTCTGCTTAGTTCGGCATAGCAAGGTGAAGCCCGGGCGTGAACTTGGAGCCCGGGAAAGCAAGGCCCAAGAGGCACCAGCTCTCCCGCAGCTCGTCTTCCCTGACGCGACTGAAGCCTTGCTGAGGAAGCAGCAGCAAAGTGCTGTTTGCTCCAAGCCAAAACCTCTGCGAAAGCACAGCATTCGCTGAGAAATGTTTTGCTGGCTGCTGCTGCTTGCCTAAGCCCAGTCTCGCGGTGGGAGAAACCCGTATACAGCAACAACTTCTTTGCCTAGGCATCTCCCATGGGAAAGCTCACCGTTCCTTGGGAAATCAGAGTTGGGTTTGGGGATGCTGCTGCTGTTTGCCTGAGCTAGATCCGAAGCACGGTGCAAGATACCCGCATGGAGCGAAATACTCTTTGCCCTAGCATCCCCTCAGCCTGAGAGAGAAGCCAAGTGTGGGGAAGGCGCAGCACACGGCCCCGGGGAAGAGAAGAAGCCGTTGGCCGTGGGGTCGGGAAACGCTCGGGAAGCAGGATAGCCTGCAGTGGCACGAACAGCAGGCCGGTGGCAAGACAAGTGTCACCCGCTCCCTGCGCGGAGAGATGGAAGCCTGGCTGCTAAAAAGAAATGAGGGGACGACTAGAGCAGAGGCGCGTGCTCCACTCTGAGGAAGGAGTCTGGGCAGAAGGCAGGCCTGTCCTGTGCCTCTGGACCCAAGGGGACAGCATCTCCTTGGCCACCTGTCCCAAGGGCAGACTTGGGCTTGCCACCAGGTGCCATACCCGGAACTCACAGAAACAACCCCATGGAGAAACGGGCAGTCAGATGCCCTCTTCCACCAAGATGTGGCAGCGATGTGAGTGGCAGGGGTGTGCCGGGAAAGAGTGGAGACAGTGACCCACAGTTCCCCATCCCAGTGCACGGGCCGTGTGCAGTGATCCAGTCGCCACTTCTCTCCTGTGTTGAAGGCACTGGCCGAGACCCCGAGTCTGCCTGAGCGCCAAAGCAAAAGGCAAAGCCTTACCGAGCACAGGAGATGGTAATAGGCATAGAGTGCCATGCTAGGACACGCACGCTGCTGCAGGGTTGTGACCATGTCTGCTTAGTTCGGCATAGCAAGGTGAAACCTGGGCGTGAACTTGGAGGCCGGAAAAGCAATTCCCAAGAGGCACTAGCTCTCCCGTGGCTCTTCTTCCCTGCTGCGACAGAGCGAACACCCAAGCCTTTCTGAGGAGGGAGCAGCGAAATACGGTTCGTGCCAAGCTAAAAACATCTGCGAAAGCTTAGCAGTCGCTGCGAAATCAGAGTCGGTTCTGCGGGCTGCTGTGGCTGCTTGCCTTAGCCTAGTATTCGAAGCACGATGGGAGAAACCCGCCTAGAGCGTAAGCCTCTTTGCCCTGGCATCTCCTCTGGGAAAGCACAGCATTCTTTGGGAAACCAGAGTCCGGACTGAAGGATGCTTCTGTTTGCCAGAGCTGGTCTCCTCAGCATGGTGCAATGAACCCGCATTGAGCGAAATCCTCTATGCCTGGGCATCCCCTCTGCCTGAGAGAGAAGCGCGGTTGCGTCTGTGGAAAGAGCCTTAAGGAAAGGGACACGTTTTTCACTTCGCTCCCCAGGAGCATGTCTGTGGAAGGTGCAGCACGCTGCCCCTGGAGAAGAGCAGGAACCGTTGACCTTCTGGTCTGGAAACAGTTGGGAAGCAAGAGAGCCGGCCCTGGCAGGCACCGCGGCCCGTGGCAATACAAGTGTCACCCGCTCCCAGTGCAGAGAGACAGAAGCCTGGCTGTTATGGAGACAGGAGGGGATGAGTAGGACAGGGCGCGTGCTCCACTCTTAGGAAGCAGTCTTTGCAGAAAGCATGCCTGTCCTGAGCCTCTGGGCCCAAGGACACAGCAGCTCCTTGGCCACCTGTCCCTGGGGCAGACATGCGCTAGCCACCAGGCGCCTACGCTGAACTTTCAGAAAGAGTTCCCTGAAATAACGGGTAGTCAGATGCCGTCTTCCTCCAGGATGTGGAAGCCTGGAGGAGGCATGGGGTTTAAGGGGAAGGAGTGGGGACAGTCCACCAAAGCTACCTAATCAGTGCACGGGCGGTTTGCAGGGATCCTGTCACCTATCCTTTCCTGTGGGGAAAGCAATGTCCTAGTCCGCGAGTCCGCCTGAGCGACAGAGTAAAAGGCCAAGCGACGCCTACACTGGGAGATGGAAGTGTGCATAGAGTGCCATCCCTGGCTACGCATGCTACTGTAGGGTTGTGGCTGTGTCTGCTTAGTTTGGCCTGGCAGGGTGAACCCAGGACGCGAACATGGAGCCCGGAAAAGCAAGGCCCAAGAGGCACCAGCACTCCCGCAGCTCGTTTTCCCTGACGCGACTGAAGCCTTGCTGAGGAAGCAGCAGCGAAGTGCTGTTCGCTCCAAGCCAAAGCCTCTGCGAAAGCACAACATTCGCTGAGAAATGTTCTGCGGGCTGCTGCTGCTTGCCTGAGCCCTGTCTCGCGGTGGGAGAAAGCCGCATACAGCGAAAGCCTCTTTGCCTTGGCATCTCCCCTGGGAAAGCACAACGTTCCTTGGGAAATCAGAGTTGGGTTTGGGGATGCTGCTGCTGCTTGCCTGAGCTAGTCTCCGAAGCACGGTGCAAGATACCCGCATGGAGTGAAATACTCTTTGCCCGAGCATCCCCTCTGCCTGAGAGAGAAGCCAAGTGTGGGGAAGGTGCAGCACACGGTCCTGGAGAAGAGAAGGAGCCGTTGGCCTTGGGGTCGGGAAACGCTCGGGAAGCAGGATAGCCTGCAGTGGCACGAACAGCAGGCCGGTGGCAAGACAAGTGTCACCCGCTCCCTGTGCGGAGAGATGGAAGCCTGGCTGCGAAGGAGAAATGAGGGGACGACTAGGGCAGAGGCGCGTGCTCCACTCTGAGGAAGGAGTCTGGGCAGAAGGCCGGCCTGTCATGTGCCTCTGGACCCAAGGGGACAGCATCTCCTTGGCCACCTGTCCCAAGGGCAGACTTGGGCTTGCCACCAGGTGCCATACCCGGAACGCACAGAAACAACCCCATGGAGAAACGGGCAGTCAGATGCCGTCTTCCACCAAGATGTGGCAGCGATGTGAGTGGCAAGGGGTGTGCCGGGAAAGAGTGGAGACAGTGACCCACAGTTCCCCATCCCAGTGCACGGGCCGTGTGCAGTGATCCTGTCGCCTCTTCTCTCCTGTGTTGAAGGCACTGGCCGAGACCCCGAGTCTGATTGAGCACCAGAGTAAAAGGAGAAGACTTATCTAGCCCAGGAGATGGTAATAGGCATAGAGGGCCATGCTAGGACACGCACGCTGCTGCAGGGTTGTGACTGTGTCTGCTTAGTTCGGCATAGCAAGGTGAAGCCCGGGCGTGAACTTGGAGCCCGGGAAAGCAAGGCCCAAGAGGCACCAGCTCTCCCGCAGCTCGTCTTCCCTGACGCGACTGAAGCCTTGCTGAGGAAGCAGCAGCAAAGTGCTGTTTGCTCCAAGCCAAAACCTCTGCGAAAGCACAGCATTCGCTGAGAAATGTTTTGCTGGCTGCTGCTGCTTGCCTAAGCCCAGTCTCGCGGTGGGAGAAACCCGTATACAGCAACAACTTCTTTGCCTAGGCATCTCCCATGGGAAAGCTCACCGTTCCTTGGGAAATCAGAGTTGGGTTTGGGGATGCTGCTGCTGTTTGCCTGAGCTAGATCCGAAGCACGGTGCAAGATACCCGCATGGAGCGAAATACTCTTTGCCCTAGCATCCCCTCAGCCTGAGAGAGAAGCCAAGTGTGGGGAAGGCGCAGCACACGGCCCCGGGGAAGAGAAGAAGCCGTTGGCCGTGGGGTCGGGAAACGCTCGGGAAGCAGGATAGCCTGCAGTGGCACGAACAGCAGGCCGGTGGCAAGACAAGTGTCACCCGCTCCCTGCGCGGAGAGATGGAAGCCTGGCTGCTAAAAAGAAATGAGGGGACGACTAGAGCAGAGGCGCGTGCTCCACTCTGAGGAAGGAGTCTGGGCAGAAGGCAGGCCTGTCCTGTGCCTCTGGACCCAAGGGGACAGCATCTCCTTGGCCACCTGTCCCAAGGGCAGACTTGGGCTTGCCACCAGGTGCCATACCCGGAACTCACAGAAACAACCCCATGGAGAAACGGGCAGTCAGATGCCCTCTTCCACCAAGATGTGGCAGCGATGTGAGTGGCAGGGGTGTGCCGGGAAAGAGTGGAGACAGTGACCCACAGTTCCCCATCCCAGTGCACGGGCCGTGTGCAGTGATCCAGTCGCCACTTCTCTCCTGTGTTGAAGGCACTGGCCGAGACCCCGAGTCTGCCTGAGCGCCAAAGCAAAAGGCAAAGCCTTACCGAGCACAGGAGATGGTAATAGGCATAGAGTGCCATGCTAGGACACGCACGCTGCTGCAGGGTTGTGACCATGTCTGCTTAGTTCGGCATAGCAAGGTGAAACCTGGGCGTGAACTTGGAGGCCGGAAAACCAATTCCCAAGAGGCACCAGCTCTCCCGTGGCTCTTCTTCCCTGCTGCGACAGAGCGAACACCCAAGCCTTTCTGAGGAGGGAGCAGCGAAATACGGTTCGTGCCAAGCTAAAAACATCTGCGAAAGCTTAGCAGTCGCTGCGAAATCAGAGTCGGTTCTGCGGGCTGCTGTGGCTGCTTGCCTTAGCCTAGTATTCGAAGCACGATGGGAGAAACCCGACTAGAGCGTAAGCCTCTTTGCCCTGGCATCTCCTCTGGGAAAGCACAGCATTCTTTGGGAAACCAGAGTCCGGACTGAAGGATGCTTCTGTTTGCCAGAGCTGGTCTCCTCAGCATGGTGCAATGAACCCGCATTGAGCGAAATCCTCTATGCCTGGGCATCCCCTCTGCCTGAGAGAGAAGCGCGGTTGCGTCTGTGGAAAGAGCCTTAAGGAAAGGGACACGTTTTTCACTTCGCTCCCCAGGAGCATGTCTGTGGAAGGTGCAGCACGCTGCCCCTGGAGAAGAGCAGGAACCGTTGACCTTCTGGTCTGGAAACAGTTGGGAAGCAAGGGAGCCGGCCCTGGCAGGCACCGCGGCCCGTGGCAATACAAGTGTCACCCGCTCCCAGTGCAGAGAGACAGAAGCCTGGCTGCTATGGAGACAGGAGGGGATGAGTAGGACAGGGCGCGTGCTCCACTCTTAGGAAGCAGTCTTTGCAGAAAGCATGCCTGTCCTGAGCCTCTGGGCCCAAGGACACAGCAGCTCCTTGGCCACCTGTCCCTGGGGCAGACATGCGCTAGCCAACAGGCGCCTACGCTGAACTTTCAGAAAGAGTTCCCTGAAATAACGGGTAGTCAGATGCCGTCTTCCTCCAGGATGTGGAAGCCTGGAGGAGGCATGGGGTTTAAGGGGAAGGAGTGGGGACAGTCCACCAAAGCTACCTAATCAGTGCACGGGCGGTTTGCAGGGATCCTGTCACCTATCCTTTCCTGTGGGGAAAGCAATGTCCTAGTCCGCGAGTCCGCCTGAGCGACAGAGTAAAAGGCCAAGCGACGCCTACACTGGGAGATGGAAGTGTGCATAGAGTGCCATCCCTGGCTACGCATGCTACTGTAGGGTTGTGGCTGTGTCTGCTTAGTTTGGCCTGGCAGGGTGAACCCAGGACGCGAACATGGAGCCCGGAAAAGCAAGGCCCAAGAGGCACCAGCACTCCCGCAGCTCGTTTTCCCTGACGCGACTGAAGCCTTGCTGAGGAAGCAGCAGCGAAGTGCTGTTCGCTCCAAGCCAAAGCCTCTGCGAAAGCACAACATTCGCTGAGAAATGTTCTGCGGGCTGCTGCTGCTTGCCTGAGCCCAGTCTCGCGGTGGGAGAAACCCCCATACAGCGAAAGCCTCTTTGCCTTGGCATCTCCCCTGGGAAAGCACAACATTCCTTGGGAAATCAGAGTTGGGTTTGGGGATGCTGCTGCTGCTTGCCTGAGCTAGATCCGAAGCACGGTGCAAGATACCCGCATGGAGCGAAATACTCTTTGCCCTAGCATCCCCTCTGCCTGAGAGAGAAGCCAAGTGTGGGGAAGGCGCAGCAAACGGTCCCGGAAAAGAGAAGAAGCCGTTGGCTGTGGGGTCGGGAAACGCTAGGGAAGCAGGATAGCCTGCAGTGGCACGAACAGCAGGCCGGTGGCAAGACAAGTGTCACCCGCTCCCTGCGCGGAGAGATGGAAGCCTGGCTGCTAAGGAGAAATTAGGGGACGACTAGGGCAGAGGCGCGTGCTCCACTCTGAGGAAGGAGTCTGTGCAGAAGGTAGGCCTGTCCTGTGCCTCTGGACCCAAGGGGACAGCATCTCCTTGGCCACCTGTCCCAAGGGCAGACTTGGGCTTGCCACCAGGTGCCATACCAGGAACTCACAAAAACAACCCCATGGAGAAACGGGCAGTCAGATGCCGTCTTCCACCAAGATGTGGCAGCGATGTGAGTGTCAGGGGTGTGCCGGGAAAGAGTGGAGACAGTGACCCACAGTTCCCCATCCCAGTGCACGGGCCGTGTGCAGTGATCCAGTCGCCTCTTCTCTCCTGTGTTGAAGGCACTGGCCGAGACCCCGAGTCTGCCTGAGCGCCAAAGCAAAAGGCAAAGCCTTACCTAGCCCAGGAGGTGGTAATAGGAATAGAGTGCCATGCTAGGACAAGCACGCTACTGCAGGGTTGTGACGATGTCTGCTTAGTTCGGCATAGCAAGGTGAAACCTGGGCGTGAACTTGGAGGCCGGAAAAGCAATTCCCAAGAGGCACCAGCTCTCCCGTGGCTCTTCTTCCCTGCTGCGACAGAGCGAACACCCAAGCCTTTCTGAGGAGGGAGCAGCGAAATACGGTTCGTGCCAAGCTAAAAACATCTGCGAAAGCTTAGCAGTCGCTGCGAAATCAGAGTCGGTTCTGCGGGCTGCTGTGGCTGCTTGCCTTAGCCTAGTATTCGAAGCACGATGGGAGAAACCCGCCTAGAGCGTAAGCCTCTTTGCCCTGGCATCTCCTCTGGGAAAGCACAGCATTCTTTGGGAAACCAGAGTCCGGACTGAAGGATGCTTCTGTTTGCCAGAGCTGGTCTCCTCAGCATGGTGCAATGAACCCGCATTGAGCGAAATCCTCTATGCCTGGGCATCCCCTCTGCCTGAGAGAGAAGCGCGGTTGCGTCTGTGGAAAGAGCCTTAAGGAAAGGGACACGTTTTTCACTTCGCTCCCCAGGAGTATGTCTGTGGAAGGTGCAGCACGCTGCCCCTGGAGAAGAGCAGGAACCGTTGACCTTCTGGTCTGGAAACAGTTGGGAAGCAAGAGAGCCGGCCCTGGCAGGCACCGCGGCCCGTGGCAATACAAGTGTCACCCGCTCCCAGTGCAGAGAGACAGAAGCCTGGCTGCTATGGAGACAGGAGGGGATGAGTAGGACAGGGCGCGTGCTCCACTCTTAGGAAGCAGTCTTTGCAGAAAGCATGCCTGTCCTGAGCCTCTGGGCCCAAGGACACAGCAGCTCCTTGGCCCCCTGTCCCTGGGGCAGACATGCGCGAGCCACCAGGCGCCTACGCTGAACTTTCAGAAACAGTTCACTGAAATAACGGGTAGTCAGATGCCGTCTTCCTCCAGGATGTGGAAGCCTGGAGGAGGCATGGGGTTTAAGGGGAAGGAGTGGGGACAGTCCACCAAAGCTACCTAATCAGTGCACGGGCGGTTTGCAGGGATCCTGTCACCTATCCTTTCCTGTGGGGAAAGCAATGTCCTAGTCCGCGAGTCCGCCTGAGCGACAGAGTAAAAGGCCAAGCGACGCCTACGCTGGGAGATGGAAGTGTGCATAGAGTGCCATCCCTGGCTACGCATGCTACTGTAGGGTTGTGGCTGTGTCTGCTTAGTTTGGCCTGGCAGGGTGAACCCAGGACGCGAACATGGAGCCCGGAAAAGCAAGGCCCAAGAGGCACCAGCACTCCCGCAGCTCGTTTTCCCTGACGCGACTGAAGCCTTGCTGAGGAAGCAGCAGCGAAGTGCTGTTCGCTCCAAGCCAAAGCCTCTGCGAAAGCACAACATTCGCTGAGAAATGTTCTGCGGGCTGCTGCTGCTTGCCTGAGCCCAGTCTCGCGGTGGGAGAAACCCCCATACAGCGAAAGCCTCTTTGCCTTGGCATCTCCCCTGGGAAAGCACAACGTTCCTTGGGAAATCAGAGTTGGGTTTGGGGATGCTGCTGCTGCTTGCCTGAGCTAGATCCGAAGCACGGTGCAAGATACCCGCATGGAGCGAAATACTCTTTGCCCTAGCATCCCCTCTGCCTGAGAGAGAAGCCAAGTGTGGGGAAGGCGCAGCAAACGGTCCCGGAAAAGAGAAGAAGCCGTTGGCTGTGGGGTCGGGAAACGCTAGGGAAGCAGGATAGCCTGCAGTGGCACGAACAGCAGGCCGGTGGCAAGACAAGTGTCACCCGCTCCCTGCGCGGAGAGATGGAAGCCTGGCTGCTAAGGAGAAATTAGGGGACGACTAGGGCAGAGGCGCGTGCTCCACTCTGAGGAAGGAGTCTGTGCAGAAGGTAGGCCTGTCCTGTGCCTCTGGACCCAAGGGGACAGCATCTCCTTGGCCACCTGTCCCAAGGGCAGACTTGGGCTTGCCACCAGGTGCCATACCAGGAACTCACAAAAACAACCCCATGGAGAAACGGGCAGTCAGATGCCGTCTTCCACCAAGATGTGGCAGCGATGTGAGTGTCAGGGGTGTGCCGGGAAAGAGTGGAGACAGTGACCCACAGTTCCCCATCCCAGTGCACGGGCCGTGTGCAGTGATCCAGTCGCCTCTTCTCTCCTGTGTTGAAGGCACTGGCCGAGACCCCGAGTCTGCCTGAGCGCCAAAGCAAAAGGCAAAGCCTTACCTAGCCCAGGAGGTGGTAATAGGAATAGAGTGCCATGCTAGGACAAGCACGCTACTGCAGG
Organism: Mustela nivalis; assembly: GCF_964662115.1. Classification (NCBI taxonomy): domain Eukaryota; kingdom Metazoa; phylum Chordata; class Mammalia; order Carnivora; family Mustelidae; genus Mustela; species Mustela nivalis. Next base: position 150,265 of record NW_028135889.1, on the reverse strand, counting down.
GTTGTGACGATGTCTGCTTAGTTCGGCATAGCAAGGTGAAACCTGGGCGTGAACTTGGAGGCCGGAAAAGCAATTCCCAAGAGGCACCAGCTCTCCCGTGGCTCTTCTTCCCTGCTGCGACAGAGCGAACACCCAAGCCTTTCTGAGGAGGGAGCAGCGAAATACGGTTCGTGCCAAGCTAAAAACATCTGCGAAAGCTTAGCAGTCGCTGCGAAATCAGAGTCGGTTCTGCGGGCTGCTGTGGCTGCTTGCCTTAGCCTAGTATTCGAAGCACGATGGGAGAAACCCGCCTAGAGCGTAAGCCTCTTTGCCCTGGCATCTCCTCTGGGAAAGCACAGCATTCTTTGGGAAACCAGAGTCCGGACTGAAGGATGCTTCTGTTTGCCAGAGCTGGTCTCCTCAGCATGGTGCAATGAACCCGCATTGAGCGAAATCCTCTATGCCTGGGCATCCCCTCTGCCTGAGAGAGAAGCGCGGTTGCGTCTGTGGAAAGAGCCTTAAGGAAAGGGACACGTTTTTCACTTCGCTCCCCAGGAGTATGTCTGTGGAAGGTGCAGCACGCTGCCCCTGGAGAAGAGCAGGAACCGTTGACCTTCTGGTCTGGAAACAGTTGGGAAGCAAGAGAGCCGGCCCTGGCAGGCACCGCGGCCCGTGGCAATACAAGTGTCACCCGCTCCCAGTGCAGAGAGACAGAAGCCTGGCTGCTATGGAGACAGGAGGGGATGAGTAGGACAGGGCGCGTGCTCCACTCTTAGGAAGCAGTCTTTGCAGAAAGCATGCCTGTCCTGAGCCTCTGGGCCCAAGGACACAGCAGCTCCTTGGCCCCCTGTCCCTGGGGCAGACATGCGCGAGCCACCAGGCGCCTACGCTGAACTTTCAGAAACAGTTCACTGAAATAACGGGTAGTCAGATGCCGTCTTCCTCCAGGATGTGGAAGCCTGGAGGAGGCATGGGGTTTAAGGGGAAGGAGTGGGGACAGTCCACCAAAGCTACCTAATCAGTGCACGGGCGGTTTGCAGGGATCCTGTCACCTATCCTTTCCTGTGGGGAAAGCAATGTCCTAGTCCGCGAGTCCGCCTGAGCGACAGAGTAAAAGGCCAAGCGACGCCTACGCTGGGAGATGGAAGTGTGCATAGAGTGCCATCCCTGGCTACGCATGCTACTGTAGGGTTGTGGCTGTGTCTGCTTAGTTTGGCCTGGCAGGGTGAACCCAGGACGCGAACATGGAGCCCGGAAAAGCAAGGCCCAAGAGGCACCAGCACTCCCGCAGCTCGTTTTCCCTGACGCGACTGAAGCCTTGCTGAGGAAGCAGCAGCGAAGTGCTGTTCGCTCCAAGCCAAAGCCTCTGCGAAAGCACAACATTCGCTGAGAAATGTTCTGCGGGCTGCTGTTGCTTGCCTGAGCCCAGTCTCGCGGTGGGAGAAACCCCCATACAGCGAAAGCCTCTTTGCCTTGGCATCTCCCCTGGGAAAGCACAACGTTCCTTGGGAAATCAGAGTTGGGTTTGGGGATGCTGCTGCTGCTTGCCTGAGCTAGATCCGAAGCACGGTGCAAGATACCCGCATGGAGCGAAATACTCTTTGCCCTAGCATCCCCTCTGCCTGAGAGAGAAGCCAAGTGTGGGGAAGGCGCAGCAAACGGTCCCGGAAAAGAGAAGAAGCCGTTGGCTGTGGGGTCGGGAAACGCTAGGGAAGCAGGATAGCCTGCAGTGGCACGAACAGCAGGCCGGTGGCAAGACAAGTGTCACCCGCTCCCTGCGCGGAGAGATGGAAGCCTGGCTGCTAAGGAGAAATATGGGGACGACTAGGGCAGAGGCGCGTGCTCCACTCTGAGGAAGGAGTCTGTGCAGAAGGTAGGCCTGTCCTGTGCCTCTGGACCCAAGGGGACAGCATCTCCTTGGCCACCTGTCCCAAGGGCAGACTTGGGCTTGCCACCAGGTGCCATACCAGGAACTCACAAAAACAACCCCATGGAGAAACGGGCAGTCAGATGCCGTCTTCCACCAAGATGTGGCAGCGATGTGAGTGTCAGGGGTGTGCCGGGAAAGAGTGGAGACAGTGACCCACAGTTCCCCATCCCAGTGCACGGGCCGTGTGCAGTGATCCAGTCGCCTCTTCTCTCCTGTGTTGAAGGCACTGGCCGAGACCCCGAGTCTGCCTGAGCGCCAAAGCAAAAGGCAAAGCCTTACCTAGCCCAGGAGGTGGTAATAGGAATAGAGTGCCATGCTAGGACAAGCACGCTACTGCAGGGTTGTGACGATGTCTGCTTAGTTCGGCATAGCAAGGTGAAACCTGGGCGTGAACTTGGAGGCCGGAAAAGCAATTCCCAAGAGGCACCAGCTCTCCCGTGGCTCTTCTTCCCTGCTGCGACAGAGCGAACACCCAAGCCTTTCTGAGGAGGGAGCAGCGAAATACGGTTCGTGCCAAGCTAAAAACATCTGCGAAAGCTTAGCAGTCGCTGCGAAATCAGAGTCGGTTCTGCGGGCTGCTGTGGCTGCTTGCCTTAGCCTAGTATTCGAAGCACGATGGGAGAAACCCGCCTAGAGCGTAAGCCTCTTTGCCCTGGCATCTCCTCTGGGAAAGCACAGCATTCTTTGGGAAACCAGAGTCCGGACTGAAGGATGCTTCTGTTTGCCAGAGCTGGTCTCCTCAGCATGGTGCAATGAACCCGCATTGAGCGAAATCCTCTATGCCTGGGCATCCCCTCTGCCTGAGAGAGAAGCGCGGTTGCGTCTGTGGAAAGAGCCTTAAGGAAAGGGACACGTTTTTCACTTCGCTCCCCAGGAGTATGTCTGTGGAAGGTGCAGCACGCTGCCCCTGGAGAAGAGCAGGAACCGTTGACCTTCTGGTCTGGAAACAGTTGGGAAGCAAGAGAGCCGGCCCTGGCAGGCACCGCGGCCCGTGGCAATACAAGTGTCACCCGCTCCCAGTGCAGAGAGACAGAAGCCTGGCTGCTATGGAGACAGGAGGGGATGAGTAGGACAGGGCGCGTGCTCCACTCTTAGGAAGCAGTCTTTGCAGAAAGCATGCCTGTCCTGAGCCTCTGGGCCCAAGGACACAGCAGCTCCTTGGCCCCCTGTCCCTGGGGCAGACATGCGCGAGCCACCAGGCGCCTACGCTGAACTTTCAGAAACAGTTCACTGAAATAACGGGTAGTCAGATGCCGTCTTCCTCCAGGATGTGGAAGCCTGGAGGAGGCATGGGGTTTAAGGGGAAGGAGTGGGGACAGTCCACCAAAGCTACCTAATCAGTGCACGGGCGGTTTGCAGGGATCCTGTCACCTATCCTTTCCTGTGGGGAAAGCAATGTCCTAGTCCGCGAGTCCGCCTGAGCGACAGAGTAAAAGGCCAAGCGACGCCTACGCTGGGAGATGGAAGTGTGCATAGAGTGCCATCCCTGGCTACGCATGCTACTGTAGGGTTGTGGCTGTGTCTGCTTAGTTTGGCCTGGCAGGGTGAACCCAGGACGCGAACATGGAGCCCGGAAAAGCAAGGCCCAAGAGGCACCAGCACTCCCGCAGCTCGTTTTCCCTGACGCGACTGAAGCCTTGCTGAGGAAGCAGCAGCGAAGTGCTGTTCGCTCCAAGCCAAAGCCTCTGCGAAAGCACAACATTCGCTGAGAAATGTTCTGCGGGCTGCTGCTGCTTGCCTGAGCCCAGTCTCGCGGTGGGAGAAACCCCCATACAGCGAAAGCCTCTTTGCCTTGGCATCTCCCCTGGGAAAGCACAACGTTCCTTGGGAAATCAGAGTTGGGTTTGGGGATGCTGCTGCTGCTTGCCTGAGCTAGATCCGAAGCACGGTGCAAGATACCCGCATGGAGCGAAATACTCTTTGCCCCAGCATCCCCTCTGCCTGAGAGAGAAGCCAAGTGTGGGGAAGGCGCAGCAAACGGTCCCGGAAAAGAGAAGAAGCCGTTGGCTGTGGGGTCGGGAAACGCTCGGGAAGCAGGATAGCCTGCAGTGGCACGAACAGCAGGCCCGTGGCAAGACAAGTGTCACCCGCTCCCTGCGCGGAGAGATGGAAGCCTGGCTGCTAAGGAGAAATTAGGGGACGACTAGAGCAGAGGCGCGTGCTCCACTCTGAGGAAGGAGTCTGGGCAGAAGGCAGGCCTGTCCTGTGCCTCTGGACCCAAGGGGACAGCATCTCCTTGGCCACCTGTCCCAAGGGCAGACTTGGGCTTGCCACCAGGTGCCATACCCGGAAATCACAAAAACAACCCCATGGAGAAACGGGCAGTCAGATACCGTCTTCCACCAAGATGTGGCAGCGATGGGAGTGTCAGGGGTGTGCCGGGAAAGAGTGGAGACAGTGACCCACAGTTCCCCATCCCAGTGCACGGGCCGTGTGCAGTGATCCAGTCGCCACTTCTCTCCTGTGTTGAAGGCACTGGCCGAGACCCCGAGTCTGCCTGAGCGCCAAAGCAAAAGGCAAAGCCTTACCTAGCCCAGGAGGTGGTAATAGGAATAGAGTGCCATGCTAGGACAAGCACGCTGCTGCAGGGTTGTGACGATGTCTGCTTAGTTCGGCATAGCAAGGTGAAACCTGGGCGTGAACTTGGAGGCCGGAAAAGCAATTCCCAAGAGGCACCAGCTCTCCCGTGGCTCTTCTTCCTTGCTGCGACAGAGCGAACACCCAAGCCTTTCTGAGGAAGCAGCAGCGAAATACGGTTCGTGCCAAGCTAAAAACATCTGCGAAAGCTTTGCAGTCGCTGCGAAATCAGAGTCGGTTCTGCGGGCTGCTGTTGCTGCTTGCCTTAGACTAGTATTCGCAGCACGATGGGAGAAACCCGCCTAGAGCGTAAGCCTCTTTGCCCTGGCATCTCCTCTGGGAAAGCACAGCATTCTTTGGGAAACCAGAGTCCGGACTGAAGGATGCTTCTGTTTGCCAGAGCTGGTCTCCTCAGCATGGTGCAATGAACCCGCATTGAGCGAAATCCTCTATGCCTGGGCATCCCCTCTGCCTGAGAGAGAAGCGCGGTTGCGTCTGTGGAAAGAGCCTTAAGGAAAGGGACACGTTTTTCACTTCGCTCCCCAGGAGCATGTCTGTGGAAGGTGCAGCACGCTGCCCCTGGAGAAGAGCAGGAACCGTTGACCTTCTGGTCTGGAAACAGTTGGGAAGCAAGAGAGCCGGCCCTGGCAGGCACCGCGGCCCGTGGCAATACAAGTGTCACCCGCTCCCAGTGCAGAGAGACAGAAGCCTGGCTGCTATGGAGACAGGAGGGGATGAGTAGGACAGGGCGCGTGCTCCACTCTTAGGAAGCAGTCTTTGCAGAAAGCATGCCTGTCCTGAGCCTCTGGGCCCAAGGACACAGCAGCTCCTTGGCCACCTGTCCCTGGGGCAGACATGCGCTAGCCAACAGGCGCCTACGCTGAACTTTCAGAAAGAGTTCCCTGAAATAACGGGTAGTCAGATGCCGTCTTCCTCCAGGATGTGGAAGCCTGGAGGAGGCATGGGGTTTAAGGGGAAGGAGTGGGGACAGTCCACCAAAGCTACCTAATCAGTGCACGGGCGGTTTGCAGGGATCCTGTCACCTATCCTTTCCTGTGGGGAAAGCAATGTCCTAGTCCGCGAGTCCGCCTGAGCGACAGAGTAAAAGGCCAAGCGACGCCTACACTGGGAGATGGAAGTGTGCATAGAGTGCCATCCCTGGCTACGCATGCTACTGTAGGGTTGTGGCTGTGTCTGCTTAGTTTGGCCCGGCAGGGTGAACCCAGAACGCAAACATGGAGCCCGGAAAAGCAAGGCCCAAGAGGCACCAGCTCTCGCGCAGCTCGTTTGCCCTGACGCGACTGAAGCCTTGCAGAGGAAGCAGCAGCGAAGTGCAGTTCACTCCAAGCCAAAGACTCTGCGAAAGCACAACATTCGCTGAGAAATGTTCTGCGGGCTGCTGCTGCTTGCCTGAGCCCAGTCTCGCGGTGGGAGAAAGCCGCATACAGCGAAAGCCTCTTTGCCTTGGCATCTCCCCTGGGAAAGCACAACGTTCCTTGGGAAATCAGAGTTGGGTTTGGGGATGCTGCTGCTGCTTGCCTGAGCTAGTCTCCGAAGCACGGTGCAAGATACCCGCATGGAGTGAAATACTCTTTGCCCGAGCATCCCCTCTGCCTGAGAGAGAAGCCAAGTGTGGGGAAGGCGCAGCACACGGTCCCGGAGAAGAGAAGGAGCCGTTGGCCTTGGGGTCGGGAAACGCTCGGGAAGCAGGATAGCCTGCAGTGGCACGAACAGCAGGCCGGTGGCAAGACAAGTGTCACCCGCTCCCTGTGCAAAGAGATGGAAGCCTGGCTGCGAAGGAGAAATGAGGGGACGACTAGGGCAGAGGCACGTGCTCCACTCTGAGGAAGGAGTCTGGGCAGAAGGCCGGCCTGTCCTGTGCCTCTGGACCCAAGGGGACAGCATCTCCTTGGCCACCTGTCCCAAGGGCAGACTTGGGCTTGCCACCAGGTGCCATACCCGGAACGCACAGAAACAACCCCATGGAGAAACGGGCAGTCAGATGCCGTCTTCCACCAAGATGTGGCAGCGATGTGAGTGGCAGGGGGTGTGCCGGGAAAGAGTGGAGACAGTGACCCACAGTTCCCCATCCCAGTGCACGGGCCGTGTGCAGTGATCCTGTCGCCTCTTCTCTCCTGTGTTGAAGGCACTGGCCGAGACCCCGAGTCTGATTGAGCACCAGAGTAAAAGGAGAAGACTTATCTAGCCCAGGAGATGGTAATAGGCATAGAGGGCCATGCTAGGACACGCACGCTGCTGCAGGGTTGTGACTGTGTCTGCTTAGTTCGGCATAGCAAGGTGAAGCCCGGGCGTGAACTTGGAGCCCGGGAAAGCAAGGCCCAAGAGGCACCAGCTCTCCCGCAGCTCGTCTTCCCTGACGCGACTGAAGCCTTGCTGAGGAAGCAGCAGCAAAGTGCTGTTTGCTCCAAGCCAAAACCTCTGCGAATGCACAGCATTCGCTGAGAAATGTTTTGCTGGCTGCTGCTGCTTGCCTAAGCCCAGTCTCGCGGTGGGAGAAACCCGTATACAGCAACAACTTCTTTGCCTAGGCATCTCCCATGGGAAAGCTCACCGTTCCTTGGGAAATCAGAGTTGGGTTTGGGGATGCTGCTGCTGTTTGCCTGAGCTAGATCCGAAGCACGGTGCAAGATACCCGCATGGAGCGAAATACTCTTTGCCCTAGCATCCCCTCAGCCTGAGAGAGAAGCCAAGTGTGGGGAAGGCGCAGCACACGGCCCCGGGGAAGAGAAGAAGCCGTTGGCCGTGGGGTCGGGAAACGCTCGGGAAGCAGGATAGCCTGCAGTGGCACGAACAGCAGGCCGGTGGCAAGACAAGTGTCACCCGCTCCCTGCGCGGAGAGATGGAAGCCTGGCTGCTAAGGAGAAATTAGGGGACGACTAGGGCAGAGGCGCGTGCTCCACTCTGAGGAAGGAGTCTGTGCAGAAGGTAGGCCTGTCCTGTGCCTCTGGACCCAAGGGGACAGCATCTCCTTGGCCACCTGTCCCAAGGGCAGACTTGGGCTTGCCACCAGGTGCCATACCAGGAACTCACAAAAACAACCCCATGGAGAAACGGGCAGTCAGATGCCGTCTTCCACCAAGATGTGGCAGCGATGTGAGTGTCAGGGGTGTGCCGGGAAAGAGTGGAGACAGTGACCCACAGTTCCCCATCCCAGTGCACGGGCCGTGTGCAGTGATCCAGTCGCCACTTCTCTCCTGTGTTGAAGGCACTGGCCGAGACCCCGAGTCTGCCTGAGCGCCAAAGCAAAAGGCAAAGCCTTACCTAGCCCAGGAGGTGGTAATAGGAATAGAGTGCCATGCTAGGACAAGCACGCTACTGCAGGGTTGTGACGATGTCTGCTTAGTTCGGCATAGCAAGGTGAAACCTGGGCGTGAACTTGGAGGCCGGAAAAGCAATTCCCAAGAGGCATCAGCTCTCCCGTGGCTCTTCTTCCCTGCTGCGACAGAGCGAACACCCAAGCCTTTCTGAGGAGGGAGCAGCGAAATACGGTTCGTGCCAAGCTAAACACATCTGCGAAAGCTTTGCAGTCGCTGAGAAATCAGAGTCGGTTCTGCGGGCTGCTGTGGCTGCTTGCCTTAGCCTAGTATTCGAAGCACGATGGGAGAAACCCGCCTAGAGCGTAAGCCTCTTTGCCCTGGCATCTCCTCTGGGAAAGCACAGCATTCTTTGGGAAACCAGAGTCCGGACTGAAGGATGCTTCTGTTTGCCAGAGCTGGTCTCCTCAGCATGGTGCAATGAACCCGCATTGAGCGAAATCCTCTATGCCTGGGCATCCCCTCTGCCTGAGAGAGAAGCGCGGTTGCGTCTGTGGAAAGAGCCTTAAGGAAAGGGACACGTTTTTCACTTCGCTCCCCAGGAGTATGTCTGTGGAAGGTGCAGCACGCTGCCCCTGGAGAAGAGCAGGAACCGTTGACCTTCTGGTCTGGAAACAGTTGGGAAGCAAGAGAGCCGGCCCTGGCAGGCACCGCGGCCCGTGGCAATACAAGTGTCACCCGCTCCCAGTGCAGAGAGACAGAAGCCTGGCTGCTATGGAGACAGGAGGGGATGAGTAGGACAGGGCGCGTGCTCCACTCTTAGGAAGCAGTCTTTGCAGAAAGCATGCCTGTCCTGAGCCTCTGGGCCCAAGGACACAGCAGCTCCTTGGCCCCCTGTCCCTGGGGCAGACATGCGCGAGCCACCAGGCGCCTACGCTGAACTTTCAGAAACAGTTCACTGAAATAACGGGTAGTCAGATGCCGTCTTCCTCCAGGATGTGGAAGCCTGGAGGAGGCATGGGGTTTAAGGGGAAGGAGTGGGGACAGTCCACCAAAGCTACCTAATCAGTGCACGGGCGGTTTGCAGGGATCCTGTCACCTATCCTTTCCTGTGGGGAAAGCAATGTCCTAGTCCGCGAGTCCGCCTGAGCGACAGAGTAAAAGGCCAAGCGACGCCTACACTGGGAGATGGAAGTGTGCATAGAGTGCCATCCCTGGCTACGCATGCTACTGTAGGGTTGTGGCTGTGTCTGCTTAGTTTGGCCTGGCAGGGTGAACCCAGGACGCGAACATGGAGCCCGGAAAAGCAAGGCCCAAGAGGCACCAGCACTCCCGCAGCTCGTTTTCCCTGACGCGACTGAAGCCTTGCTGAGGAAGCAGCAGCGAAGTGCTGTTCGCTCCAAGCCAAAGCCTCTGCGAAAGCACAACATTCGCTGAGAAATGTTCTGCGGGCTGCTGCTGCTTGCCTGAGCCCAGTCTCGCGGTGGGAGAAACCCCCATACAGCGAAAGCCTCTTTGCCTTGGCATCTCCCCTGGGAAAGCACAACGTTCCTTGGGAAATCAGAGTTGGGTTTGGGGATGCTGCTGCTGCTTGCCTGAGCTAGATCCGAAGCACGGTGCAAGATACCCGCATGGAGCGAAATACTCTTTGCCCCAGCATCCCCTCTGCCTGAGAGAGAAGCCAAGTGTGGGGAAGGCGCAGCAAACGGTCCCGGAAAAGAGAAGAAGCCGTTGGCTGTGGGGTCGGGAAACGCTCGGGAAGCAGGATAGCCTGCAGTGGCACGAACAGCAGGCCCGTGGCAAGACAAGTGTCACCCGCTCCCTGCGCGGAGAGATGGAAGCCTGGCTGCTAAGGAGAAATTAGGGGACGACTAGAGCAGAGGCGCGTGCTCCACTCTGAGGAAGGAGTCTGGGCAGAAGGCAGGCCTGTCCTGTGCCTCTGGACCCAAGGGGACAGCATCTCCTTGGCCACCTGTCCCAAGGGCAGACTTGGGCTTGCCACCAGGTGCCATACCCGGAACTCACAAAAACAACCCCATGGAGAAACGGGCAGTCAGATACCGTCTTCCACCAAGAAGTGGCAGCGATGGGAGTGTCAGGGGTGTGCCGGGAAAGAGTGGAGACAGTGACCCACAGTTCCCCATCCCAGTGCACGGGCCGTGTGCAGTGATCCAGTCGCCACTTCTCTCCTGTGTTGAAGGCACTGGCCGAGACCCCGAGTCTGCCTGAGCGCCAAAGCAAAAGGCAAAGCCTTACCTAGCCCAGGAGGTGGTAATAGGAATAGAGTGCCATGCTAGGACAAGCACGCTGCTGCAGGGTTGTGACGATGTCTGCTTAGTTCGGCATAGCAAGGTGAAACCTGGGCGTGAACTTGGAGGCCGGAAAAGCAATTCCCAAGAGGCACCAGCTCTCCCGTGGCTCTTCTTCCTTGCTGCGACAGAGCGAACACCCAAGCCTTTCTGAGGAAGCAGCAGCGAAATACGGTTCGTGCCAAGCTAAAAACATCTGCGAAAGCTTTGCAGTCGCTGCGAAATCAGAGTCGGTTCTGCGGGCTGCTGTTGCTGCTTGCCTTAGCCTAGTATTCGAAGCACGATGGGAGAAACCCGCCTAGAGCGTAAGCCTCTTTGCCCTGGCATCTCCTCTGGGAAAGCACAGCATTCTTTGGGAAACCAGAGTCCGGACTGAAGGATGCTTCTGTTTGCCAGAGCTGGTCTCCTCAGCATGGTGCAATGAACCCGCATTGAGCGAAATCCTCTATGCCTGGGCATCCCCTCTGCCTGAGAGAGAAGCGCGGTTGCGTCTGTGGAAAGAGCCTTAAGGAAAGGGACACGTTTTTCACTTCGCTCCCCAGGAGCATGTCTGTGGAAGGTGCAGCACGCTGCCCCTGGAGAAGAGCAGGAACCGTTGACCTTCTGGTCTGGAAACAGTTGGGAAGCAAGAGAGCCGGCCCTGGCAGGCACCGCGGCCCGTGGCAATACAAGTGTCACCCGCTCCCAGTGCAGAGAGACAGAAGCCTGGCTGCTATGGAGACAGGAGGGGATGAGTAGGACAGGGCGCGTGCTCCACTCTTAGGAAGCAGTCTTTGCAGAAAGCATGCCTGTCCTGAGCCTCTGGGCCCAAGGACACAGCAGCTCCTTGGCCACCTGTCCCTGGGGCAGACATGCGCTAGCCAACAGGCGCCTACGCTGAACTTTCAGAAAGAGTTCCCTGAAATAACGGGTAGTCAGATGCCGTCTTCCTCCAGGATGTGGAAGCCTGGAGGAGGCATGGGGTTTAAGGGGAAGGAGTGGGGACAGTCCACCAAAGCTACCTAATCAGTGCACGGGCGGTTTGCAGGGATCCTGTCACCTATCCTTTCCTGTGGGGAAAGCAATGTCCTAGTCCGCGAGTCCGCCTGAGCGACAGAGTAAAAGGCCAAGCGACGCCTACACTGGGAGATGGAAGTGTGCATAGAGTGCCATCCCTGGCTACGCATGCTACTGTAGGGTTGTGGCTGTGTCTGCTTAGTTTGGCCCGGCAGGGTGAACCCAGAACGCAAACATGGAGCCCGGAAAAGCAAGGCCCAAGAGGCACCAGCTCTCGCGCAGCTCGTTTGCCCTGACGCGACTGAAGCCTTGCAGAGGAAGCAGCAGCGAAGTGCAGTTCACTCCAAGCCAAAGACTCTGCGAAAGCACAACATTCGCTGAGAAATGTTCTGCGGGCTGCTGCTGCTTGCCTGAGCCCAGTCTCGCGGTGGGAGAAAGCCGCATACAGCGAAAGCCTCTTTGCCTTGGCATCTCCCCTGGGAAAGCACAACGTTCCTTGGGAAATCAGAGTTGGGTTTAGGGATGCTGCTGCTGCTTGCCTGAGCTAGTCTCCGAAGCACGGTGCAAGATACCCGCATGGAGTGAAATACTCTTTGCCCGAGCATCCCCTCTGCCTGAGAGAGAAGCCAAGTGTGGGGAAGGCGCAGCACACGGTCCCGGAGAAGAGAAGGAGCCGTTGGCCTTGGGGTCGGGAAACGCTCGGGAAGCAGGATAGCCTGCAGTGGCACGAACAGCAGGCCGGTGGCAAGACAAGTGTCACCCGCTCCCTGTGCAGAGAGATGGAAGCCTGGCTGCGAAGGAGAAATGGGGGGACGACTAGGGCAGAGGCACGTGCTCCACTCTGAGGAAGGAGTCTGGGCAGAAGGCCGGCCTGTCCTGTGCCTCTGGACCCAAGGGGACAGCATCTCCTTGGCCACCTGTCCCAAGGGCAGACTTGGGCTTGCCACCAGGTGCCATACCCGGAACGCACAGAAACAACCCCATGGAGAAACGGGCAGTCAGATGCCGTCTTCCACCAAGATGTGGCAGCGATGTGAGTGGCAGGGGGTGTGCCGGGAAAGAGTGGAGACAGTGACCCACAGTTCCCCATCCCAGTGCACGGGCCGTGTGCAGTGATCCTGTCGCCTCTTCTCTCCTGTGTTGAAGGCACTGGCCGAGACCCCGAGTCTGATTGAGCACCAGAGTAAAAGGAGAAGACTTATCTAGCCCAGGAGATGGTAATAGGCATAGAGGGCCATGCTAGGACACGCACGCTGCTACAGGGTTGTGACTGTGTCTGCTTAGTTCGGCATAGCAAGGTGAAGCCCGGGCGTGAACTTGGAGCCCGGGAAAGCAAGGCCCAAGAGGCACCAGCTCTCCCGCAGCTCGTCTTCCCTGACGCGACTGAAGCCTTGCTGAGGAAGCAGCAGCAAAGTGCTGTTTGCTCCAAGCCAAAACCTCTGCGAAAGCACAGCATTCGCTGAGAAATGTTTTGCTGGCTGCTGCTGCTTGCCTAAGCCCAGTCTCGCGGTGGGAGAAACCCGTATACAGCAACAACTTCTTTGCCTAGGCATCTCCCATGGGAAAGCTCACCGTTCCTTGGGAAATCAGAGTTGGGTTTGGGGATGCTGCTGCTGTTTGCCTGAGCTAGATCCGAAGCACGGTGCAAGATACCCGCATGGAGCGAAATACTCTTTGCCCTAGCATCCCCTCAGCCTGAGAGAGAAGCCAAGTGTGGGGAAGGCGCAGCACACGGCCCCGGGGAAGAGAAGAAGCCGTTGGCCGTGGGGTCGGGAAACGCTCGGGAAGCAGGATAGCCTGCAGTGGCACGAACAGCAGGCCGGTGGCAAGACAAGTGTCACCCGCTCCCTGCGCGGAGAGATGGAAGCCTGGCTGCTAAAAAGAAATGAGGGGACGACTAGAGCAGAGGCGCGTGCTCCACTCTGAGGAAGGAGTCTGGGCAGAAGGCAGGCCTGTCCTGTGCCTCTGGACCCAAGGGGACAGCATCTCCTTGGCCACCTGTCCCAAGGGCAGACTTGGGCTTGCCACCAGGTGCCATACCCGGAACTCACAGAAACAACCCCATGGAGAAACGGGCAGTCAGATGCCCTCTTCCACCAAGATGTGGCAGCGATGTGAGTGGCAGGGGTGTGCCGGGAAAGAGTGGAGACAGTGACCCACAGTTCCCCATCCCAGTGCACGGGCCGTGTGCAGTGATCCAGTCGCCACTTCTCTCCTGTGTTGAAGGCACTGGCCGAGACCCCGAGTCTGCCTGAGCGCCAAAGCAAAAGGCAAAGCCTTACCGAGCACAGGAGATGGTAATAGGCATAGAGTGCCATGCTAGGACACGCACGCTGCTGCAGGGTTGTGACCATGTCTGCTTAGTTCGGCATAGCAAGGTGAAACCTGGGCGTGAACTTGGAGGCCGGAAAAGCAATTCCCAAGAGGCACTAGCTCTCCCGTGGCTCTTCTTCCCTGCTGCGACAGAGCGAACACCCAAGCCTTTCTGAGGAGGGAGCAGCGAAATACGGTTCGTGCCAAGCTAAAAACATCTGCGAAAGCTTAGCAGTCGCTGCGAAATCAGAGTCGGTTCTGCGGGCTGCTGTGGCTGCTTGCCTTAGCCTAGTATTCGAAGCACGATGGGAGAAACCCGCCTAGAGCGTAAGCCTCTTTGCCCTGGCATCTCCTCTGGGAAAGCACAGCATTCTTTGGGAAACCAGAGTCCGGACTGAAGGATGCTTCTGTTTGCCAGAGCTGGTCTCCTCAGCATGGTGCAATGAACCCGCATTGAGCGAAATCCTCTATGCCTGGGCATCCCCTCTGCCTGAGAGAGAAGCGCGGTTGCGTCTGTGGAAAGAGCCTTAAGGAAAGGGACACGTTTTTCACTTCGCTCCCCAGGAGCATGTCTGTGGAAGGTGCAGCACGCTGCCCCTGGAGAAGAGCAGGAACCGTTGACCTTCTGGTCTGGAAACAGTTGGGAAGCAAGAGAGCCGGCCCTGGCAGGCACCGCGGCCCGTGGCAATACAAGTGTCACCCGCTCCCAGTGCAGAGAGACAGAAGCCTGGCTGTTATGGAGACAGGAGGGGATGAGTAGGACAGGGCGCGTGCTCCACTCTTAGGAAGCAGTCTTTGCAGAAAGCATGCCTGTCCTGAGCCTCTGGGCCCAAGGACACAGCAGCTCCTTGGCCACCTGTCCCTGGGGCAGACATGCGCTAGCCACCAGGCGCCTACGCTGAACTTTCAGAAAGAGTTCCCTGAAATAACGGGTAGTCAGATGCCGTCTTCCTCCAGGATGTGGAAGCCTGGAGGAGGCATGGGGTTTAAGGGGAAGGAGTGGGGACAGTCCACCAAAGCTACCTAATCAGTGCACGGGCGGTTTGCAGGGATCCTGTCACCTATCCTTTCCTGTGGGGAAAGCAATGTCCTAGTCCGCGAGTCCGCCTGAGCGACAGAGTAAAAGGCCAAGCGACGCCTACACTGGGAGATGGAAGTGTGCATAGAGTGCCATCCCTGGCTACGCATGCTACTGTAGGGTTGTGGCTGTGTCTGCTTAGTTTGGCCTGGCAGGGTGAACCCAGGACGCGAACATGGAGCCCGGAAAAGCAAGGCCCAAGAGGCACCAGCACTCCCGCAGCTCGTTTTCCCTGACGCGACTGAAGCCTTGCTGAGGAAGCAGCAGCGAAGTGCTGTTCGCTCCAAGCCAAAGCCTCTGCGAAAGCACAACATTCGCTGAGAAATGTTCTGCGGGCTGCTGCTGCTTGCCTGAGCCCTGTCTCGCGGTGGGAGAAAGCCGCATACAGCGAAAGCCTCTTTGCCTTGGCATCTCCCCTGGGAAAGCACAACGTTCCTTGGGAAATCAGAGTTGGGTTTGGGGATGCTGCTGCTGCTTGCCTGAGCTAGTCTCCGAAGCACGGTGCAAGATACCCGCATGGAGTGAAATACTCTTTGCCCGAGCATCCCCTCTGCCTGAGAGAGAAGCCAAGTGTGGGGAAGGTGCAGCACACGGTCCCGGAGAAGAGAAGGAGCCGTTGGCCTTGGGGTCGGGAAACGCTCGGGAAGCAGGATAGCCTGCAGTGGCACGAACAGCAGGCCGGTGGCAAGACAAGTGTCACCCGCTCCCTGTGCGGAGAGATGGAAGCCTGGCTGCGAAGGAGAAATGAGGGGACGACTAGGGCAGAGGCGCGTG
This sequence comes from Mustela nivalis, assembly GCF_964662115.1. NCBI lineage: Eukaryota > Metazoa > Chordata > Mammalia > Carnivora > Mustelidae > Mustela > Mustela nivalis. The sequence goes on along the minus strand of NW_028135889.1, from coordinate 135,034 downwards.
CTCCACTCTGAGGAAGGAGTCTGGGCAGAAGGCCGGCCTGTCATGTGCCTCTGGACCCAAGGGGACAGCATCTCCTTGGCCACCTGTCCCAAGGGCAGACTTGGGCTTGCCACCAGGTGCCATACCCGGAACGCACAGAAACAACCCCATGGAGAAACGGGCAGTCAGATGCCGTCTTCCACCAAGATGTGGCAGCGATGTGAGTGGCAGGGGGTGTGCCGGGAAAGAGTGGAGACAGTGACTCACAGTTCCCCATCCCAGTGCACGGGCCGTGTGCAGTGATCCTGTCGCCTCTTCTCTCCTGTGTTGAAGGCACTGGCCGAGACCCCGAGTCTGATTGAGCACCAGAGTAAAAGGAGAAGACTTATCTAGCCCAGGAGATGGTAATAGGCATAGAGGGCCATGCTAGGACACGCACGCTGCTGCAGGGTTGTGACTGTGTCTGCTTAGTTCGGCATAGCAAGGTGAAGCCCGGGCGTGAACTTGGAGCCCGGGAAAGCAAGGCCCAAGAGGCACCAGCTCTCCCGCAGCTCGTCTTCCCTGACGCGACTGAAGCCTTGCTGAGGAAGCAGCAGCAAAGTGCTGTTTGCTCCAAGCCAAAACCTCTGCGAAAGCACAGCATTCGCTGAGAAATGTTTTGCTGGCTGCTGCTGCTTGCCTAAGCCCAGTCTCGCGGTGGGAGAAACCCGTATACAGCAACAACTTCTTTGCCTAGGCATCTCCCATGGGAAAGCTCACCGTTCCTTGGGAAATCAGAGTTGGGTTTGGGGATGCTGCTGCTGTTTGCCTGAGCTAGATCCGAAGCACGGTGCAAGATACCCGCATGGAGCGAAATACTCTTTGCCCTAGCATCCCCTCAGCCTGAGAGAGAAGTCAAGTGTGGGGAAGGCGCAGCACACGGCCCCGGGGAAGAGAAGAAGCCGTTGGCCGTGGGGTCGGGAAACGCTCGGGAAGCAGGATAGCCTGCAGTGGCACGAACAGCAGGCCGGTGGCAAGACAAGTGTCACCCGCTCCCTGCGCGGAGAGATGGAAGCCTGGCTGCTAAAAAGAAATGAGGGGACGACTAGAGCAGAGGCGCGTGCTCCACTCTGAGGAAGGAGTCTGGGCAGAAGGCCGGCCTGTCCTGTGCCTCTGGACCCAAGGGGACAGCATCTCCTTGGCCACCTGTCCCAAGGGCAGACTTGGGCTTGCCACCAGGTGCCATACCCGGAACTCACAGAAACAACCCCATGGAGAAACGGGCAGTCAGATGCCCTCTTCCACCAAGATGTGGCAGCGATGTGAGTGGCAGGGGTGTGCCGGGAAAGAGTGGAGACAGTGACCCACAGTTCCCCATCCCAGTGCACGGGCCGTGTGCAGTGATCCAGTCGCCACTTCTCTCCTGTGTTGAAGGCACTGGCCGAGACCCCGAGTCTGCCTGAGCGCCAAAGCAAAAGGCAAAGCCTTACCGAGCACAGGAGATGGTAATAGGCATAGAGTGCCATGCTAGGACACGCACGCTGCTGCAGGGTTGTGACCATGTCTGCTTAGTTCGGCATAGCAAGGTGAAACCTGGGCGTGAACTTGGAGGCCGGAAAACCAATTCCCAAGAGGCACCAGCTCTCCCGTGGCTCTTCTTCCCTGCTGCGACAGAGCGAACACCCAAGCCTTTCTGAGGAGGGAGCAGCGAAATACGGTTCGTGCCAAGCTAAAAACATCTGCGAAAGCTTAGCAGTCGCTGCGAAATCAGAGTCGGTTCTGCGGGCTGCTGTGGCTGCTTGCCTTAGCCTAGTATTCGAAGCACGATGGGAGAAACCCGACTAGAGCGTAAGCCTCTTTGCCCTGGCATCTCCTCTGGGAAAGCACAGCATTCTTTGGGAAACCAGAGTCCGGACTGAAGGATGCTTCTGTTTGCCAGAGCTGGTCTCCTCAGCATGGTGCAATGAACCCGCATTGAGCGAAATCCTCTATGCCTGGGCATCCCCTCTGCCTGAGAGAGAAGCGCGGTTGCGTCTGTGGAAAGAGCCTTAAGGAAAGGGACACGTTTTTCACTTCGCTCCCCAGGAGCATGTCTGTGGAAGGTGCAGCACGCTGCCCCTGGAGAAGAGCAGGAACCGTTGACCTTCTGGTCTGGAAACAGTTGGGAAGCAAGGGAGCCGGCCCTGGCAGGCACCGCGGCCCGTGGCAATACAAGTGTCACCCGCTCCCAGTGCAGAGAGACAGAAGCCTGGCTGCTATGGAGACAGGAGGGGATGAGTAGGACAGGGCGCGTGCTCCACTCTTAGGAAGCAGTCTTTGCAGAAAGCATGCCTGTCCTGAGCCTCTGGGCCCAAGGACACAGCAGCTCCTTGGCCACCTGTCCCTGGGGCAGACATGCGCTAGCCAACAGGCGCCTACGCTGAACTTTCAGAAAGAGTTCCCTGAAATAACGGGTAGTCAGATGCCGTCTTCCTCCAGGATGTGGAAGCCTGGAGGAGGCATGGGGTTTAAGGGGAAGGAGTGGGGACAGTCCACCAAAGCTACCTAATCAGTGCACGGGCGGTTTGCAGGGATCCTGTCACCTATCCTTTCCTGTGGGGAAAGCAATGTCCTAGTCCGCGAGTCCGCCTGAGCGACAGAGTAAAAGGCCAAGCGACGCCTACGCTGGGAGATGGAAGTGTGCATAGAGTGCCATCCCTGGCTACGCATGCTACTGTAGGGTTGTGGCTGTGTCTGCTTAGTTTGGCCTGGCAGGGTGAACCCAGGACGCGAACATGGAGCCCGGAAAAGCAAGGCCCAAGAGGCACCAGCACTCCCGCAGCTCGTTTTCCCTGACGCGACTGAAGCCTTGCTGAGGAAGCAGCAGCGAAGTGCTGTTCGCTCCAAGCCAAAGCCTCTGCGAAAGCACAACATTCGCTGAGAAATGTTCTGCGGGCTGCTGCTGCTTGCCTGAGCCCAGTCTCGCGGTGGGAGAAACCCCCATACAGCGAAAGCCTCTTTGCCTTGGCATCTCCCCTGGGAAAGCACAACGTTCCTTGGGAAATCAGAGTTGGGTTTGGGGATGCTGCTGCTGCTTGCCTGAGCTAGATCCGAAGCACGGTGCAAGATACCCGCATGGAGCGAAATACTCTTTGCCCTAGCATCCCCTCTGCCTGAGAGAGAAGCCAAGTGTGGGGAAGGCGCAGCAAACGGTCCCGGAAAAGAGAAGAAGCCGTTGGCTGTGGGGTCGGGAAACGCTAGGGAAGCAGGATAGCCTGCAGTGGCACGAACAGCAGGCCGGTGGCAAGACAAGTGTCACCCGCTCCCTGCGCGGAGAGATGGAAGCCTGGCTGCTAAGGAGAAATATGGGGACGACTAGGGCAGAGGCGCGTGCTCCACTCTGAGGAAGGAGTCTGTGCAGAAGGTAGGCCTGTCCTGTGCCTCTGGACCCAAGGGGACAGCATCTCCTTGGCCACCTGTCCCAAGGGCAGACTTGGGCTTGCCACCAGGTGCCATACCAGGAACTCACAAAAACAACCCCATGGAGAAACGGGCAGTCAGATGCCGTCTTCCACCAAGATGTGGCAGCGATGTGAGTGTCAGGGGTGTGCCGGGAAAGAGTGGAGACAGTGACCCACAGTTCCCCATCCCAGTGCACGGGCCGTGTGCAGTGATCCAGTCGCCTCTTCTCTCCTGTGTTGAAGGCACTGGCCGAGACCCCGAGTCTGCCTGAGCGCCAAAGCAAAAGGCAAAGCCTTACCTAGCCCAGGAGGTGGTAATAGGAATAGAGTGCCATGCTAGGACAAGCACGCTACTGCAGGGTTGTGACGATGTCTGCTTAGTTCGGCATAGCAAGGTGAAACCTGGGCGTGAACTTGGAGGCCGGAAAAGCAATTCCCAAGAGGCACCAGCTCTCCCGTGGCTCTTCTTCCCTGCTGCGACAGAGCGAACACCCAAGCCTTTCTGAGGAGGGAGCAGCGAAATACGGTTCGTGCCAAGCTAAAAACATCTGCGAAAGCTTAGCAGTCGCTGCGAAATCAGAGTCGGTTCTGCGGGCTGCTGTGGCTGCTTGCCTTAGCCTAGTATTCGAAGCACGATGGGAGAAACCCGCCTAGAGCGTAAGCCTCTTTGCCCTGGCATCTCCTCTGGGAAAGCACAGCATTCTTTGGGAAACCAGAGTCCGGACTGAAGGATGCTTCTGTTTGCCAGAGCTGGTCTCCTCAGCATGGTGCAATGAACCCGCATTGAGCGAAATCCTCTATGCCTGGGCATCCCCTCTGCCTGAGAGAGAAGCGCGGTTGCGTCTGTGGAAAGAGCCTTAAGGAAAGGGACACGTTTTTCACTTCGCTCCCCAGGAGTATGTCTGTGGAAGGTGCAGCACGCTGCCCCTGGAGAAGAGCAGGAACCGTTGACCTTCTGGTCTGGAAACAGTTGGGAAGCAAGAGAGCCGGCCCTGGCAGGCACCGCGGCCCGTGGCAATACAAGTGTCACCCGCTCCCAGTGCAGAGAGACAGAAGCCTGGCTGCTATGGAGACAGGAGGGGATGAGTAGGACAGGGCGCGTGCTCCACTCTTAGGAAGCAGTCTTTGCAGAAAGCATGCCTGTCCTGAGCCTCTGGGCCCAAGGACACAGCAGCTCCTTGGCCCCCTGTCCCTGGGGCAGACATGCGCGAGCCACCAGGCGCCTACGCTGAACTTTCAGAAACAGTTCACTGAAATAACGGGTAGTCAGATGCCGTCTTCCTCCAGGATGTGGAAGCCTGGAGGAGGCATGGGGTTTAAGGGGAAGGAGTGGGGACAGTCCACCAAAGCTACCTAATCAGTGCACGGGCGGTTTGCAGGGATCCTGTCACCTATCCTTTCCTGTGGGGAAAGCAATGTCCTAGTCCGCGAGTCCGCCTGAGCGACAGAGTAAAAGGCCAAGCGACGCCTACGCTGGGAGATGGAAGTGTGCATAGAGTGCCATCCCTGGCTACGCATGCTACTGTAGGGTTGTGGCTGTGTCTGCTTAGTTTGGCCTGGCAGGGTGAACCCAGGACGCGAACATGGAGCCCGGAAAAGCAAGGCCCAAGAGGCACCAGCACTCCCGCAGCTCGTTTTCCCTGACGCGACTGAAGCCTTGCTGAGGAAGCAGCAGCGAAGTGCTGTTCGCTCCAAGCCAAAGCCTCTGCGAAAGCACAACATTCGCTGAGAAATGTTCTGCGGGCTGCTGCTGCTTGCCTGAGCCCAGTCTCGCGGTGGGAGAAACCCCCATACAGCGAAAGCCTCTTTGCCTTGGCATCTCCCCTGGGAAAGCACAACGTTCCTTGGGAAATCAGAGTTGGGTTTGGGGATGCTGCTGCTGCTTGCCTGAGCTAGATCCGAAGCACGGTGCAAGATACCCGCATGGAGCGAAATACTCTTTGCCCTAGCATCCCCTCTGCCTGAGAGAGAAGCCAAGTGTGGGGAAGGCGCAGCAAACGGTCCCGGAAAAGAGAAGAAGCCGTTGGCTGTGGGGTCGGGAAACGCTAGGGAAGCAGGATAGCCTGCAGTGGCACGAACAGCAGGCCGGTGGCAAGACAAGTGTCACCCGCTCCCTGCGCGGAGAGATGGAAGCCTGGCTGCTAAGGAGAAATATGGGGACGACTAGGGCAGAGGCGCGTGCTCCACTCTGAGGAAGGAGTCTGTGCAGAAGGTAGGCCTGTCCTGTGCCTCTGGACCCAAGGGGACAGCATCTCCTTGGCCACCTGTCCCAAGGGCAGACTTGGGCTTGCCACCAGGTGCCATACCAGGAACTCACAAAAACAACCCCATGGAGAAACGGGCAGTCAGATGCCGTCTTCCACCAAGATGTGGCAGCGATGTGAGTGTCAGGGGTGTGCCGGGAAAGAGTGGAGACAGTGACCCACAGTTCCCCATCCCAGTGCACGGGCCGTGTGCAGTGATCCAGTCGCCTCTTCTCTCCTGTGTTGAAGGCACTGGCCGAGACCCCGAGTCTGCCTGAGCGCCAAAGCAAAAGGCAAAGCCTTACCTAGCCCAGGAGGTGGTAATAGGAATAGAGTGCCATGCTAGGAAAAGCACGCTACTGCAGGGTTGTGACGATGTCTGCTTAGTTCGGCATAGCAAGGTGAAACCTGGGCGTGAACTTGGAGGCCGGAAAAGCAATTCCCAAGAGGCACCAGCTCTCCCGTGGCTCTTCTTCCCTGCTGCGACAGAGCGAACACCCAAGCCTTTCTGAGGAGGGAGCAGCGAAATACGGTTCGTGCCAAGCTAAAAACATCTGCGAAAGCTTAGCAGTCGCTGCGAAATCAGAGTCGGTTCTGCGGGCTGCTGTGGCTGCTTGCCTTAGCCTAATATTCGAAGCACGATGGGAGAAACCCGCCTAGAGCGTAAGCCTCTTTGCCCTGGCATCTCCTCTGGGAAAGCACAGCATTCTTTGGGAAACCAGAGTCCGGACTGAAGGATGCTTCTGTTTGCCAGAGCTGGTCTCCTCAGCATGGTGCAATGAACCCGCATTGAGCGAAATCCTCTATGCCTGGGCATCCCCTCTGCCTGAGAGAGAAGCGCGGTTGCGTCTGTGGAAAGAGCCTTAAGGAAAGGGACACGTTTTTCACTTCGCTCCCCAGGAGTATGTCTGTGGAAGGTGCAGCACGCTGCCCCTGGAGAAGAGCAGGAACCGTTGACCTTCTGGTCTGGAAACAGTTGGGAAGCAAGAGAGCCGGCCCTGGCAGGCACCGCGGCCCGTGGCAATACAAGTGTCACCCGCTCCCAGTGCAGAGAGACAGAAGCCTGGCTGCTATGGAGACAGGAGGGGATGAGTAGGACAGGGCGCGTGCTCCACTCTTAGGAAGCAGTCTTTGCAGAAAGCATGCCTGTCCTGAGCCTCTGGGCCCAAGGACACAGCAGCTCCTTGGCCCCCTGTCCCTGGGGCAGACATGCGCGAGCCACCAGGCGCCTACGCTGAACTTTCAGAAACAGTTCACTGAAATAACGGGTAGTCAGATGCCGTCTTCCTCCAGGATGTGGAAGCCTGGAGGAGGCATGGGGTTTAAGGGGAAGGAGTGGGGACAGTCCACCAAAGCTACCTAATCAGTGCACGGGCGGTTTGCAGGGATCCTGTCACCTATCCTTTCCTGTGGGGAAAGCAATGTCCTAGTCCGCGAGTCCGCCTGAGCGACAGAGTAAAAGGCCAAGCGACGCCTACGCTGGGAGATGGAAGTGTGCATAGAGTGCCATCCCTGGCTACGCATGCTACTGTAGGGTTGTGGCTGTGTCTGCTTAGTTTGGCCTGGCAGGGTGAACCCAGGACGCGAACATGGAGCCCGGAAAAGCAAGGCCCAAGAGGCACCAGCACTCCCGCAGCTCGTTTTCCCTGACGCGACTGAAGCCTTGCTGAGGAAGCAGCAGCGAAGTGCTGTTCGCTCCAAGCCAAAGCCTCTGCGAAAGCACAACATTCGCTGAGAAATGTTCTGCGGGCTGCTGCTGCTTGCCTGAGCCCAGTCTCGCGGTGGGAGAAACCCCCATACAGCGAAAGCCTCTTTGCCTTGGCATCTCCCCTGGGAAAGCACAACGTTCCTTGGGAAATCAGAGTTGGGTTTGGGGATGCTGCTGCTGCTTGCCTGAGCTAGATCCGAAGCACGGTGCAAGATACCCGCATGGAGCGAAATACTCTTTGCCCTAGCATCCCCTCTGCCTGAGAGAGAAGCCAAGTGTGGGGAAGGCGCAGCAAACGGTCCCGGAAAAGAGAAGAAGCCGTTGGCTGTGGGGTCGGGAAACGCTAGGGAAGCAGGATAGCCTGCAGTGGCACGAACAGCAGGCCGGTGGCAAGACAAGTGTCACCCGCTCCCTGCGCGGAGAGATGGAAGCCTGGCTGCTAAGGAGAAATTAGGGGACGACTAGGGCAGAGGCGCGTGCTCCACTCTGAGGAAGGAGTCTGTGCAGAAGGTAGGCCTGTCCTGTGCCTCTGGACCCAAGGGGACAGCATCTCCTTGGCCACCTGTCCCAAGGGCAGACTTGGGCTTGCCACCAGGTGCCATACCAGGAACTCACAAAAACAACCCCATGGAGAAACGGGCAGTCAGATGCCGTCTTCCACCAAGATGTGGCAGCGATGTGAGTGTCAGGGGTGTGCCGGGAAAGAGTGGAGACAGTGACCCACAGTTCCCCATCCCAGTGCACGGGCCGTGTGCAGTGATCCAGTCGCCTCTTCTCTCCTGTGTTGAAGGCACTGGCCGAGACCCCGAGTCTGCCTGAGCGCCAAAGCAAAAGGCAAAGCCTTACCTAGCCCAGGAGGTGGTAATAGGAATAGAGTGCCATGCTAGGACAAGCACGCTACTGCAGGGTTGTGACGATGTCTGCTTAGTTCGGCATAGCAAGGTGAAACCTGGGCGTGAACTTGGAGGCCGGAAAAGCAATTCCCAAGAGGCACCAGCTCTCCCGTGGCTCTTCTTCCCTGCTGCGACAGAGCGAACACCCAAGCCTTTCTGAGGAGGGAGCAGCGAAATACGGTTCGTGCCAAGCTAAAAACATCTGCGAAAGCTTAGCAGTCGCTGCGAAATCAGAGTCGGTTCTGCGGGCTGCTGTGGCTGCTTGCCTTAGCCTAGTATTCGAAGCACGATGGGAGAAACCCGCCTAGAGCGTAAGCCTCTTTGCCCTGGCATCTCCTCTGGGAAAGCACAGCATTCTTTGGGAAACCAGAGTCCGGACTGAAGGATGCTTCTGTTTGCCAGAGCTGGTCTCCTCAGCATGGTGCAATGAACCCGCATTGAGCGAAATCCTCTATGCCTGGGCATCCCCTCTGCCTGAGAGAGAAGCGCGGTTGCGTCTGTGGAAAGAGCCTTAAGGAAAGGGACACGTTTTTCACTTCGCTCCCCAGGAGTATGTCTGTGGAAGGTGCAGCACGCTGCCCCTGGAGAAGAGCAGGAACCGTTGACCTTCTGGTCTGGAAACAGTTGGGAAGCAAGAGAGCCGGCCCTGGCAGGCACCGCGGCCCGTGGCAATACAAGTGTCACCCGCTCCCAGTGCAGAGAGACAGAAGCCTGGCTGCTATGGAGACAGGAGGGGATGAGTAGGACAGGGCGCGTGCTCCACTCTTAGGAAGCAGTCTTTGCAGAAAGCATGCCTGTCCTGAGCCTCTGGGCCCAAGGACACAGCAGCTCCTTGGCCCCCTGTCCCTGGGGCAGACATGCGCGAGCCACCAGGCGCCTACGCTGAACTTTCAGAAACAGTTCACTGAAATAACGGGAAGTCAGATGCCGTCTTCCTCCAGGATGTGGAAGCCTGGAGGAGGCATGGGGTTTAAGGGGAAGGAGTGGGGACAGTCCACCAAAGCTACCTAATCAGTGCACGGGCGGTTTGCAGGGATCCTGTCACCTATCCTTTCCTGTGGGGAAAGCAATGTCCTAGTCCGCGAGTCCGCCTGAGCGACAGAGTAAAAGGCCAAGCGACGCCTACGCTGGGAGATGGAAGTGTGCATAGAGTGCCATCCCTGGCTACGCATGCTACTGTAGGGTTGTGGCTGTGTCTGCTTAGTTTGGCCTGGCAGGGTGAACCCAGGACGCGAACATGGAGCCCGGAAAAGCAAGGCCCAAGAGGCACCAGCACTCCCGCAGCTCGTTTTCCCTGACGCGACTGAAGCCTTGCTGAGGAAGCAGCAGCGAAGTGCTGTTCGCTCCAAGCCAAAGCCTCTGCGAAAGCACAACATTCGCTGAGAAATGTTCTGCGGGCTGCTGCTGCTTGCCTGAGCCCAGTCTCGCGGTGGGAGAAACCCCCATACAGCGAAAGCCTCTTTGCCTTGGCATCTCCCCTGGGAAAGCACAACGTTCCTTGGGAAATCAGAGTTGGGTTTGGGGATGCTGCTGCTGCTTGCCTGAGCTAGATCCGAAGCACGGTGCAAGATACCCGCATGGAGCGAAATACTCTTTGCCCCAGCATCCCCTCTGCCTGAGAGAGAAGCCAAGTGTGGGGAAGGCGCAGCAAACGGTCCCGGAAAAGAGAAGAAGCCGTTGGCTGTGGGGTCGGGAAACGCTCGGGAAGCAGGATAGCCTGCAGTGGCACGAACAGCAGGCCCGTGGCAAGACAAGTGTCACCCGCTCCCTGCGCGGAGAGATGGAAGCCTGGCTGCTAAGGAGAAATTAGGGGACGACTAGAGCAGAGGCGCGTGCTCCACTCTGAGGAAGGAGTCTGGGCAGAAGGCAGGCCTGTCCTGTGCCTCTGGACCCAAGGGGACAGCATCTCCTTGGCCACCTGTCCCAAGGGCAGACTTGGGCTTGCCACCAGGTGCCATACCAGGAACTCACAAAAACAACCCCATGGAGAAACGGGCAGTCAGATACCGTCTTCCACCAAGATGTGGCAGCGATGGGAGTGTCAGGGGTGTGCCGGGAAAGAGTGGAGACAGTGACCCACAGTTCCCCATCCCAGTGCACGGGCCGTGTGCAGTGATCCAGTCGCCACTTCTCTCCTGTGTTGAAGGCACTGGCCGAGACCCCGAGTCTGCCTGAGCGCCAAAGCAAAAGGCAAAGCCTTACCTAGCCCAGGAGGTGGTAATAGGAATAGAGTGCCATGCTAGGACAAGCACGCTGCTGCAGGGTTGTGACGATGTCTGCTTAGTTCGGCATAGCAAGGTGAAACCTGGGCGTGAACTTGGAGGCCGGAAAAGCAATTCCCAAGAGGCACCAGCTCTCCCGTGGCTCTTCTTCCTTGCTGCGACAGAGCGAACACCCAAGCCTTTCTGAGGAAGCAGCAGCGAAATACGGTTCGTGCCAAGCTAAAAACATCTGCGAAAGCTTTGCAGTCGCTGCGAAATCAGAGTCGGTTCTGCGGGCTGCTGTTGCTGCTTGCCTTAGACTAGTATTCGCAGCACGATGGGAGAAACCCGCCTAGAGCGTAAGCCTCTTTGCCCTGGCATCTCCTCTGGGAAAGCACAGCATTCTTTGGGAAACCAGAGTCCGGACTGAAGGATGCTTCTGTTTGCCAGAGCTGGTCTCCTCAGCATGGTGCAATGAACCCGCATTGAGCGAAATCCTCTATGCCTGGGCATCCCCTCTGCCTGAGAGAGAAGCGCGGTTGCGTCTGTGGAAAGAGCCTTAAGGAAAGGGACACGTTTTTCACTTCGCTCCCCAGGAGCATGTCTGTGGAAGGTGCAGCACGCTGCCCCTGGAGAAGAGCAGGAACCGTTGACCTTCTGGTCTGGAAACAGTTGGGAAGCAAGAGAGCCGGCCCTGGCAGGCACCGCGGCCCGTGGCAATACAAGTGTCACCCGCTCCCAGTGCAGAGAGACAGAAGCCTGGCTGCTATGGAGACAGGAGGGGATGAGTAGGACAGGGCGCGTGCTCCACTCTTAGGAAGCAGTCTTTGCAGAAAGCATGCCTGTCCTGAGCCTCTGGGCCCAAGGACACAGCAGCTCCTTGGCCACCTGTCCCTGGGGCAGACATGCGCTAGCCAACAGGCGCCTACGCTGAACTTTCAGAAAGAGTTCCCTGAAATAACGGGTAGTCAGATGCCGTCTTCCTCCAGGATGTGGAAGCCTGGAGGAGGCATGGGGTTTAAGGGGAAGGAGTGGGGACAGTCCACCAAAGCTACCTAATCAGTGCACGGGCGGTTTGCAGGGATCCTGTCACCTATCCTTTCCTGTGGGGAAAGCAATGTCCTAGTCCGCGAGTCCGCCTGAGCGACAGAGTAAAAGGCCAAGCGACGCCTACACTGGGAGATGGAAGTGTGCATAGAGTGCCATCCCTGGCTACGCATGCTACTGTAGGGTTGTGGCTGTGTCTGCTTAGTTTGGCCCGGCAGGGTGAACCCAGAACGCAAACATGGAGCCCGGAAAAGCAAGGCCCAAGAGGCACCAGCTCTCGCGCAGCTCGTTTGCCCTGACGCGACTGAAGCCTTGCAGAGGAAGCAGCAGCGAAGTGCAGTTCACTCCAAGCCAAAGACTCTGCGAAAGCACAACATTCGCTGAGAAATGTTCTGCGGGCTGCTGCTGCTTGCCTGAGCCCAGTCTCGCGGTGGGAGAAAGCCGCATACAGCGAAAGCCTCTTTGCCTTGGCATCTCCCCTGGGAAAGCACAACGTTCCTTGGGAAATCAGAGTTGGGTTTGGGGATGCTGCTGCTGCTTGCCTGAGCTAGTCTCCGAAGCACGGTGCAAGATACCCGCATGGAGTGAAATACTCTTTGCCCGAGCATCCCCTCTGCCTGAGAGAGAAGCCAAGTGTGGGGAAGGCGCAGCACACGGTCCCGGAGAAGAGAAGGAGCCGTTGGCCTTGGGGTCGGGAAACGCTCGGGAAGCAGGATAGCCTGCAGTGGCACGAACAGCAGGCCGGTGGCAAGACAAGTGTCACCCGCTCCCTGTGCAGAGAGATGGAAGCCTGGCTGCGAAGGAGAAATGAGGGGACGACTAGGGCAGAGGCACGTGCTCCACTCTGAGGAAGGAGTCTGGGCAGAAGGCCGGCCTGTCCTGTGCCTCTGGACCCAAGGGGACAGCATCTCCTTGGCCACCTGTCCCAAGGGCAGACTTGGGCTTGCCACCAGGTGCCATACCCGGAACGCACAGAAACAACCCCATGGAGAAACGGGCAGTCAGATGCCGTCTTCCACCAAGATGTGGCAGCGATGTGAGTGGCAGGGGGTGTGCCGGGAAAGAGTGGAGACAGTGACCCACAGTTCCCCATCCCAGTGCACGGGCCGTGTGCAGTGATCCTGTCGCCTCTTCTCTCCTGTGTTGAAGGCACTGGCCGAGACCCCGAGTCTGATTGAGCACCAGAGTAAAAGGAGAAGACTTATCTAGCCCAGGAGATGGTAATAGGCATAGAGGGCCATGCTAGGACACGCACGCTGCTGCAGGGTTGTGACTGTGTCTGCTTAGTTCGGCATAGCAAGGTGAAGCCCGGGCGTGAACTTGGAGCCCGGGAAAGCAAGGCCCAAGAGGCACCAGCTCTCCCGCAGCTCGTCTTCCCTGACGCGACTGAAGCCTTGCTGAGGAAGCAGCAGCAAAGTGCTGTTTGCTCCAAGCCAAAACCTCTGCGAAAGCACAGCATTCGCTGAGAAATGTTTTGCTGGCTGCTGCTGCTTGCCTAAGCCCAGTCTCGCGGTGGGAGAAACCCGTATACAGCAACAACTTCTTTGCCTAGGCATCTCCCATGGGAAAGCTCACCGTTCCTTGGGAAATCAGAGTTGGGTTTGGGGATGCTGCTGCTGTTTGCCTGAGCTAGATCCGAAGCACGGTGCAAGATACCCGCATGGAGCGAAATACTCTTTGCCCTAGCATCCCCTCAGCCTGAGAGAGAAGCCAAGTGTGGGGAAGGCGCAGCACACGGCCCCGGGGAAGAGAAGAAGCCGTTGGCCGTGGGGTCGGGAAACGCTCGGGAAGCAGGATAGCCTGCAGTGGCACGAACAGCAGGCCGGTGGCAAGACAAGTGTCACCCGCTCCCTGCGCGGAGAGATGGAAGCCTGGCTGCTAAAAAGAAATGAGGGGACGACTAGAGCAGAGGCGCGTGCTCCACTCTGAGGAAGGAGTCTGGGCAGAAGGCAGGCCTGTCCTGTGCCTCTGGACCCAAGGGGACAGCATCTCCTTGGCCACCTGTCCCAAGGGCAGACTTGGGCTTGCCACCAGGTGCCATACCCGGAACTCACAGAAACAACCCCATGGAGAAACGGGCAGTCAGATGCCCTCTTCCACCAAGATGTGGCAGCGATGTGAGTGGCAGGGGTGTGCCGGGAAAGAGTGGAGACAGTGACCCACAGTTCCCCATCCCAGTGCACGGGCCGTGTGCAGTGATCCAGTCGCCACTTCTCTCCTGTGTTGAAGGCACTGGCCAAGACCCCGAGTCTGCCTGAGCGCCAAAGCAAAAGGCAAAGCCTTACCGAGCACAGGAGATGGTAATAGGCATAGAGTGCCATGCTAGGACACGCACGCTGCTGCAGGGTTGTGACCATGTCTGCTTAGTTCGGCATAGCAAGGTGAAACCTGGGCGTGAACTTGGAGGCCGGAAAAGCAATTCCCAAGAGGCACCAGCTCTCCCGTGGCCCTTCTTCCCTGCTGCGACAGAGCGAACACCCAAGCCTTTCTGAGGAGGGAGCAGCGAAATACGGTTCGTGCCAAGCTAAAAACATCTGCGAAAGCTTAGCAGTCGCTGCGAAATCAGAGTCGGTCTGCGGGCTGCTGTGGCTGCTTGCCTTAGCCTAGTATTCGAAGCACGATGGGAGAAACCCGCCTAGAGCGTAAGCCTCTTTGCCCTGGCATCTCCTCTGGGAAAGCACAGCATTCTTTGGGAAACCAGAGTCCGGACTGAAGGATGCTTCTGTTTGCCAGAGCTGGTCTCCTCAGCATGGTGCAATGAACCCGCATTGAGCGAAATCCTCTATGCCTGGGCATCCCCTCTGCCTGAGAGAGAAGCGCGGTTGCGTCTGTGGAAAGAGCCTTAAGGAAAGGGACACGTTTTTCACTTCGCTCCCCAGGAGTATGTCTGTGGAAGGTGCAGCACGCTGCCCCTGGAGAAGAGCAGGAACCGTTGACCTTCTGGTCTGGAAACAGTTGGGAAGCAAGAGAGCCGGCCCTGGCAGGCACCGCGGCCCGTGGCAATACAAGTGTCACCCGCTCCCAGTGCAGAGAGACAGAAGCCTGGCTGTTATGGAGACAGGAAAGGATGAGTAGGACAGGGCGCGTGCTCCACTCTTAGGAAGCAGTCTTTGCAGAAAGCATGCCTGTCCTGAGCCTCTGGGCCCAAGGACACAGCAGCTCCTTGGCCACCTGTCCCTGGGGCAGACATGCGCTAGCCACCAGGCGCCTACGCTGAACTTTCAGAAAGAGTTCCCTGAAATAACGGGTAGTCAGATGCCGTCTTCCTCCAGGATGTGGAAGCCTGGAGGAGGCATGGGGTTTAAGGGGAAGGAGTGGGGACAGTCCACCAAAGCTACCTAATCAGTGCACGGGCGGTTTGCAGGGATCCTGTCACCTATCCTTTCCTGTGGGGAAAGCAATGTCCTAGTCCGCGAGTCCGCCTGAGCGACAGAGTAAAAGGCCAAGCGACGCCTACACTGGGAGATGGAAGTGTGCATAGAGTGCCATCCCTGGCTACGCATGCTACTGTAGGGTTGTGGCTGTGTCTGCTTAGTTTGGCCTGGCAGGGTGAACCCAGGACGCGAACATGGAGCCCGGAAAAGCAAGGCCCAAGAGGCACCAGCACTCCCGCAGCTCGTTTTCCCTGACGCGACTGAAGCCTTGCTGAGGAAGCAGCAGCGAAGTGCTGTTCGCTCCAAGCCAAAGCCTCTGCGAAAGCACAACATTCGCTGAGAAATGTTCTGCGGGCTGCTGCTGCTTGCCTGAGCCCTGTCTCGCGGTGGGAGAAAGCCCCATACAGCGAAAGCCTCTTTGCCTTGGCATCTCCCCTGGGAAAGCACAACGTTCCTTGGGAAATCAGAGTTGGGTTTGGGGATGCTGCTGCTGCTTGCCTGAGCTAGTCTCCGAAGCACGGTGCAAGATACCCGCATGGAGTGAAATACTCTTTGCCCGAGCATCCCCTCTGCCTGAGAGAGAAGCCAAGTGTGGGGAAGGTGCAGCACACGGTCCCGGAGAAGAGAAGGAGCCGTTGGCCTTGGGGTCGGGAAACGCTCGGGAAGCAGGATAGCCTGCAGTGGCACGAACAGCAGGCCGGTGGCAAGACAAGTGTCACCCGCTCCCTGTGCGGAGAGATGGAAGCCTGGCTGCGAAGGAGAAATGAGGGGACGACTAGGGCAGAGGCGCGTGCTCCACTCTGAGGAAGGAGTCTGGGCAGAAGGCCGGCCTGTCATGTGCCTCTGGACCCAAGGGGACAGCATCTCCTTGGCCACCTGTCCCAAGGGCAGACTTGGGCTTGCCACCAGGTGCCATACCCGGAACGCACAGAAACAACCCCATGGAGAAACGGGCAGTCAGATGCCGTCTTCCACCAAGATGTGGCAGCGATGTGAGTGGCAGGGGGTGTGCCGGGAAAGAGTGGAGACAGTGACTCACAGTTCCCCATCCCAGTGCACGGGCCGTGTGCAGTGATCCTGTCGCCTCTTCTCTCCTGTGTTGAAGGCACTGGCCGAGACCCCGAGTCTGATTGAGCACCAGAGTAAAAGGAGAAGACTTATCTAGCCCAGGAGATGGTAATAGGCATAGAGGGCCATGCTAGGACACGCACGCTGCTGCAGGGTTGTGACTGTGTCTGCTTAGTTCGGCATAGCAAGGTGAAGCCCGGGCGTGAACTTGGAGCCCGGGAAAGCAAGGCCCAAGAGGCACCAGCTCTCCCGCAGCTCGTCTTCCCTGACGCGACTGAAGCCTTGCTGAGGAAGCAGCAGCAAAGTGCTGTTTGCTCCAAGCCAAAACCTCTGCGAAAGCACAGCATTCGCTGAGAAATGTTTTGCTGGCTGCTGCTGCTTGCCTAAGCCCAGTCTCGCGGTGGGAGAAACCCGTATACAGCAACAACTTCTTTGCCTAGGCATCTCCCATGGGAAAGCTCACCGTTCCTTGGGAAATCAGAGTTGGGTTTGGGGATGCTGCTGCTGTTTGCCTGAGCTAGATCCGAAGCACGGTGCAAGATACCCGCATGGAGCGAAATACTCTTTGCCCTAGCATCCCCTCAGCCTGAGAGAGAAGTCAAGTGTGGGGAAGGCGCAGCACACGGCCCCGGGGAAGAGAAGAAGCCGTTGGCCGTGGGGTCGGGAAACGCTCGGGAAGCAGGATAGCCTGCAGTGGCACGAACAGCAGGCCGGTGGCAAGACAAGTGTCACCCGCTCCCTGCGCGGAGAGATGGAAGCCTGGCTGCTAAAAAGAAATGAGGGGACGACTAGAGCAGAGGCGCGTGCTCCACTCTGAGGAAGGAGTCTGGGCAGAAGGCCGGCCTGTCCTGTGCCTCTGGACCCAAGGGGACAGCATCTCCTTGGCCACCTGTCCCAAGGGCAGACTTGGGCTTGCCACCAGGTGCCATACCCGGAACTCACAGAAACAACCCCATGGAGAAACGGGCAGTCAGATGCCCTCTTCCACCAAGATGTGGCAGCGATGTGAGTGGCAGGGGTGTGCCGGGAAAGAGTGGAGACAGTGACCCACAGTTCCCCATCCCAGTGCACGGGCCGTGTGCAGTGATCCAGTCGCCACTTCTCTCCTGTGTTGAAGGCACTGGCCGAGACCCCGAGTCTGCCTGAGCGCCAAAGCAAAAGGCAAAGCCTTACCGAGCACAGGAGATGGTAATAGGCATAGAGTGCCATGCTAGGACACGCACGCTGCTGCAGGGTTGTGACCATGTCTGCTTAGTTCGGCATAGCAAGGTGAAACCTGGGCGTGAACTTGGAGGCCGGAAAACCAATTCCCAAGAGGCACCAGCTCTCCCGTGGCTCTTCTTCCCTGCTGCGACAGAGCGAACACCCAAGCCTTTCTGAGGAGGGAGCAGCGAAATACGGTTCGTGCCAAGCTAAAAACATCTGCGAAAGCTTAGCAGTCGCTGCGAAATCAGAGTCGGTTCTGCGGGCTGCTGTGGCTGCTTGCCTTAGCCTAGTATTCGAAGCACGATGGGAGAAACCCGACTAGAGCGTAAGCCTCTTTGCCCTGGCATCTCCTCTGGGAAAGCACAGCATTCTTTGGGAAACCAGAGTCCGGACTGAAGGATGCTTCTGTTTGCCAGAGCTGGTCTCCTCAGCATGGTGCAATGAACCCGCATTGAGCGAAATCCTCTATGCCTGGGCATCCCCTCTGCCTGAGAGAGAAGCGCGGTTGCGTCTGTGGAAAGAGCCTTAAGGAAAGGGACACGTTTTTCACTTCGCTCCCCAGGAGCATGTCTGTGGAAGGTGCAGCACGCTGCCCCTGGAGAAGAGCAGGAACCGTTGACCTTCTGGTCTGGAAACAGTTGGGAAGCAAGGGAGCCGGCCCTGGCAGGCACCGCGGCCCGTGGCAATACAAGTGTCACCCGCTCCCAGTGCAGAGAGACAGAAGCCTGGCTGCTATGGAGACAGGAGGGGATGAGTAGGACAGGGCGCGTGCTCCACTCTTAGGAAGCAGTCTTTGCAGAAAGCATGCCTGTCCTGAGCCTCTGGGCCCAAGGACACAGCAGCTCCTTGGCCACCTGTCCCTGGGGCAGACATGCGCTAGCCAACAGGCGCCTACGCTGAACTTTCAGAAAGAGTTCCCTGAAATAACGGGTAGTCAGATGCCGTCTTCCTCCAGGATGTGGAAGCCTGGAGGAGGCATGGGGTTTAAGGGGAAGGAGTGGGGACAGTCCACCAAAGCTACCTAATCAGTGCACGGGCGGTTTGCAGGGATCCTGTCACCTATCCTTTCCTGTGGGGAAAGCAATGTCCTAGTCCGCGAGTCCGCCTGAGCGACAGAGTAAAAGGCCAAGCGACGCCTACGCTGGGAGATGGAAGTGTGCATAGAGTGCCATCCCTGGCTACGCATGCTACTGTAGGGTTGTGGCTGTGTCTGCTTAGTTTGGCCTGGCAGGGTGAACCCAGGACGCGAACATGGAGCCCGGAAAAGCAAGGCCCAAGAGGCACCAGCACTCCCGCAGCTCGTTTTCCCTGACGCGACTGAAGCCTTGCTGAGGAAGCAGCAGCGAAGTGCTGTTCGCTCCAAGCCAAAGCCTCTGCGAAAGCACAACATTCGCTGAGAAATGTTCTGCGGGCTGCTGCTGCTTGCCTGAGCCCAGTCTCGCGGTGGGAGAAACCCCCATACAGCGAAAGCCTCTTTGCCTTGGCATCTCCCCTGGGAAAGCACAACGTTCCTTGGGAAATCAGAGTTGGGTTTGGGGATGCTGCTGCTGCTTGCCTGAGCTAGATCCGAAGCACGGTGCAAGATACCCGCATGGAGCGAAATACTCTTTGCCCTAGCATCCCCTCTGCCTGAGAGAGAAGCCAAGTGTGGGGAAGGCGCAGCAAACGGTCCCGGAAAAGAGAAGAAGCCGTTGGCTGTGGGGTCGGGAAACGCTAGGGAAGCAGGATAGCCTGCAGTGGCACGAACAGCAGGCCGGTGGCAAGACAAGTGTCACCCGCTCCCTGCGCGGAGAGATGGAAGCCTGGCTGCTAAGGAGAAATATGGGGACGACTAGGGCAGAGGCGCGTGCTCCACTCTGAGGAAGGAGTCTGTGCAGAAGGTAGGCCTGTCCTGTGCCTCTGGACCCAAGGGGACAGCATCTCCTTGGCCACCTGTCCCAAGGGCAGACTTGGGCTTGCCACCAGGTGCCATACCAGGAACTCACAAAAACAACCCCATGGAGAAACGGGCAGTCAGATGCCGTCTTCCACCAAGATGTGGCAGCGATGTGAGTGTCAGGGGTGTGCCGGGAAAGAGTGGAGACAGTGACCCACAGTTCCCCATCCCAGTGCACGGGCCGTGTGCAGTGATCCAGTCGCCTCTTCTCTCCTGTGTTGAAGGCACTGGCCGAGACCCCGAGTCTGCCTGAGCGCCAAAGCAAAAGGCAAAGCCTTACCTAGCCCAGGAGGTGGTAATAGGAATAGAGTGCCATGCTAGGACAAGCACGCTACTGCAGGGTTGTGACGATGTCTGCTTAGTTCGGCATAGCAAGGTGAAACCTGGGCGTGAACTTGGAGGCCGGAAAAGCAATTCCCAAGAGGCACCAGCTCTCCCGTGGCTCTTCTTCCCTGCTGCGACAGAGCGAACACCCAAGCCTTTCTGAGGAGGGAGCAGCGAAATACGGTTCGTGCCAAGCTAAAAACATCTGCGAAAGCTTAGCAGTCGCTGCGAAATCAGAGTCGGTTCTGCGGGCTGCTGTGGCTGCTTGCCTTAGCCTAGTATTCGAAGCACGATGGGAGAAACCCGCCTAGAGCGTAAGCCTCTTTGCCCTGGCATCTCCTCTGGGAAAGCACAGCATTCTTTGGGAAACCAGAGTCCGGACTGAAGGATGCTTCTGTTTGCCAGAGCTGGTCTCCTCAGCATGGTGCAATGAACCCGCATTGAGCGAAATCCTCTATGCCTGGGCATCCCCTCTGCCTGAGAGAGAAGCGCGGTTGCGTCTGTGGAAAGAGCCTTAAGGAAAGGGACACGTTTTTCACTTCGCTCCCCAGGAGTATGTCTGTGGAAGGTGCAGCACGCTGCCCCTGGAGAAGAGCAGGAACCGTTGACCTTCTGGTCTGGAAACAGTTGGGAAGCAAGAGAGCCGGCCCTGGCAGGCACCGCGGCCCGTGGCAATACAAGTGTCACCCGCTCCCAGTGCAGAGAGACAGAAGCCTGGCTGCTATGGAGACAGGAGGGGATGAGTAGGACAGGGCGCGTGCTCCACTCTTAGGAAGCAGTCTTTGCAGAAAGCATGCCTGTCCTGAGCCTCTGGGCCCAAGGACACAGCAGCTCCTTGGCCCCCTGTCCCTGGGGCAGACATGCGCGAGCCACCAGGCGCCTACGCTGAACTTTCAGAAACAGTTCACTGAAATAACGGGTAGTCAGATGCCGTCTTCCTCCAGGATGTGGAAGCCTGGAGGAGGCATGGGGTTTAAGGGGAAGGAGTGGGGACAGTCCACCAAAGCTACCTAATCAGTGCACGGGCGGTTTGCAGGGATCCTGTCACCTATCCTTTCCTGTGGGGAAAGCAATGTCCTAGTCCGCGAGTCCGCCTGAGCGACAGAGTAAAAGGCCAAGCGACGCCTACGCTGGGAGATGGAAGTGTGCATAGAGTGCCATCCCTGGCTACGCATGCTACTGTAGGGTTGTGGCTGTGTCTGCTTAGTTTGGCCTGGCAGGGTGAACCCAGGACGCGAACATGGAGCCCGGAAAAGCAAGGCCCAAGAGGCACCAGCACTCCCGCAGCTCGTTTTCCCTGACGCGACTGAAGCCTTGCTGAGGAAGCAGCAGCGAAGTGCTGTTCGCTCCAAGCCAAAGCCTCTGCGAAAGCACAACATTCGCTGAGAAATGTTCTGCGGGCTGCTGCTGCTTGCCTGAGCCCAGTCTCGCGGTGGGAGAAACCCCCATACAGCGAAAGCCTCTTTGCCTTGGCATCTCCCCTGGGAAAGCACAACGTTCCTTGGGAAATCAGAGTTGGGTTTGGGGATGCTGCTGCTGCTTGCCTGAGCTAGATCCGAAGCACGGTGCAAGATACCCGCATGGAGCGAAATACTCTTTGCCCTAGCATCCCCTCTGCCTGAGAGAGAAGCCAAGTGTGGGGAAGGCGCAGCAAACGGTCCCGGAAAAGAGAAGAAGCCGTTGGCTGTGGGGTCGGGAAACGCTAGGGAAGCAGGATAGCCTGCAGTGGCACGAACAGCAGGCCGGTGGCAAGACAAGTGTCACCCGCTCCCTGCGCGGAGAGATGGAAGCCTGGCTGCTAAGGAGAAATATGGGGACGACTAGGGCAGAGGCGCGTGCTCCACTCTGAGGAAGGAGTCTGTGCAGAAGGTAGGCCTGTCCTGTGCCTCTGGACCCAAGGGGACAGCATCTCCTTGGCCACCTGTCCCAAGGGCAGACTTGGGCTTGCCACCAGGTGCCATACCAGGAACTCACAAAAACAACCCCATGGAGAAACGGGCAGTCAGATGCCGTCTTCCACCAAGATGTGGCAGCGATGTGAGTGTCAGGGGTGTGCCGGGAAAGAGTGGAGACAGTGACCCACAGTTCCCCATCCCAGTGCACGGGCCGTGTGCAGTGATCCAGTCGCCTCTTCTCTCCTGTGTTGAAGGCACTGGCCGAGACCCCGAGTCTGCCTGAGCGCCAAAGCAAAAGGCAAAGCCTTACCTAGCCCAGGAGGTGGTAATAGGAATAGAGTGCCATGCTAGGAAAAGCACGCTACTGCAGGGTTGTGACGATGTCTGCTTAGTTCGGCATAGCAAGGTGAAACCTGGGCGTGAACTTGGAGGCCGGAAAAGCAATTCCCAAGAGGCACCAGCTCTCCCGTGGCTCTTCTTCCCTGCTGCGACAGAGCGAACACCCAAGCCTTTCTGAGGAGGGAGCAGCGAAATACGGTTCGTGCCAAGCTAAAAACATCTGCGAAAGCTTAGCAGTCGCTGCGAAATCAGAGTCGGTTCTGCGGGCTGCTGTGGCTGCTTGCCTTAGCCTAGTATTCGAAGCACGATGGGAGAAACCCGCCTAGAGCGTAAGCCTCTTTGCCCTGGCATCTCCTCTGGGAAAGCACAGCATTCTTTGGGAAACCAGAGTCCGGACTGAAGGATGCTTCTGTTTGCCAGAGCTGGTCTCCTCAGCATGGTGCAATGAACCCGCATTGAGCGAAATCCTCTATGCCTGGGCATCCCCTCTGCCTGAGAGAGAAGCGCGGTTGCGTCTGTGGAAAGAGCCTTAAGGAAAGGGACACGTTTTTCACTTCGCTCCCCAGGAGTATGTCTGTGGAAGGTGCAGCACGCTGCCCCTGGAGAAGAGCAGGAACCGTTGACCTTCTGGTCTGGAAACAGTTGGGAAGCAAGAGAGCCGGCCCTGGCAGGCACCGCGGCCCGTGGCAATACAAGTGTCACCCGCTCCCAGTGCAGAGAGACAGAAGCCTGGCTGCTATGGAGACAGGAGGGGATGAGTAGGACAGGGCGCGTGCTCCACTCTTAGGAAGCAGTCTTTGCAGAAAGCATGCCTGTCCTGAGCCTCTGGGCCCAAGGACACAGCAGCTCCTTGGCCCCCTGTCCCTGGGGCAGACATGCGCGAGCCACCAGGCGCCTACGCTGAACTTTCAGAAACAGTTCACTGAAATAACGGGTAGTCAGATGCCGTCTTCCTCCAGGATGTGGAAGCCTGGAGGAGGCATGGGGTTTAAGGGGAAGGAGTGGGGACAGTCCACCAAAGCTACCTAATCAGTGCACGGGCGGTTTGCAGGGATCCTGTCACCTATCCTTTCCTGTGGGGAAAGCAATGTCCTAGTCCGCGAGTCCGCCTGAGCGACAGAGTAAAAGGCCAAGCGACGCCTACGCTGGGAGATGGAAGTGTGCATAGAGTGCCATCCCTGGCTACGCATGCTACTGTAGGGTTGTGGCTGTGTCTGCTTAGTTTGGCCTGGCAGGGTGAACCCAGGACGCGAACATGGAGCCCGGAAAAGCAAGGCCCAAGAGGCACCAGCACTCCCGCAGCTCGTTTTCCCTGACGCGACTGAAGCCTTGCTGAGGAAGCAGCAGCGAAGTGCTGTTCGCTCCAAGCCAAAGCCTCTGCGAAAGCACAACATTCGCTGAGAAATGTTCTGCGGGCTGCTGCTGCTTGCCTGAGCCCAGTCTCGCGGTGGGAGAAACCCCCATACAGCGAAAGCCTCTTTGCCTTGGCATCTCCCCTGGGAAAGCACAACGTTCCTTGGGAAATCAGAGTTGGGTTTGGGGATGCTGCTGCTGCTTGCCTGAGCTAGATCCGAAGCACGGTGCAAGATACCCGCATGGAGCGAAATACTCTTTGCCCTAGCATCCCCTCTGCCTGAGAGAGAAGCCAAGTGTGGGGAAGGCGCAGCAAACGGTCCCGGAAAAGAGAAGAAGCCGTTGGCTGTGGGGTCGGGAAACGCTAGGGAAGCAGGATAGCCTGCAGTGGCACGAACAGCAGGCCGGTGGCAAGACAAGTGTCACCCGCTCCCTGCGCGGAGAGATGGAAGCCTGGCTGCTAAGGAGAAATTAGGGGACGACTAGGGCAGAGGCGCGTGCTCCACTCTGAGGAAGGAGTCTGTGCAGAAGGTAGGCCTGTCCTGTGCCTCTGGACCCAAGGGGACAGCATCTCCTTGGCCACCTGTCCCAAGGGCAGACTTGGGCTTGCCACCAGGTGCCATACCAGGAACTCACAAAAACAACCCCATGGAGAAACGGGCAGTCAGATGCCGTCTTCCACCAAGATGTGGCAGCGATGTGAGTGTCAGGGGTGTGCCGGGAAAGAGTGGAGACAGTGACCCACAGTTCCCCATCCCAGTGCACGGGCCGTGTGCAGTGATCCAGTCGCCTCTTCTCTCCTGTGTTGAAGGCACTGGCCGAGACCCCGAGTCTGCCTGAGCGCCAAAGCAAAAGGCAAAGCCTTACCTAGCCCAGGAGGTGGTAATAGGAATAGAGTGCCATGCTAGGACAAGCACGCTACTGCAGGGTTGTGACGATGTCTGCTTAGTTCGGCATAGCAAGGTGAAACCTGGGCGTGAACTTGGAGGCCGGAAAAGCAATTCCCAAGAGGCACCAGCTCTCCCGTGGCTCTTCTTCCCTGCTGCGACAGAGCGAACACCCAAGCCTTTCTGAGGAGGGAGCAGCGAAATACGGTTCGTGCCAAGCTAAAAACATCTGCGAAAGCTTAGCAGTCGCTGCGAAATCAGAGTCGGTTCTGCGGGCTGCTGTGGCTGCTTGCCTTAGCCTAGTATTCGAAGCACGATGGGAGAAACCCGCCTAGAGCGTAAGCCTCTTTGCCCTGGCATCTCCTCTGGGAAAGCACAGCATTCTTTGGGAAACCAGAGTCCGGACTGAAGGATGCTTCTGTTTGCCAGAGCTGGTCTCCTCAGCATGGTGCAATGAACCCGCATTGAGCGAAATCCTCTATGCCTGGGCATCCCCTCTGCCTGAGAGAGAAGCGCGGTTGCGTCTGTGGAAAGAGCCTTAAGGAAAGGGACACGTTTTTCACTTCGCTCCCCAGGAGTATGTCTGTGGAAGGTGCAGCACGCTGCCCCTGGAGAAGAGCAGGAACCGTTGACCTTCTGGTCTGGAAACAGTTGGGAAGCAAGAGAGCCGGCCCTGGCAGGCACCGCGGCCCGTGGCAATACAAGTGTCACCCGCTCCCAGTGCAGAGAGACAGAAGCCTGGCTGCTATGGAGACAGGAGGGGATGAGTAGGACAGGGCGCGTGCTCCACTCTTAGGAAGCAGTCTTTGCAGAAAGCATGCCTGTCCTGAGCCTCTGGGCCCAAGGACACAGCAGCTCCTTGGCCCCCTGTCCCTGGGGCAGACATGCGCGAGCCACCAGGCGCCTACGCTGAACTTTCAGAAACAGTTCACTGAAATAACGGGTAGTCAGATGCCGTCTTCCTCCAGGATGTGGAAGCCTGGAGGAGGCATGGGGTTTAAGGGGAAGGAGTGGGGACAGTCCACCAAAGCTACCTAATCAGTGCACGGGCGGTTTGCAGGGATCCTGTCACCTATCCTTTCCTGTGGGGAAAGCAATGTCCTAGTCCGCGAGTCCGCCTGAGCGACAGAGTAAAAGGCCAAGCGACGCCTACGCTGGGAGATGGAAGTGTGCATAGAGTGCCATCCCTGGCTACGCATGCTACTGTAGGGTTGTGGCTGTGTCTGCTTAGTTTGGCCTGGCAGGGTGAACCCAGGACGCGAACATGGAGCCCGGAAAAGCAAGGCCCAAGAGGCACCAGCACTCCCGCAGCTCGTTTTCCCTGACGCGACTGAAGCCTTGCTGAGGAAGCAGCAGCGAAGTGCTGTTCGCTCCAAGCCAAAGCCTCTGCGAAAGCACAACATTCGCTGAGAAATGTTCTGCGGGCTGCTGCTGCTTGCCTGAGCCCAGTCTCGCGGTGGGAGAAACCCCCATACAGCGAAAGCCTCTTTGCCTTGGCATCTCCCCTGGGAAAGCACAACGTTCCTTGGGAAATCAGAGTTGGGTTTGGGGATGCTGCTGCTGCTTGCCTGAGCTAGATCCGAAGCACGGTGCAAGATACCCGCATGGAGCGAAATACTCTTTGCCCCAGCATCCCCTCTGCCTGAGAGAGAAGCCAAGTGTGGGGAAGGCGCAGCAAACGGTCCCGGAAAAGAGAAGAAGCCGTTGGCTGTGGGGTCGGGAAACGCTCGGGAAGCAGGATAGCCTGCAGTGGCACGAACAGCAGGCCCGTGGCAAGACAAGTGTCACCCGCTCCCTGCGCGGAGAGATGGAAGCCTGGCTGCTAAGGAGAAATTAGGGGACGACTAGAGCAGAGGCGCGTGCTCCACTCTGAGGAAGGAGTCTGGGCAGAAGGCAGGCCTGTCCTGTGCCTCTGGACCCAAGGGGACAGCATCTCCTTGGCCACCTGTCCCAAGGGCAGACTTGGGCTTGCCACCAGGTGCCATACCAGGAACTCACAAAAACAACCCCATGGAGAAACGGGCAGTCAGATACCGTCTTCCACCAAGATGTGGCAGCGATGGGAGTGTCAGGGGTGTGCCGGGAAAGAGTGGAGACAGTGACCCACAGTTCCCCATCCCAGTGCACGGGCCGTGTGCAGTGATCCAGTCGCCACTTCTCTCCTGTGTTGAAGGCACTGGCCGAGACCCCGAGTCTGCCTGAGCGCCAAAGCAAAAGGCAAAGCCTTACCTAGCCCAGGAGGTGGTAATAGGAATAGAGTGCCATGCTAGGACAAGCACGCTGCTGCAGGGTTGTGACGATGTCTGCTTAGTTCGGCATAGCAAGGTGAAACCTGGGCGTGAACTTGGAGGCCGGAAAAGCAATTCCCAAGAGGCACCAGCTCTCCCGTGGCTCTTCTTCCTTGCTGCGACAGAGCGAACACCCAAGCCTTTCTGAGGAAGCAGCAGCGAAATACGGTTCGTGCCAAGCTAAAAACATCTGCGAAAGCTTTGCAGTCGCTGCGAAATCAGAGTCGGTTCTGCGGGCTGCTGTTGCTGCTTGCCTTAGACTAGTATTCGCAGCACGATGGGAGAAACCCGCCTAGAGCGTAAGCCTCTTTGCCCTGGCATCTCCTCTGGGAAAGCACAGCATTCTTTGGGAAACCAGAGTCCGGACTGAAGGATGCTTCTGTTTGCCAGAGCTGGTCTCCTCAGCATGGTGCAATGAACCCGCATTGAGCGAAATCCTCTATGCCTGGGCATCCCCTCTGCCTGAGAGAGAAGCGCGGTTGCGTCTGTGGAAAGAGCCTTAAGGAAAGGGACACGTTTTTCACTTCGCTCCCCAGGAGCATGTCTGTGGAAGGTGCAGCACGCTGCCCCTGGAGAAGAGCAGGAACCGTTGACCTTCTGGTCTGGAAACAGTTGGGAAGCAAGAGAGCCGGCCCTGGCAGGCACCGCGGCCCGTGGCAATACAAGTGTCACCCGCTCCCAGTGCAGAGAGACAGAAGCCTGGCTGCTATGGAGACAGGAGGGGATGAGTAGGACAGGGCGCGTGCTCCACTCTTAGGAAGCAGTCTTTGCAGAAAGCATGCCTGTCCTGAGCCTCTGGGCCCAAGGACACAGCAGCTCCTTGGCCACCTGTCCCTGGGGCAGACATGCGCTAGCCAACAGGCGCCTACGCTGAACTTTCAGAAAGAGTTCCCTGAAATAACGGGTAGTCAGATGCCGTCTTCCTCCAGGATGTGGAAGCCTGGAGGAGGCATGGGGTTTAAGGGGAAGGAGTGGGGACAGTCCACCAAAGCTACCTAATCAGTGCACGGGCGGTTTGCAGGGATCCTGTCACCTATCCTTTCCTGTGGGGAAAGCAATGTCCTAGTCCGCGAGTCCGCCTGAGCGACAGAGTAAAAGGCCAAGCGACGCCTACACTGGGAGATGGAAGTGTGCATAGAGTGCCATCCCTGGCTACGCATGCTACTGTAGGGTTGTGGCTGTGTCTGCTTAGTTTGGCCCGGCAGGGTGAACCCAGAACGCAAACATGGAGCCCGGAAAAGCAAGGCCCAAGAGGCACCAGCTCTCGCGCAGCTCGTTTGCCCTGACGCGACTGAAGCCTTGCAGAGGAAGCAGCAGCGAAGTGCAGTTCACTCCAAGCCAAAGACTCTGCGAAAGCACAACATTCGCTGAGAAATGTTCTGCGGGCTGCTGCTGCTTGCCTGAGCCCAGTCTCGCGGTGGGAGAAAGCCGCATACAGCGAAAGCCTCTTTGCCTTGGCATCTCCCCTGGGAAAGCACAACGTTCCTTGGGAAATCAGAGTTGGGTTTGGGGATGCTGCTGCTGCTTGCCTGAGCTAGTCTCCGAAGCACGGTGCAAGATACCCGCATGGAGTGAAATACTCTTTGCCCGAGCATCCCCTCTGCCTGAGAGAGAAGCCAAGTGTGGGGAAGGCGCAGCACACGGTCCCGGAGAAGAGAAGGAGCCGTTGGCCTTGGGGTCGGGAAACGCTCGGGAAGCAGGATAGCCTGCAGTGGCACGAACAGCAGGCCGGTGGCAAGACAAGTGTCACCCGCTCCCTGCGCGGAGAGATGGAAGCCTGGCTGCTAAAAAGAAATGAGGGGACGACTAGAGCAGAGGCGCGTGCTCCACTCTGAGGAAGGAGTCTGGGCAGAAGGCAGGCCTGTCCTGTGCCTCTGGACCCAAGGGGACAGCATCTCCTTGGCCACCTGTCCCAAGGGCAGACTTGGGCTTGCCACCAGGTGCCATACCCGGAACTCACAGAAACAACCCCATGGAGAAACGGGCAGTCAGATGCCCTCTTCCACCAAGATGTGGCAGCGATGTGAGTGGCAGGGGTGTGCCGGGAAAGAGTGGAGACAGTGACCCACAGTTCCCCATCCCAGTGCACGGGCCGTGTGCAGTGATCCAGTCGCCACTTCTCTCCTGTGTTGAAGGCACTGGCCAAGACCCCGAGTCTGCCTGAGCGCCAAAGCAAAAGGCAAAGCCTTACCGAGCACAGGAGATGGTAATAGGCATAGAGTGCCATGCTAGGACACGCACGCTGCTGCAGGGTTGTGACCATGTCTGCTTAGTTCGGCATAGCAAGGTGAAACCTGGGCGTGAACTTGGAGGCCGGAAAAGCAATTCCCAAGAGGCACCAGCTCTCCCGTGGCCCTTCTTCCCTGCTGCGACAGAGCGAACACCCAAGCCTTTCTGAGGAGGGAGCAGCGAAATACGGTTCGTGCCAAGCTAAAAACATCTGCGAAAGCTTAGCAGTCGCTGCGAAATCAGAGTCGGTCTGCGGGCTGCTGTGGCTGCTTGCCTTAGCCTAGTATTCGAAGCACGATGGGAGAAACCCGCCTAGAGCGTAAGCCTCTTTGCCCTGGCATCTCCTCTGGGAAAGCACAGCATTCTTTGGGAAACCAGAGTCCGGACTGAAGGATGCTTCTGTTTGCCAGAGCTGGTCTCCTCAGCATGGTGCAATGAACCCGCATTGAGCGAAATCCTCTATGCCTGGGCATCCCCTCTGCCTGAGAGAGAAGCGCGGTTGCGTCTGTGGAAAGAGCCTTAAGGAAAGGGACACGTTTTTCACTTCGCTCCCCAGGAGTATGTCTGTGGAAGGTGCAGCACGCTGCCCCTGGAGAAGAGCAGGAACCGTTGACCTTCTGGTCTGGAAACAGTTGGGAAGCAAGAGAGCCGGCCCTGGCAGGCACCGCGGCCCGTGGCAATACAAGTGTCACCCGCTCCCAGTGCAGAGAGACAGAAGCCTGGCTGTTATGGAGACAGGAAAGGATGAGTAGGACAGGGCGCGTGCTCCACTCTTAGGAAGCAGTCTTTGCAGAAAGCATGCCTGTCCTGAGCCTCTGGGCCCAAGGACACAGCAGCTCCTTGGCCACCTGTCCCTGGGGCAGACATGCGCTAGCCACCAGGCGCCTACGCTGAACTTTCAGAAAGAGTTCCCTGAAATAACGGGTAGTCAGATGCCGTCTTCCTCCAGGATGTGGAAGCCTGGAGGAGGCATGGGGTTTAAGGGGAAGGAGTGGGGACAGTCCACCAAAGCTACCTAATCAGTGCACGGGCGGTTTGCAGGGATCCTGTCACCTATCCTTTCCTGTGGGGAAAGCAATGTCCTAGTCCGCGAGTCCGCCTGAGCGACAGAGTAAAAGGCCAAGCGACGCCTACACTGGGAGATGGAAGTGTGCATAGAGTGCCATCCCTGGCTACGCATGCTACTGTAGGGTTGTGGCTGTGTCTGCTTAGTTTGGCCTGGCAGGGTGAACCCAGGACGCGAACATGGAGCCCGGAAAAGCAAGGCCCAAGAGGCACCAGCACTCCCGCAGCTCGTTTTCCCTGACGCGACTGAAGCCTTGCTGAGGAAGCAGCAGCGAAGTGCTGTTCGCTCCAAGCCAAAGCCTCTGCGAAAGCACAACATTCGCTGAGAAATGTTCTGCGGGCTGCTGCTGCTTGCCTGAGCCCTGTCTCGCGGTGGGAGAAAGCCCCATACAGCGAAAGCCTCTTTGCCTTGGCATCTCCCCTGGGAAAGCACAACGTTCCTTGGGAAATCAGAGTTGGGTTTGGGGATGCTGCTGCTGCTTGCCTGAGCTAGTCTCCGAAGCACGGTGCAAGATACCCGCATGGAGTGAAATACTCTTTGCCCGAGCATCCCCTCTGCCTGAGAGAGAAGCCAAGTGTGGGGAAGGCGCAGCACACGGTCCCGGAGAAGAGAAGGAGCCGTTGGCCTTGGGGTCGGGAAACGCTCGGGAAGCAGGATAGCCTGCAGTGGCACGAACAGCAGGCCGGTGGCAAGACAAGTGTCACCCGCTCCCTGTGCGGAGAGATGGAAGCCTGGCTGCGAAGGAGAAATGAGGGGACGACTAGGGCAGAGGCGCGTGCTCCACTCTGAGGAAGGAGTCTGGGCAGAAGGCCGGCCTGTCCTGTGCCTCTGGACCCAAGGGGACAGCATCTCCTTGGCCACCTGTCCCAAGGGCAGACTTGGGCTTGCCACCAGGTGCCATACCCGGAACGCACAGAAACAACCCCATGGAGAAACGGGCAGTCAGATGCCGTCTTCCACCAAGATGTGGCAGCGATGTGAGTGGCAGGGGGTGTGCCGGGAAAGAGTGGAGACAGTGACCCACAGTTCCCCATCCCAGTGCACGGGCCGTGTGCAGTGATCCTGTCGCCTCTTCTCTCCTGTGTTGAAGGCACTGGCCGAGACCCCGAGTCTGATTGAGCACCAGAGTAAAAGGAGAAGACTTATCTAGCCCAGGAGATGGTAATAGGCATAGAGGGCCATGCTAGGACACGCACGCTGCTGCAGGGTTGTGACTGTGTCTGCTTAGTTCGGCATAGCAAGGTGAAGCCCGGGCGTGAACTTGGAGCCCGGGAAAGCAAGGCCCAAGAGGCACCAGCTCTCCCGCAGCTCGTCTTCCCTGACGCGACTGAAGCCTTGCTGAGGAAGCAGCAGCAAAGTGCTGTTTGCTCCAAGCCAAAACCTCTGCGAAAGCACAGCATTCGCTGAGAAATGTTTTGCTGGCTGCTGCTGCTTGCCTAAGCCCAGTCTCGCGGTGGGAGAAACCCGTATACAGCAACAACTTCTTTGCCTAGGCATCTCCCATGGGAAAGCTCACCGTTCCTTGGGAAATCAGAGTTGGGTTTGGGGATGCTGCTGCTGTTTGCCTGAGCTAGATCCGAAGCACGGTGCAAGATACCCGCATGGAGCGAAATACTCTTTGCCCTAGCATCCCCTCAGCCTGAGAGAGAAGCCAAGTGTGGGGAAGGCGCAGCACACGGCCCCGGGGAAGAGAAGAAGCCGTTGGCCGTGGGGTCGGGAAACGCTCGGGAAGCAGGATAGCCTGCAGTGGCACGAACAGCAGGCCGGTGGCAAGACAAGTGTCACCCGCTCCCTGCGCGGAGAGATGGAAGCCTGGCTGCTAAAAAGAAATGAGGGGACGACTAGAGCAGAGGCACGTGCTCCACTCTGAGGAAGGAGTCTGGGCAGAAGGCAGGCCTGTCCTGTGCCTCTGGACCCAAGGGGACAGCATCTCCTTGGCCACCTGTCCCAAGGGCAGACTTGGGCTTGCCACCAGGTGCCATACCCGGAACTCACAGAAACAACCCCATGGAGAAACGGGCAGTCAGATGCCCTCTTCCACCAAGATGTGGCAGCGATGTGATTGGCAGGGGTGTGCCGGGAAAGAGTGGAGACAGTGACCCACACTTCCCCATCCCAGTGCACGGGCCGTGTGCAGTGATCCAGTCGCCACTTCTCTCCTGTGTTGAAGGCACTGGCCGAGACCCCGAGTCTGCCTGAGCGCCAAAGCAAAAGGCAAAGCCTTACCGAGCACAGGAGATGGTAATAGGCATAGAGTGCCATGCTAGGACACGCACGCTGCTGCAGGGTTGTGACCATGTCTGCTTAGTTCGGCATAGCAAGGTGAAACCTGGGCGTGAACTTGGAGGCCGGAAAACCAATTCCCAAGAGGCACCAGCTCTCCCGTGGCTCTTCTTCCCTGCTGCGACAGAGCGAACACCCAAGCCTTTCTGAGGAGGGAGCAGCGAAATACGGTTCGTGCCAAGCTAAAAACATCTGCGAAAGCTTAGCAGTCGCTGCGAAATCAGAGTCGGTTCTGCGGGCTGCTGTTGCTGCTTGCCTTAGACTAGTATTCGAAGCACGATGGGAGAAACCCGCCTAGAGCGTAAGCCTCTTTGCCCTGGCATCTCCTCTGGGAAAGCACAGCATTCTTTGGGAAACCAGAGTCCGGACTGAAGGATGCTTCTGTTTGCCAGAGCTGGTCTCCTCAGCATGGTGCAATGAACCCGCATTGAGCGAAATCCTCTATGCCTGGGCATCCCCTCTGCCTGAGAGAGAAGCACGGTTGCGTCTGTGGAAAGAGCCTTAAGGAAAGGGACACGTTTTTCACTTCGCTCCCCAGGAGCATGTCTGTGGAAGGTGCAGCACGCTGCCCCTGGAGAAGAGCAGGAACCGTTGACCTTCTGGTCTGGAAACAGTTGGGAAGCAAGGGAGCCGGCCCTGGCAGGCACCGCGGCCCGTGGCAATACAAGTGTCACCCGCTCCCAGTGCAGAGAGACAGAAGCCTGGCTGCTATGGAGACAGGAGGGGATGAGTAGGACAGGGCGCGTGCTCCACTCTTAGGAAGCAGTCTTTGCAGAAAGCATGCCTGTCCTGAGCCTCTGGGCCCAAGGACACAGCAGCTCCTTGGCCACCTGTCCCTGGGGCAGACATGCGCTAGCCACCAGGCGCCTACGCTGAACTTTCAGAAAGAGTTCCCTGAAATAACGGGTAGTCAGATGCCGTCTTCCTCCAGGATGTGGAAGCCTGGAGGAGGCATGGGGTTTAAGGGGAAGGAGTGGGGACAGTCCACCAAAGCTACCTAATCAGTGCACGGGCGGTTTGCAGGGATCCTGTCACCTATCCTTTCCTGTGGGGAAAGCAATGTCCTAGTCCGCGAGTCCGCCTGAGCGACAGAGTAAAAGGCCAAGCGACGCCTACACTGGGAGATGGAAGTGTGCATAGAGTGCCATCCCTGGCTACGCATGCTACTGTAGGGTTGTGGCTGTGTCTGCTTAGTTTGGCCTGGCAGGGTGAACCCAGGACGCGAACATGGAGCCCGGAAAAGCAAGGCCCAAGAGGCACCAGCACTCCCGCAGCTCGTTTTCCCTGACGCGACTGAAGCCTTGCTGAGGAAGCAGCAGCGAAGTGCTGTTCGCTCCAAGCCAAAGCCTCTGCGAAAGCACAACATTCACTGAGAAATGTTCTGCGGGCTGCTGCTGCTTGCCTGAGCCCAGTCTCGCGGTGGGAGAAACCCCCATACAGCGAAAGCCTCTTTGCCTTGGCATCTCCCCTGGGAAAGCACAACGTTCCTTGGGAAATCAGAGTTGGGTTTGGGGATGCTGCTGCTGCTTGCCTGAGCTAGATCCGAAGCACGGTGCAAGATACCCGCATGGAGCGAAATACTCTTTGCCCTAGCATCCCCTCTGCCTGAGAGAGAAGCCAAGTGTGGGGAAGGCGCAGCAAACGGTCCCGGAAAAGAGAAGAAGCCGTTGGCTGTGGGGTCGGGAAACGCTAGGGAAGCAGGATAGCCTGCAGTGGCACGAACAGCAGGCCGGTGGCAAGACAAGTGTCACCCGCTCCCTGCGCGGAGAGATGGAAGCCTGGCTGCTAAGGAGAAATATGGGGACGACTAGGGCAGAGGCGCGTGCTCCACTCTGAGGAAGGAGTCTGTGCAGAAGGTAGGCCTGTCCTGTGCCTCTGGACCCAAGGGGACAGCATCTCCTTGGCCACCTGTCCCAAGGGCAGACTTGGGCTTGCCACCAGGTGCCATACCCGGAACTCACAAAAACAACCCCATGGAGAAACGGGCAGTCAGATGCCGTCTTCCACCAAGATGTGGCAGCGATGTGAGTGTCAGGGGTGTGCCGGGAAAGAGTGGAGACAGTGACCCACAGTTCCCCATCCCAGTGCACGGGCCGTGTGCAGTGATCCAGTCGCCACTTCTCTCCTGTGTTGAAGGCACTGGCCGAGACCCCGAGTCTGCCTGAGCGCCAAAGCAAAAGGCAAAGCCTTACCTAGCCCAGGAGGTGGTAATAGGAATAGAGTGCCATGCTAGGACAAGCACGCTGCTGCAGGGTTGTGACGATGTCTGCTTAGTTCGGCATAGCAAGGTGAAACCTGGGCGTGAACTTGGAGGCCGGAAAAACAATTCCCAAGAGGCACCAGCTCTCCCGTGGCTCTTCTTCCCTGCTGCGACAGAGCGAACACCCAAGCCTTTCTGAGGAAGCAGCAGCGAAATACGGTTCGTGCCAAGCTAAAAACATCTGCGAAAGCTTTGCAGTCGCTGCGAAATCAGAGTCGGTTCTGCGGGCTGCTGTTGCTGCTTGCCTTAGACTAGAATTCGCAGCACGATGGGAGAAACCCGCCTAGAGCGTAAGCCTCTTTGCCCTGGCATCTCCTCTGGGAAAGCACAGCATTCTTTGGGAAACCAGAGTCCGGACTGAAGGATGCTTCTGTTTGCCAGAGCTGGTCTCCTCAGCATGGTGCAATGAACCCGCATTGAGCGAAATCCTCTATGCCTGGGCATCCCCTCTGCCTGAGAGAGAAGCGCGGTTGCGTCTGTGGAAAGAGCCTTAAGGAAAGGGACACGTTTTTCACTTCGCTCCCCAGGAGTATGTCTGTGGAAGGTGCAGCACGCTGCCCCTGGAGAAGAGCAGGAACCGTTGACCTTCTGGTCTGGAAACAGTTGGGAAGCAAGAGAGCCGGCCCTGGCAGGCACCGCGGCCCGTGGCAATACAAGTGTCACCCGCTCCCAGTGCAGAGAGACAGAAGCCTGGCTGCTATGGAGACAGGAGGGGATGAGTAGGACAGGGCGCGTGCTCCACTCTTAGGAAGCAGTCTTTGCAGAAAGCATGCCTGTCCTGAGCCTCTGGGCCCAAGGACACAGCAGCTCCTTGGCCACCTGTCCCTGGGGCAGACATGCGCTAGCCACCAGGCGCCTACGCTGAACTTTCAGAAAGAGTTCCCTGAAATAACGGGTAGTCAGATGCAGTCTTCCTCCAGGATGTGGAAGCCTGGAGGAGGCATGGGGTTTAAGGGGAAGGAGTGGGGACAGTCCACCAAAGCTACCTAATCAGTGCACGGGCGGTTTGCAGGGATCCTGTCACCTATCCTTTCCTGTGGGGAAAGCAATGTCCTAGTCTGCGAGTCCGCCTGAGCGACAGAGTAAAAGGCCAAGCGACGCCTACACTGGGAGATGGAAGTGTGCATAGAGTGCCATCCCTGGCTACGCATGCTACTGTAGGGTTGTGGCTGTGTCTGCTTAGTTTGGCCTGGCAGGGTGAACCCAGGACGCGAACATGGAGCCCGGAAAAGCAAGGCCCAAGAGGCCCCAGCACTCCCGCAGCTCGTTTTCCCTGACGCGACTGAAGCCTTGCTGAGGAAGCAGCAGCGAAGTGCTGTTCGCTCCAAGCCAAAGCCTCTGCGAAAGCACAACATTCGCTGAGAAATGTTCTGCGGGCTGCTGCTGCTTGCCTGAGCCCTGTCTCGCGGTGGGAGAAAGCCGCATACAGCGAAAGCCTCTTTGCCTTGGCATCTCCCCTGGGAAAGCACAACGTTCCTTGGGAAATCAGAGTTGGGTTTGGGGATGCTGCTGCTGCTTGCCTGAGCTAGTCTCCGAAGCACGGTGCAAGATACCCGCATGGAGCGAAATACTCTTTGCCCGAGCATCCCCTCTGCCTGAGAGAGAAGCCAAGTGTGGGGAAGGCGCAGCACACGGTCCCAGAGAAGAGAAGGAGCCGTTGGCCTTGGGGTCGGGAAACGCTCGGGAAGCAGGATAGCCTGCAGTGGCACGAACAGCAGGCCGGTGGCAAGACAAGTGTCACCCGCTCCCTGTGCGGAGAGATGGAAGCCTGGCTGCGAAGGAGAAATGAGGGGACGACTAGGGCAGAGGCGCGTGCTCCACTCTGAGGAAGGAGTCTGGGCAGAAGGCCGGCCTGTCCTGTGCCTCTGGACCCAAGGGGACAGCATCTCCTTGGCCACCTGTCCCAAGGGCAGACTTGGGCTTGCCACCAGGTGCCATACCCGGAACGCACAGAAACAACCCCATGGAGAAACGGGCAGTCAGATGCCGTCTTCCACCAAGATGTGGCAGCGATGTGAGTGGCAGGGGGTGTGCCGGGAAAGAGTGGAGACAGTGACCCACAGTTCCCCATCCCAGTGCACGGGCCGTGTGCAGTGATCCTGTCGCCTCTTCTCTCCTGTGTTGAAGGCACTGGCCGAGACCCCGAGTCTGATTGAGCACCAGAGTAAAAGGAGAAGACTTATCTAGCCCAGGAGATGGTAATAGGCATAGAGGGCCATGCTAGGACACGCACGCTGCTGCAGGGTTGTGACTGTGTCTGCTTAGTTCGGCATAGCAAGGTGAAGCCCGGGCGTGAACTTGGAGCCCGGGAAAGCAAGGCCCAAGAGGCACCAGCTCTCCCGCAGCTCGTCTTCCCTGACGCGACTGAAGCCTTGCTGAGGAAGCAGCAGCAAAGTGCTGTTTGCTCCAAGCCAAAACCTCTGCGAAAGCACAGCATTCGCTGAGAAATGTTTTGCTGGCTGCTGCTGCTTGCCTAAGCCCAGTCTCGCGGTGGGAGAAACCCGTATACAGCAACAACTTCTTTGCCTAGGCATCTCCCATGGGAAAGCTCACCGTTCCTTGGGAAATCAGAGTTGGGTTTGGGGATGCTGCTGCTGTTTGCCTGAGCTAGATCCGAAGCACGGTGCAAGATACCCGCATGGAGCGAAATACTCTTTGCCCTAGCATCCCCTCAGCCTGAGAGAGAAGCCAAGTGTGGGGAAGGCGCAGCACACGGCCCCGGGGAAGAGAAGAAGCCGTTGGCCGTGGGGTCGGGAAACGCTCGGGAAGCAGGATAGCCTGCAGTGGCACGAACAGCAGGCCGGTGGCAAGAAAAGTGTCACCCGCTCCCTGCGCGGAGAGATGGAAGCCTGGCTGCTAAAAAGAAATGAGGGGACGACTAGAGCAGAGGCGCGTGCTCCACTCTGAGGAAGGAGTCTGGGCAGAAGGCAGGCCTGTCCTGTGCCTCTGGACCCAAGGGGACAGCATCTCCTTGGCCACCTGTCCCAAGGGCAGACTTGGGCTTGCCACCAGGTGCCATACCCGGAACTCACAGAAACAACCCCATGGAGAAACGGGCAGTCAGATGCCCTCTTCCACCAAGATGTGGCAGCGATGTGAGTGGCAGGGGTGTGCCGGGAAAGAGTGGAGACAGTGACCCACAGTTCCCCATCCCAGTGCACGGGCCGTGTGCAGTGATCCAGTCGCCACTTCTCTCCTGTGTTGAAGGCACTGGCCGAGACCCCGAGTCTGCCTGAGCGCCAAAGCAAAAGGCAAAGCCTTACCGAGCACAGGAGATGGTAATAGGCATAGAGTGCCATGCTAGGACACGCACGCTGCTGCAGGGTTGTGACCATGTCTGCTTAGTTCGGCATAGCAAGGTGAAACCTGGGCGTGAACTTGGAGGCCGGAAAAGCAATTCCCAAGAGGCACCAGCTCTCCCGTGGCTCTTCTTCCCTGCTGCGACAGAGCGAACACCCAAGCCTTTCTGAGGAGGGAGCAGCGAAATACGGTTCGTGCCAAGCTAAAAACATCTGTGAAAGCTTAGCAGTCGCTGCGAAATCAGAGTCGGTTCTGCGGGCTGCTGTGGCTGCTTGCCTTAGCCTAGTATTCGAAGCACGATGGGAGAAACCCGCCTAGAGCGTAAGCCTCTTTGCCCTGGCATCTCCTCTGGGAAAGCACAGCATTCTTTGGGAAACCAGAGTCCGGACTGAAGGATGCTTCTGTTTGCCAGAGCTGGTCTCCTCAGCATGGTGCAATGAACCCGCATTGAGCGAAATCCTCTATGCCTGGGCATCCCCTCTGCCTGAGAGAGAAGCGCGGTTGCGTCTGTGGAAAGAGCCTTAAGGAAAGGGACACGTTTTTCACTTCGCTCCCCAGGAGCATGTCTGTGGAAGGTGCAGCACGCTGCCCCTGGAGAAGAGCAGGAACCGTTGACCTTCTGGTCTGGAAACAGTTGGGAAGCAAGGGAGCCGGCCCTGGCAGGCACCGCGGCCCGTGGCAATACAAGTGTCACCCGCTCCCAGTGCAGAGAGACAGAAGCCTGGCTGCTATGGAGACAGGAGGGGATGAGTAGGACAGGGCGCGTGCTCCACTCTTAGGAAGCAGTCTTTGCAGAAAGCATGCCTGTCCTGAGCCTCTGGGCCCAAGGACACAGCAGCTCCTTGGCCACCTGTCCCTGGGGCAGACATGCGCTAGCCACCAGGCGCCTACGCTGAACTTTCAGAAAGAGTTCCCTGAAATAACGGGTAGTCAGATGCCGTCTTCCTCCAGGATGTGGAAGCCTGGAGGAGGCATGGGGTTTAAGGGGAAGGAGTGGGGACAGTCCACCAAAGCTACCTAATCAGTGCACGGGCGGTTTGCAGGGATCCTGTCACCTATCCTTTCCTGTGGGGAAAGCAATGTCCTAGTCCGCGAGTCCGCCTGAGCGACAGAGTAAAAGGCCAAGCGACGCCTACACTGGGAGATGGAAGTGTGCATAGAGTGCCATCCCTGGCTACGCATGCTACTGTAGGGTTGTGGCTGTGTCTGCTTAGTTTGGCCTGGCAGGGTGAACCCAGGACGCGAACATGGAGCCCGGAAAAGCAAGGCCCAAGAGGCACCAGCACTCCCGCAGCTCGTTTTCCCTGACGCGACTGAAGCCTTGCTGAGGAAGCAGCAGCGAAGTGCTGTTCGCTCCAAGCCAAAGCCTCTGCGAAAGCACAACATTCGCTGAGAAATGTTCTGCGGGCTGCTGCTGCTTGCTGAGCCCAGTCTCGCGGTGGGAGAAACCCCCATACAGCGAAAGCCTCTTTGCCTTGGCATCTCCCCTGGGAAAGCACAACGTTCCTTGGGAAATCAGAGTTGGGTTTGGGGATGCTGCTGCTGCTTGCCTGAGCTAGATCCGAAGCACGGTGCAAGATACCCGCATGGAGTGAAATACTCTTTGCCCTAGCATCCCCTCTGCCTGAGAGAGAAGCCAAGTGTGGGGAAGGCGCAGCAAACGGTCCCGGAAAAGAGAAGAAGCCGTTGGCTGTGGGGTCGGGAAACGCTAGGGAAGCAGGATAGCCTGCAGTGGCACGAACAGCAGGCCGGTGGCAAGACAAGTGTCACCCGCTCCCTGCGCGGAGAGATGGAAGCCTGGCTGCTAAGGAGAAATGAGGGGACGACTAGGGCAGAGGCGCGTGCTCCACTCTGAGGAAGGAGTCTGTGCAGAAGGTAGGCCTGTCCTGTGCCTCTGGACCCAAGGGGACAGCATCTCCTTGGCCACCTGTCCCAAGGGCAGACTTGGGCTTGCCACCAGGTGCCATACCCGGAACTCACAAAAACAACCCCATGGAGAAACGGGCAGTCAGATGCCGTCTTCCACCAAGATGTGGCAGCGATGTGAGTGTCAGGGGTGTGCCGGGAAAGAGTGGAGACAGTGACCCACAGTTCCCCATCCCAGTGCACGGGCCGTGTGCAGTGATCCAGTCGCCACTTCTCTCCTGTGTTGAAGGCACTGGCCGAGACCCCGAGTCTGCCTGAGCGCCAAAGCAAAAGGCAAAGCCTTACCTAGCCCAGGAGGTGGTAATAGGAATAGAGTGCCATGCTAGGACAAGCACGCTGCTGCAGGGTTGTGACGATGTCTGCTTAGTTCGGCATAGCAAGGTGAAACCTGGGCGTGAACTTGGAGGCCGGAAAAACAATTCCCAAGAGGCACCAGCTCTCCCGTGGCTCTTCTTCCCTGCTGCGACAGAGCGAACACCCAAGCCTTTCTGAGGAAGCAGCAGCGAAATACGGTTCGTGCCAAGCTAAAAACATCTGCGAAAGCTTTGCAGTCGCTGCGAAATCAGAGTCGGTTCTGCGGGCTGCTGTTGCTGCTTGCCTTAGACTAGAATTCGCAGCACGATGGGAGAAACCCGCCTAGAGCGTAAGCCTCTTTGCCCTGGCATCTCCTCTGGGAAAGCACAGCATTCTTTGGGAAACCAGAGTCCGGACTGAAGGATGCTTCTGTTTGCCAGAGCTGGTCTCCTCAGCATGGTGCAATGAACCCGCATTGAGCGAAATCCTCTATGCCTGGGCATCCCCTCTGCCTGAGAGAGAAGCGCGGTTGCGTCTGTGGAAAGAGCCTTAAGGAAAGGGACACGTTTTTCACTTCGCTCCCCAGGAGTATGTCTGTGGAAGGTGCAGCACGCTGCCCCTGGAGAAGAGCAGGAACCGTTGACCTTCTGGTCTGGAAACAGTTGGGAAGCAAGAGAGCCGGCCCTGGCAGGCACCGCGGCCCGTGGCAATACAAGTGTCACCCGCTCCCAGTGCAGAGAGACAGAAGCCTGGCTGCTATGGAGACAGGAGGGGATGAGTAGGACAGGGCGCGTGCTCCACTCTTAGGAAGCAGTCTTTGCAGAAAGCATGCCTGTCCTGAGCCTCTGGGCCCAAGGACACAGCAGCTCCTTGGCCACCTGTCCCTGGGGCAGACATGCGCTAGCCACCAGGCGCCTACGCTGAACTTTCAGAAAGAGTTCCCTGAAATAACGGGTAGTCAGATGCCGTCTTCCTCCAGGATGTGGAAGCCTGGAGGAGGCATGGGGTTTAAGGGGAAGGAGTGGGGACAGTCCACCAAAGCTACCTAATCAGTGCACGGGCGGTTTGCAGGGATCCTGTCACCTATCCTTTCCTGTGGGGAAAGCAATGTCCTAGTCCGCGAGTCCGCCTGAGCGACAGAGTAAAAGGCCAAGCGACGCCTACACTGGGAGATGGAAGTGTGCATAGAGTGCCATCCCTGGCTACGCATGCTACTGTAGGGTTGTGGCTGTGTCTGCTTAGTTTGGCCTGGCAGGGTGAACCCAGGACGCGAACATGGAGCCCGGAAAAGCAAGGCCCAAGAGGCACCAGCACTCCCGCAGCTCGTTTTCCCTGACGCGACTGAAGCCTTGCTGAGGAAGCAGCAGCGAAGTGCTGTTCGCTCCAAGCCAAAGCCTCTGCGAAAGCACAACATTCGCTGAGAAATGTTCTGCGGGCTGCTGCTGCTTGCCTGAGCCCTGTCTCGCGGTGGGAGAAAGCCGCATACAGCGAAAGCCTCTTTGCCTTGGCAATTCC
This sequence comes from Mustela nivalis, assembly GCF_964662115.1. Taxonomy (NCBI): domain Eukaryota; kingdom Metazoa; phylum Chordata; class Mammalia; order Carnivora; family Mustelidae; genus Mustela; species Mustela nivalis. Next base: position 94,001 of record NW_028135889.1, on the reverse strand, counting down.
CCTGGGAAAGCACAACGTTCCTTGGGAAATCAGAGTTGGGTTTGGGGATGCTGCTGCTGCTTGCCTGAGCTAGTCTCCGAAGCACGGTGCAAGATACCCGCATGGAGTGAAATACTCTTTGCCCGAGCATCCCCTCTGCCTGAGAGAGAAGCCAAGTGTGGGGAAGGCGCAGCACACGGTCCCGGAGAAGAGAAGGAGCCGTTGGCCTTGGGGTCGGGAAACGCTCGGGAAGCAGGATAGCCTGCAGTGGCACGAACAGCAGGCCGGTGGCAAGACAAGTGTCACCCGCTCCCTGTGCGGAGAGATGGAAGCCTGGCTGCGAAGGAGAAATGAGGGGACGACTAGGGCAGAGGCGCGTGCTCCACTCTGAGGAAGGAGTCTGGGCAGAAGGCCGGCCTGTCCTGTGCCTCTGGACCCAAGGGGACAGCATCTCCTTGGCCACCTGTCCCAAGGGCAGACTTGGGCTTGCCACCAGGTGCCATACCCGGAACGCACAGAAACAACCCCATGGAGAAACGGGCAGTCAGATGCCGTCTTCCACCAAGATGTGGCAGCGATGTGAGTGGCAGGGGGTGTGCCGGGAAAGAGTGGAGACAGTGACCCACAGTTCCCCATCCCAGTGCACGGGCCGTGTGCAGTGATCCTGTCGCCTCTTCTCTCCTGTGTTGAAGGCACTGGCCGAGACCCCGAGTCTGATTGAGCACCAGAGTAAAAGGAGAAGACTTATCTAGCCCAGGAGATGGTAATAGGCATAGAGGGCCATGCTAGGACACGCACGCTCCTGCAGGGTTGTGACTGTGTCTGCTTAGTTCGGCATAGCAAGGTGAAGCCCGGGCGTGAACTTGGAGCCCGGGAAAGCAAGGCCCAAGAGGCACCAGCTCTCCCGCAGCTCGTCTTCCCTGACGCGACTGAAGCCTTGCTGAGGAAGCAGCAGCAAAGTGCTGTTTGCTCCAAGCCAAAACCTCTGCGAAAGCACAGCATTCGCTGAGAAATGTTTTGCTGGCTGCTGCTGCTTGCCTAAGCCCAGTCTCGCGGTGGGAGAAACCCGTATACAGCAACAACTTCTTTGCCTAGGCATCTCCCATGGGAAAGCTCACCGTTCCTTGGGAAATCAGAGTTGGGTTTGGGGATGCTGCTGCTGTTTGCCTGAGCTAGATCCGAAGCACGGTGCAAGATACCCGCATGGAGCGAAATACTCTTTGCCCTAGCATCCCCTCAGCCTGAGAGAGAAGCCAAGTGTGGGGAAGGCGCAGCACACGGCCCCGGGGAAGAGAAGAAGCCGTTGGCCGTGGGGTCGGGAAACGCTCGGGAAGCAGGATAGCCTGCACTGGCACGAACAGCAGGCCGGTGGCAAGACAAGTGTCACCCGCTCCCTGCGCGGAGAGATGGAAGCCTGGCTGCTAAAAAGAAATGAGGGGACGACTAGAGCAGAGGCGCGTGCTCCACTCTGAGGAAGGAGTCTGGGCAGAAGGCAGGCCTGTCCTGTGCCTCTGGACCCAAGGGGACAGCATCTCCTTGGCCACCTGTCCCAAGGGCAGACTTGGGCTTGCCACCAGGTGCCATACCCGGAACGCACAGAAACAACCCCATGGAGAAACGGGCAGTCAGATGCCCTCTTCCACCAAGATGTGGCAGTGATGTGAGTGGCAGGGGTGTGCCGGGAAAGAGTGGAGACAGTGACCCACAGTTCCCCATCCCAGTGCACGGGCCGTGTGCAGTGATCCAGTCGCCACTTCTCTCCTGTGTTGAAGGCACTGGCCGAGACCCCGAGTCTGCCTGAGCGCCAAAGCAAAAGGCAAAGCCTTACCGAGCACAGGAGATGGTAATAGGCATAGAGTGCCATGCTAGGACACGCACGCTGCTGCAGGGTTGTGACCATGTCTGCTTAGTTCGGCATAGCAAGGTGAAACCTGGGCGTGAACTTGGAGGCCGGAAAAGCAATTCCCAAGAGGCACCAGCTCTCCCGTGGCTCTTCTTCCCTGCTGCGACAGAGCGAACACCCAAGCCTTTCTGAGGAGGGAGCAGCGAAATACGGTTCGTGCCAAGCTAAAAACATCTGCGAAAGCTTAGCAGTCGCTGCGAAATCAGAGTCGGTTCTGCGGGCTGCTGTGGCTGCTTGCCTTAGCCTAGTATTCGAAGCACGATGGGAGAAACCCGCCTAGAGCGTAAGCCTCTTTGCCCTGGCATCTCCTCTGGGAAAGCACAGCATTCTTTGGGAAACCAGAGTCCGGACTGAAGGATGCTTCTGTTTGCCAGAGCTGGTCTCCTCAGCATGGTGCAATGAACCCGCATTGAGCGAAATCCTCTATGCCTGGGCATCCCCTCTGCCTGAGAGAGAAGCGCGGTTGCGTCTGTGGAAAGAGCCTTAAGGAAAGGGACACGTTTTTCACTTCGCTCCGCAGGAGCATGTCTGTGGAAGGTGCAGCACGCTGCCCCTGGAGAAGAGCAGGAACCGTTGACCTTCTGGTCTGGAAACAGTTGGGAAGCAAGGGAGCCGGCCCTGGCAGGCACCGCGGCCCGTGGCAATACAAGTGTCACCCGCTCCCAGTGCAGAGAGACAGAAGCCTGGCTGCTATGGAGACAGGAGGGGATGAGTAGGACAGGGCGCGTGCTCCACTCTTAGGAAGCAGTCTTTGCAGAAAGCATGCCTGTCCTGAGCCTCTGGGCCCAAGGACACAGCAGCTCCTTGGCCCCCTGTCCCTGGGGCAGACATGCGCGAGCCACCAGGCGCCTACGCTGAACTTTCAGAAAGAGTTCCCTGAAATAACGGGTAGTCAGATGCCGTCTTCCTCCAGGATGTGGAAGCCTGGAGGAGGCATGGGGTTTAAGGGGAAGGAGTGGGGACAGTCCACCAAAGCTACCTAATCAGTGCACGGGCGGTTTGCAGGGATCCTGTCACCTATCCTTTCCTGTGGGGAAAGCAATGTCCTAGTCCGCGAGTCCGCCTGAGCGACAGAGTAAAAGGCCAAGCGACGCCTACACTGGGAGATGGAAGTGTGCATAGAGTGCCATCCCTGGCTACGCATGCTACTGTAGGGTTGTGGCTGTGTCTGCTTAGTTTGGCCTGGCAGGGTGAACCCAGGACGCGAACATGGAGCCCGGAAAAGCAAGGCCCAAGAGGCACCAGCACTCCCGCAGCTCGTTTTCCCTGACGCGACTGAAGCCTTGCTGAGGAAGCAGCAGCAAAGTGCTGTTCGCTCCAAGCCAAAGCCTCTGCGAAAGCACAACATTCGCTGAGAAATGTTCTGCGGGCTGCTGCTGCTTGCCTGAGCCCAGTCTCGCGGTGGGAGAAACCCCCATACAGCGAAAGCCTCTTTGCCTTGGCATCTCCCCTGGGAAAGCACAACGTTCCTTGGGAAATCAGAGTTGGGTTTGGGGATGCTGCTGCTGCTTGCCTGAGCTAGATCCGAAGCACGGTGCAAGATACCCGCATGGAGCGAAATACTCTTTGCCCTAGCATCCCCTCTGCCTGAGAGAGAAGCCAAGTGTGGGGAAGGCGCAGCAAACGGTCCCGGAAAAGAGAAGAAGCCGTTGGCTGTGGGGTCGGGAAACGCTAGGGAAGCAGGATAGCCTGCAGTGGCACGAACAGCAGGCCGGTGGCAAGACAAGTGTCACCCGCTCCCTGCGCGGAGAGATGGAAGCCTGGCTGCTAAGGAGAAATGAGGGGACGACTAGGGCAGAGGCGCGTGCTCCACTCTGAGGAAGGAGTCTGTGCAGAAGGTAGGCCTGTCCTGTGCCTCTGGACCCAAGGGGACAGCATCTCCTTGGCCACCTGTCCCAAGGGCAGACTTGGGCTTGCCACCAGGTGCCATACCCGGAACTCACAAAAACAACCCCATGGAGAAACGGGCAGTCAGATGCCGTCTTCCACCAAGATGTGGCAGCGATGTGAGTGTCAGGGGTGTGCCGGGAAAGAGTGGAGACAGTGACCCACAGTTCCCCATCCCAGTGCACGGGCCGTGTGCAGTGATCCAGTCGCCACTTCTCTCCTGTGTTGAAGGCACTGGCCGAGACCCCGAGTCTGCCTGAGCGCCAAAGCAAAAGGCAAAGCCTTACCTAGCCCAGGAGGTGGTAATAGGAATAGAGTGCCATGCTAGGACAAGCACGCTGCTGCAGGGTTGTGACGATGTCTGCTTAGTTCGGCATAGCAAGGTGAAACCTGGGCGTGAACTTGGAGGCCGGAAAAACAATTCCCAAGAGGCACCAGCTCTCCCGTGGCTCTTCTTCCCTGCTGCGACAGAGCGAACACCCAAGCCTTTCTGAGGAAGCAGCAGCGAAATACGGTTCGTGCCAAGCTAAAAACATCTGCGAAAGCTTTGCAGTCGCTGCGAAATCAGAGTCGGTTCTGCGGGCTGCTGTTGCTGCTTGCCTTAGACTAGAATTCGCAGCACGATGGGAGAAACCCGCCTAGAGCGTAAGCCTCTTTGCCCTGGCATCTCCTCTGTGAAAGCACAGCATTCTTTGGGAAACCAGAGTCCGGACTGAAGGATGCTTCTGTTTGCCAGAGCTGGTCTCCTCAGCATGGTGCAATGAACCCGCATTGAGCGAAATCCTCTATGCCTGGGCATCCCCTCTGCCTGAGAGAGAAGCGCGGTTGCGTCTGTGGAAAGAGCCTTAAGGAAAGGGACACGTTTTTCACTTCGCTCCCCAGGAGTATGTCTGTGGAAGGTGCAGCACGCTGCCCCTGGAGAAGAGCAGGAACCGTTGACCTTCTGGTCTGGAAACAGTTGGGAAGCAAGAGAGCCGGCCCTGGCAGGCACCGCGGCCCGTGGCAATACAAGTGTCACCCGCTCCCAGTGCAGAGAGACAGAAGCCTGGCTGCTATGGAGACAGGAGGGGATGAGTAGGACAGGGCGCGTGCTCCACTCTTAGGAAGCAGTCTTTGCAGAAAGCATGCCTGTCCTGAGCCTCTGGGCCCAAGGACACAGCAGCTCCTTGGCCACCTGTCCCTGGGGCAGACATGCGCTAGCCACCAGGCGCCTACGCTGAACTTTCAGAAAGAGTTCCCTGAAATAACGGGTAGTCAGATGCCGTCTTCCTCCAGGATGTGGAAGCCTGGAGGAGGCATGGGGTTTAAGGGGAAGGAGTGGGGACAGTCCACCAAAGCTACCTAATCAGTGCACGGGCGGTTTGCAGGGATCCTGTCACCTATCCTTTCCTGTGGGGAAAGCAATGTCCTAGTCCGCGAGTCCGCCTGAGCGACAGAGTAAAAGGCCAAGCGACGCCTACACTGGGAGATGGAAGTGTGCATAGAGTGCCATCCCTGGCTACGCATGCTACTGTAGGGTTGTGGCTGTGTCTGCTTAGTTTGGCCTGGCAGGGTGAACCCAGGACGCGAACATGGAGCCCGGAAAAGCAAGGCCCAAGAGGCACCAGCACTCCCGCAGCTCGTTTTCCCTGACGCGACTGAAGCCTTGCTGAGGAAGCAGCAGCGAAGTGCTGTTCGCTCCAAGCCAAAGCCTCTGCGAAAGCACAACATTCGCTGAGAAATGTTCTGCGGGCTGCTGCTGCTTGCCTGAGCCCTGTCTCGCGGTGGGAGAAAGCCGCATACAGCGAAAGCCTCTTTGCCTTGGCAATTCCCCTGGGAAAGCACAACGTTCCTTGGGAAATCAGAGTTGGGTTTGGGGATGCTGCTGCTGCTTGCCTGAGCTAGTCTCCGAAGCACGGTGCAAGATACCCGCATGGAGTGAAATACTCTTTGCCCGAGCATCCCCTCTGCCTGAGAGAGAAGCCAAGTGTGGGGAAGGCGCAGCACACGGTCCCGGAGAAGAGAAGGAGCCGTTGGCCTTGGGGTCGGGAAACGCTCGGGAAGCAGGATAGCCTGCAGTGGCACGAACAGCAGGCCGGTGGCAAGACAAGTGTCACCCGCTCCCTGTGCGGAGAGATGGAAGCCTGGCTGCGAAGGAGAAATGAGGGGACGACTAGGGCAGAGGCGCGTGCTCCACTCTGAGGAAGGAGTCTGGGCAGAAGGCCGGCCTGTCCTGTGCCTCTGGACCCAAGGGGACAGCATCTCCTTGGCCACCTGTCCCAAGGGCAGACTTGGGCTTGCCACCAGGTGCCATACCCGGAACGCACAGAAACAACCCCATGGAGAAACGGGCAGTCAGATGCCGTCTTCCACCAAGATGTGGCAGCGATGTGAGTGGCAGGGGGTGTGCCGGGAAAGAGTGGAGACAGTGACCCACAGTTCCCCATCCCAGTGCACGGGCCGTGTGCAGTGATCCTGTCGCCTCTTCTCTCCTGTGTTGAAGGCACTGGCCGAGACCCCGAGTCTGATTGAGCACCAGAGTAAAAGGAGAAGACTTATCTAGCCCAGGAGATGGTAATAGGCATAGAGGGCCATGCTAGGACACGCACGCTCCTGCAGGGTTGTGACTGTGTCTGCTTAGTTCGGCATAGCAAGGTGAAGCCCGGGCGTGAACTTGGAGCCCGGGAAAGCAAGGCCCAAGAGGCACCAGCTCTCCCGCAGCTCGTCTTCCCTGACGCGACTGAAGCCTTGCTGAGGAAGCAGCAGCAAAGTGCTGTTTGCTCCAAGCCAAAACCTCTGCGAAAGCACAGCATTCGCTGAGAAATGTTTTGCTGGCTGCTGCTGCTTGCCTAAGCCCAGTCTCGCGGTGGGAGAAACCCGTATACAGCAACAACTTCTTTGCCTAGGCATCTCCCATGGGAAAGCTCACCGTTCCTTGGGAAATCAGAGTTGGGTTTGGGGATGCTGCTGCTGTTTGCCTGAGCTAGATCCGAAGCACGGTGCAAGATACCCGCATGGAGCGAAATACTCTTTGCCCTAGCATCCCCTCAGCCTGAGAGAGAAGCCAAGTGTGGGGAAGGCGCAGCACACGGCCCCGGGGAAGAGAAGAAGCCGTTGGCCGTGGGGTCGGGAAACGCTCGGGAAGCAGGATAGCCTGCACTGGCACGAACAGCAGGCCGGTGGCAAGACAAGTGTCACCCGCTCCCTGCGCGGAGAGATGGAAGCCTGGCTGCTAAAAAGAAATGAGGGGACGACTAGAGCAGAGGCGCGTGCTCCACTCTGAGGAAGGAGTCTGGGCAGAAGGCAGGCCTGTCCTGTGCCTCTGGACCCAAGGGGACAGCATCTCCTTGGCCACCTGTCCCAAGGGCAGACTTGGGCTTGCCACCAGGTGCCATACCCGGAACGCACAGAAACAACCCCATGGAGAAACGGGCAGTCAGATGCCCTCTTCCACCAAGATGTGGCAGTGATGTGAGTGGCAGGGGTGTGCCGGGAAAGAGTGGAGACAGTGACCCACAGTTCCCCATCCCAGTGCACGGGCCGTGTGCAGTGATCCAGTCGCCACTTCTCTCCTGTGTTGAAGGCACTGGCCGAGACCCCGAGTCTGCCTGAGCGCCAAAGCAAAAGGCAAAGCCTTACCGAGCACAGGAGATGGTAATATGCATAGAGTGCCATGCTAGGACACGCACGCTGCTGCAGGGTTGTGACCATGTCTGCTTAGTTCGGCATAGCAAGGTGAAACCTGGGCGTGAACTTGGAGGCCGGAAAAGCAATTCCCAAGAGGCACCAGCTCTCCCGTGGCTCTTCTTCCCTGCTGCGACAGAGCGAACACCCAAGCCTTTCTGAGGAGGGAGCAGCGAAATACGGTTCGTGCCAAGCTAAAAACATCTGCGAAAGCTTAGCAGTCGCTGCGAAATCAGAGTCGGTTCTGCGGGCTGCTGTGGCTGCTTGCCTTAGCCTAGTATTCGAAGCACGATGGGAGAAACCCGCCTAGAGCGTAAGCCTCTTTGCCCTGGCATCTCCTCTGGGAAAGCACAGCATTCTTTGGGAAACCAGAGTCCGGACTGAAGGATGCTTCTGTTTGCCAGAGCTGGTCTCCTCAGCATGGTGCAATGAACCCGCATTGAGCGAAATCCTCTATGCCTGGGCATCCCCTCTGCCTGAGAGAGAAGCGCGGTTGCGTCTGTGGAAAGAGCCTTAAGGAAAGGGACACGTTTTTCACTTCGCTCCGCAGGAGCATGTCTGTGGAAGGTGCAGCACGCTGCCCCTGGAGAAGAGCAGGAACCGTTGACCTTCTGGTCTGGAAACAGTTGGGAAGCAAGGGAGCCGGCCCTGGCAGGCACCGCGGCCCGTGGCAATACAAGTGTCACCCGCTCCCAGTGCAGAGAGACAGAAGCCTGGCTGCTATGGAGACAGGAGGGGATGAGTAGGACAGGGCGCGTGCTCCACTCTTAGGAAGCAGTCTTTGCAGAAAGCATGCCTGTCCTGAGCCTCTGGGCCCAAGGACACAGCAGCTCCTTGGCCCCCTGTCCCTGGGGCAGACATGCGCGAGCCACCAGGCGCCTACGCTGAACTTTCAGAAAGAGTTCCCTGAAATAACGGGTAGTCAGATGCCGTCTTCCTCCAGGATGTGGAAGCCTGGAGGAGGCATGGGGTTTAAGGGGAAGGAGTGGGGACAGTCCACCAAAGCTACCTAATCAGTGCACGGGCGGTTTGCAGGGATCCTGTCACCTATCCTTTCCTGTGGGGAAAGCAATGTCCTAGTCCGCGAGTCCGCCTGAGCGACAGAGTAAAAGGCCAAGCGACGCCTACACTGGGAGATGGAAGTGTGCATAGAGTGCCATCCCTGGCTACGCATGCTACTGTAGGGTTGTGGCTGTGTCTGCTTAGTTTGGCCTGGCAGGGTGAACCCAGGACGCGAACATGGAGCCCGGAAAAGCAAGGCCCAAGAGGCACCAGCACTCCCGCAGCTCGTTTTCCCTGACGCGACTGAAGCCTTGCTGAGGAAGCAGCAGCAAAGTGCTGTTCGCTCCAAGCCAAAGCCTCTGCGAAAGCACAACATTCGCTGAGAAATGTTCTGCGGGCTGCTGCTGCTTGCCTGAGCCCAGTCTCGCGGTGGGAGAAACCCCCATACAGCGAAAGCCTCTTTGCCTTGGCATCTCCCCTGGGAAAGCACAACGTTCCTTGGGAAATCAGAGTTGGGTTTGGGGATGCTGCTGCTGCTTGCCTGAGCTAGATCCGAAGCACGGTGCAAGATACCCGCATGGAGCGAAATACTCTTTGCCCTAGCATCCCCTCTGCCTGAGAGAGAAGCCAAGTGTGGGGAAGGCGCAGCAAACGGTCCCGGAAAAGAGAAGAAGCCGTTGGCTGTGGGGTCGGGAAACGCTAGGGAAGCAGGATAGCCTGCAGTGGCACGAACAGCAGGCCGGTGGCAAGACAAGTGTCACCCGCTCCCTGCGCGGAGAGATGGAAGCCTGGCTGCTAAGGAGAAATGAGGGGACGACTAGGGCAGAGGCGCGTGCTCCACTCTGAGGAAGGAGTCTGTGCAGAAGGTAGGCCTGTCCTGTGCCTCTGGACCCAAGGGGACAGCATCTCCTTGGCCACCTGTCCCAAGGGCAGACTTGGGCTTGCCACCAGGTGCCATACCCGGAACTCACAAAAACAACCCCATGGAGAAACGGGCAGTCAGATGCCGTCTTCCACCAAGATGTGGCAGCGATGTGAGTGTCAGGGGTGTGCCGGGAAAGAGTGGAGACAGTGACCCACAGTTCCCCATCCCAGTGCACGGGCCGTGTGCAGTGATCCAGTCGCCACTTCTCTCCTGTGTTGAAGGCACTGGCCGAGACCCCGAGTCTGCCTGAGCGCCAAAGCAAAAGGCAAAGCCTTACCTAGCCCAGGAGGTGGTAATAGGAATAGAGTGCCATGCTAGGACAAGCACGCTGCTGCAGGGTTGTGACGATGTCTGCTTAGTTCGGCATAGCAAGGTGAAACCTGGGCGTGAACTTGGAGGCCGGAAAAACAATTCCCAAGAGGCACCAGCTCTCCCGTGGCTCTTCTTCCCTGCTGCGACAGAGCGAACACCCAAGCCTTTCTGAGGAAGCAGCAGCGAAATACGGTTCGTGCCAAGCTAAAAACATCTGCGAAAGCTTTGCAGTCGCTGCGAAATCAGAGTCGGTTCTGCGGGCTGCTGTTGCTGCTTGCCTTAGACTAGAATTCGCAGCACGATGGGAGAAACCCGCCTAGAGCGTAAGCCTCTTTGCCCTGGCATCTCCTCTGGGAAAGCACAGCATTCTTTGGGAAACCAGAGTCCGGACTGAAGGATGCTTCTGTTTGCCAGAGCTGGTCTCCTCAGCATGGTGCAATGAACCCGCATTGAGCGAAATCCTCTATGCCTGGGCATCCCCTCTGCCTGAGAGAGAAGCGCGGTTGCGTCTGTGGAAAGAGCCTTAAGGAAAGGGACACGTTTTTCACTTCGCTCCCCAGGAGTATGTCTGTGGAAGGTGCAGCACGATGCCCCTGGAGAAGAGCAGGAACCGTTGACCTTCTGGTCTGGAAACAGTTGGGAAGCAAGAGAGCCGGCCCTGGCAGGCACCGCGGCCCGTGGCAATACAAGTGTCACCCGCTCCCAGTGCAGAGAGACAGAAGCCTGGCTGCTATGGAGACAGGAGGGGATGAGTAGGACAGGGCGCGTGCTCCACTCTTAGGAAGCAGTCTTTGCAGAAAGCATGCCTGTCCTGAGCCTCTGGGCCCAAGGACACAGCAGCTCCTTGGCCACCTGTCCCTGGGGCAGACATGCGCTAGCCACCAGGCGCCTACGCTGAACTTTCAGAAAGAGTTCCCTGAAATAACGGGTAGTCAGATGCCGTCTTCCTCCAGGATGTGGAAGCCTGGAGGAGGCATGGGGTTTAAGGGGAAGGAGTGGGGACAGTCCACCAAAGCTACCTAATCAGTGCACGGGCGGTTTGCAGGGATCCTGTCACCTATCCTTTCCTGTGGGGAAAGCAATGTCCTAGTCCGCGAGTCCGCCTGAGCGACAGAGTAAAAGGCCAAGCGACGCCTACACTGGGAGATGGAAGTGTGCATTGAGTGCCATCCCTGGCTACGCATGCTACTGTAGGGTTGTGGCTGTGTCTGCTTAGTTTGGCCTGGCAGGGTGAACCCAGGACTCGAACATGGAGCCCGGAAAAGCAAGGCCCAAGAGGCACCAGCTCTCCCGCAGCTCATTTTCCTTGATGCGACTGAAGCCTTGCTGAGGAAGCAGCAGCGAAGTGCTGTTCGCTCCAAGCCAAAGCCTCTGCGAAGCAAAACATTCGCTGAGAAATGTTGTGCGGGCTGCTGATGCTTGCCTGAGCCCAGTCTCGCGGTGGGAGAAAATCCCATACAGCGAAAGCCTCTTTGCCTTGGCATCTCCCCTGGGCAAGCACAACGTTCCTTGGGAAATCAGAGTTGGGTTTGGGGATGCTGCTGCTGCTTGCCTGAGCTAGATCCTGAGCACTGTGCAAGATACCCGCATGGAGCAAAATACTCTTTGCCAGAGCATCCCCTCTGCCTGAGAGAGAAGCCAAGTGTGGGGAAGGCGCAGCACACGGCCCCGGAGAAGAGAAGGAGCCGTTGGCCTTGGGGTCGGGAAACGCTCGGGAAGCAGGATAGCCTGCAGTGGCACGAACAGCAGGCCGGTGGCAAGACAAGTGTCACCCGCTCCCTGCGCAAAGAGATGGAAGCCTGGCTGCTAAGGAGAAATGAGGGGACGACTAGAGCAGAGGCGCGTGCTCCACTCTGAGGAAGGAGTCTGGGCAGAAGGCAGGCCTGTCCTGTGCCTCTGGACCCAAGGGGACAGCATGTCCTTGGCCACCTGTCCCAAGGGCACACTTGGGCTTGCCACCAGGTGCCATACCCGGAACTCACAGAAACAACCCCATGGAGAAACGGGCAGTCAGATGCCGTCTTCCACCAAGATGTGGCAACGATGTGAGTGGCAGGGGGTGTGCCGGGAAAGAGTGGAGACAGTGACCCACAGTTCCCCATCCCAGTGCACGGGCCGTGTGCAGTGAACCTGTCGCCACTTCTCTCCTGTGTTGAAGGCACTGGCCGAGACCCCGAGTCTGCCTGAGCACCAGAGTAAAAGGCAAAGCCTTACCTACCCCAGGAGATGGTAATAGGCATAGAGGGCCATGCTAGGACACGCACGCTGCTGCAGGGTTGTGACTGTGTTGCTTAGTTTGTCATAGCAAGGTGAAGCCCGGGCGTGAACTTGTAGCCCGGGGACGAAAGGCCCAAGAGGCACCAGCTCTCCCGCAGCTCGTCTTCCCTGACGCGACTGAAGCCTTGCTGAGGAAGCAGCAGCAAAGTGCTGTTTGCTCCAAGCCAAAACCTCTGTAAAAGCACAGCATTCGCTGAGAAATGTTCTGCTGGCTGCTGCTGCTTGCCTGAGCCCAGTCTCGCGTTGGGAGAAACCCGTATACAGCAACAACTTCTTTGCCTAGGCATCTCCCCTGGGAAAGCTCACCGTTCCTTGGGAAATCAGAGTTGGGTTTGGGGAGCTGCTGCTGCTTGCCTGAGCTAGTCTCCGAAGCACGGTGCAAGATACCCGCATGGAGCGAAATACTCTTTGCCCTAGCATCCCCTCTGCCTGAGAGAGAAGCCAAGTGTGGGGAAGGCACAGCACACGGCCCCGGGGAAGAGAAGAAGCCGTTGGCAGTGGGGTGGGGAAACGCTCGGGAAGCAGGATAGCCTGCAGTGGTACGAACAGCAGGCCGGTGGCAAGACAAGTGTCACCCGCTCCCTGCGCGGAGAGATGGAAGCCTGGCTGCTAAGGAGAAATGAGGGGACGACTAGGGCAGAGGCGCGTGCTCCACTCTGAGGAAGGAGTCTGGGCAGAAGGCAGGCCTGTCCTGTGCCTCTGGACCCAAGGGGACAGCATCTCCTTGGCCACCTGTCCCAAGGGCAGACTTGGGCTTGCCACCAGGTGCCATACCCGGAATTCACAGAAACAACCCCATGGAGAAACGGGCAGTCAGATGCCGTCTTCCACCAAGATGTGGCAGCGATGTGAGTGGCAGGGGGTGTGCCGGGATAGAGTGGAGACAATGACCCACAGTTCCCCATCCCAGTGCACGGGCCGTGTGCAGTGATCCAGTCTCCACTTCTCTCCTGTGTTGAAGGCACTGGCCGAGACCCCGAGTCTGCCTGAGCACCAGAGTAAAAGGCAAAGCCTTACCTACCCCAGGAGATGGTAATAGGCATAGAGGGCCATGCTAGGACACGCACGCTGCTGCAGGGTTGTGACTGTGTCTGCTTAGTTCGGCATAGCAAGGTGAAGCCCGGGCGTGAACTTGGAGCCCGGGAAAGCAAGGCCCAAGAGGCTCCAGCTCTCCCGCAGCTCGTCTTCCCTGACGCGACTGAAGCCTTGCTGATGAAGCAGCAGCAAAGTGCTGTTTGCTCCAAGCCAAAACCTCTGCGATAGCACAGCATTCGCTGAGAAATGTTCTGCTGGCTGCTACTGCTTGCCTGAGCCCAGTCTCGCGGTGGGACAAACCCGTATACAGCAACAACCTCTTTGCCTCAGCATCTCCCCTGGGAAAGCTCACCGTTCCTTGGGAAATCAGAGTTGGTTTTGGGGATGCTGCTGCTGCTTGCCTGAGGTAGATCCGAGGCACGGTGCAAGATACCCGCATGGAGCGAAATACTCTTTGCCAGAGCATCCCCTCTGCCTGAGAGAGAAGCCAAGTGTGGGGAAGGCGCCTCACACGGCCCCGGAGAAGAGAAGGAGCCGTTGGCCTTGGGGTCGGGAAACGCTCGGGAAGCAGGATAGCCTGCAGTGGCACGAACAGCAGGCCGGTGGCAAGACAAGTGTCACCCGCTCCCTGCGCGGAGAGATGGAAGCATGGCTGCTAAGGAGAAATGAGGGGACGACTAGAGCAGAGGCGCGTGCTCCACTCTGAGGAAGGAGTCTGGGCAGAAGGCAGGCCTGTCCTGTGCCTCTGGACCCAAGGGGATAGCATCTCCTTGGCCACCTGTCCCAAGGGCAGACTTGGGCTTGCCAACAGGTGCCATACCCGGAACTCACAGAAACAACCCCATGGAGAAACGGGCAGTCAGATACCGTCTTCCACCAAGATGTGGCAGCGATGTGAGTGGCAGGGGGTGTGCCGGGAAAGAGTGGAGACAGTGACCCACAGTTCCCCATCCCAGTGCACGTGCCGTGTGCAGTGATCCTGTCGCCACTTCTCTCCTGTGTTGAAGGCACTGGCCGAGACCCCGAGTCTGCCTGAGCACCAGAGTAAAAGGCAAAGCCTTACCTACCCCAGGAGATGGTAATAGGCATAGAGGGCCATGCTAGGACACGCACGCTGCTGCAGGGTTGTGACTGTGTTGCTTAGTTTGTCATAGCAAGGTGAAGCCCGGGCGTGAACTTGTAGCCCGGGGACGAAAGGCCCAAGAGGCACCAGCTCTCCCGCAGCTCGTCTTCCCTGACACGACTGAAGCCTTGCTGAGAAAGCAGTAGCAAAGTGCTGTTTGCTCCAAGTCAAAACCTCTGTAAAAGCACAGCATTCGCTGAGAAATGTTCTGCTGGCTGCTGCTGCTTGCCTGAGCCCAGTCTCGAGTTGGGAGAAACCCGTATACAACAACAACTTCTTTGCCTAGGCATCTCCCCTGGGAAAGCTCACCGTTCCTTGGGAAATCAGAGTTGGGTTTGGGGATGCTGCTGCTGCTTGCCTGAGCTAGTCTCCGAAGCACGGTGCAAGATACCCGCATGGAGCGAAATACTCTTTGCCCTAGCATCCCCTCTGCCTGAGAGAGAAGCCAAGTGTGGGGAAGGCACAGCACACGGCCCCGGGGAAGAGAAGAAGCCGTTGGCAGTGGGGTTGGGAAACGCTCGGGAAGCAGGATAGCCTGCAGTGGCACGAACAGCAGGCCGGTGGCAAGACAAGTGTCACCCGCTCCCTGCGCAGAGAGACGGAAGCCTGGCTGCTAAGGAGAAATGAGGGGACGACTAGGGCAGAGGCGCGTGCTCCACTCTGAGGAAGGAGTCTGGGCAGAAGGCAGGCCTGTCCTGTGCCTCTGGACCCAAGGGGACAGCATCTCCTTGGCCACCTGTTCCAAGGGCAGACTTGGGCTTGCCACCAGGTGCCATACCCGGAACTCACAGAAACAACCCCATGGAGAAACGGGCAGTCAGATGCCGTCTTCCACCAAGATGTGGCAGCGATGTGAGTGGCAGGGGTTGTGCCGGGAAAGAGTGGAGACAGTGACCCACAGTTCCACATCCAGGTGCACGGGCCGTGTGCAGTGATCCTGAAGCCACTTCTCTCCTGTGTTGAAGGCACTGGCCGAGACCCCGAGTCTGCCTGAGCGCCAAAGCAAAAGGCAAAGCCTTACCGAGCACAGGAGATGGTAATAGGCATAGAGTGCCATGCTAGGACACGCACGCTGCTGCAGGGTTGTGACCATGTCTGCTTAGTTCGGCATAGCAAGGTGAAACCTGGGCGTGAACTTGGAGGCCGGAAAACCAATTCCCAAGAGGCACCAGCTCTCCCGTGGCTCTTCTTCCCTGCTGCGACAGAGCGAACACCCAAGCCTTTCTGAGGAGGGAGCAGCGAAATACGGTTCGTGCCAAGCTAAAAACATCTGCGAAAGCTTAGCAGTCGCTGCGAAATCAGAGTCGGTTCTGCGGGCTGCTGTTGCTGCTTGCCTTAGACTAGTATTCGAAGCACGATGGGAGAAACCCGACTAGAGCGTAAGCCTCTTTGCCCTGGCATCTCCTCTGGGAAAGCACAGCATTCTTTGGGAAACCAGAGTCCGGACTGAAGGATGCTTCTGTTTGCCAGAGCTGGTCTCCTCAGCATGGTGCAATGAACCCGCATTGAGCGAAATCCTCTATGCCTGGGCATCCCCTCTGCCTGAGAGAGAAGCACGGTTGCGTCTGTGGAAAGAGCCTTAAGGAAAGGGACACGTTTTTCACTTCGCTCCCCAGGAGCATGTCTGTGGAAGGTGCAGCACGCTGCCCCTGGAGAAGAGCAGGAACCGTTGACCTTCTGGTCTGGAAACAGTTGGGAAGCAAGGGAGCCGGCCCTGGCAGGCACCGCGGCCCGTGGCAATACAAGTGTCACCCGCTCCCAGTGCAGAGAGACAGAAGCCTGGCTGCTATGGAGACAGGAGGGGATGAGTAGGACAGGGCGCGTGCTCCACTCTTAGGAAGCAGTCTTTGCAGAAAGCATGCCTGTCCTGAGCCTCTGGGCCCAAGGACACAGCAGCTCCTTGGCCACCTGTCCCTGGGGCAGACATGCGCTAGCCACCAGGCGCCTACGCTG
Source organism: Mustela nivalis (assembly GCF_964662115.1). Taxonomy (NCBI): domain Eukaryota; kingdom Metazoa; phylum Chordata; class Mammalia; order Carnivora; family Mustelidae; genus Mustela; species Mustela nivalis. Next base: position 77,942 of record NW_028135889.1, on the reverse strand, counting down.
AACTTTCAGAAAGAGTTCCCTGAAATAACGGGTAGTCAGATGCCGTCTTCCTCCAGGATGTGGAAGCCTGGAGGAGGCATGGGGTTTAAGGGGAAGGAGTGGGGACAGTCCACCAAAGCTACCTAATCAGTGCACGGGCGGTTTGCAGGGATCCTGTCACCTATCCTTTCCTGTGGGGAAAGCAATGTCCTAGTCCGCGAGTCCGCCTGAGCGACAGAGTAAAAGGCCAAGCGACGCCTACACTGGGAGATGGAAGTGTGCATAGAGTGCCATCCCTGGCTACGCATGCTACTGTAGGGTTGTGGCTGTGTCTGCTTAGTTTGGCCTGGCAGGGTGAACCCAGGACGCGAACATGGAGCCCGGAAAAGCAAGGCCCAAGAGGCACCAGCACTCCCGCAGCTCGTTTTCCCTGACGCGACTGAAGCCTTGCTGAGGAAGCAGCAGCGAAGTGCTGTTCGCTCCAAGCCAAAGCCTCTGCGAAAGCACAACATTCGCTGAGAAATGTTCTGCGGGCTGCTGCTGCTTGCCTGAGCCCAGTCTCGCGGTGGGAGAAACCCCCATACAGCGAAAGCCTCTTTGCCTTGGCATCTCCCCTGGGAAAGCACAACGTTCCTTGGGAAATCAGAGTTGGGTTTGGGGATGCTGCTGCTGCTTGCCTGAGCTAGATCCGAAGCACGGTGCAAGATACCCGCATGGAGCGAAATACTCTTTGCCCTAGCATCCCCTCTGCCTGAGAGAGAAGCCAAGTGTGGGGAAGGCGCAGCAAACGGTCCCGGAAAAGAGAAGAAGCCGTTGGCTGTGGGGTCGGGAAACGCTAGGGAAGCAGGATAGCCTGCAGTGGCACGAACAGCAGGCCGGTGGCAAGACAAGTGTCACCCGCTCCCTGCGCGGAGAGATGGAAGCCTGGCTGCTAAGGAGAAATATGGGGACGACTAGGGCAGAGGCGCGTGCTCCACTCTGAGGAAGGAGTCTGTGCAGAAGGTAGGCCTGTCCTGTGCCTCTGGACCCAAGGGGACAGCATCTCCTTGGCCACCTGTCCCAAGGGCAGACTTGGGCTTGCCACCAGGTGCCATACCCGGAACTCACAAAAACAACCCCATGGAGAAACGGGCAGTCAGATGCCGTCTTCCACCAAGATGTGGCAGCGATGTGAGTGTCAGGGGTGTGCCGGGAAAGAGTGGAGACAGTGACCCACAGTTCCCCATCCCAGTGCACGGGCCGTGTGCAGTGATCCAGTCGCCACTTCTCTCCTGTGTTGAAGGCACTGGCCGAGACCCCGAGTCTGCCTGAGCGCCAAAGCAAAAGGCAAAGCCTTACCTAGCCCAGGAGGTGGTAATAGGAATAGAGTGCCATGCTAGGACAAGCACGCTGCTGCAGGGTTGTGACGATGTCTGCTTAGTTCGGCATAGCAAGGTGAAACCTGGGCGTGAACTTGGAGGCCGGAAAAACAATTCCCAAGAGGCACCAGCTCTCCCGTGGCTCTTCTTCCCTGCTGCGACAGAGCGAACACCCAAGCCTTTCTGAGGAAGCAGCAGCGAAATACGGTTCGTGCCAAGCTAAAAACATCTGCGAAAGCTTTGCAGTCGCTGCGAAATCAGAGTCGGTTCTGCGGGCTGCTGTTGCTGCTTGCCTTAGACTAGAATTCGCAGCACGATGGGAGAAACCCGCCTAGAGCGTAAGCCTCTTTGCCCTGGCATCTCCTCTGGGAAAGCACAGCATTCTTTGGGAAACCAGAGTCCGGACTGAAGGATGCTTCTGTTTGCCAGAGCTGGTCTCCTCAGCATGGTGCAATGAACCCGCATTGAGCGAAATCCTCTATGCCTGGGCATCCCCTCTGCCTGAGAGAGAAGCGCGGTTGCGTCTGTGGAAAGAGCCTTAAGGAAAGGGACACGTTTTTCACTTCGCTCCCCAGGAGTATGTCTGTGGAAGGTGCAGCACGCTGCCCCTGGAGAAGAGCAGGAACCGTTGACCTTCTGGTCTGGAAACAGTTGGGAAGCAAGAGAGCCGGCCCTGGCAGGCACCGCGGCCCGTGGCAATACAAGTGTCACCCGCTCCCAGTGCAGAGAGACAGAAGCCTGGCTGCTATGGAGACAGGAGGGGATGAGTAGGACAGGGCGCGTGCTCCACTCTTAGGAAGCAGTCTTTGCAGAAAGCATGCCTGTCCTGAGCCTCTGGGCCCAAGGACACAGCAGCTCCTTGGCCACCTGTCCCTGGGGCAGACATGCGCTAGCCACCAGGCGCCTACGCTGAACTTTCAGAAAGAGTTCCCTGAAATAACGGGTAGTCAGATGCCGTCTTCCTCCAGGATGTGGAAGCCTGGAGGAGGCATGGGGTTTAAGGGGAAGGAGTGGGGACAGTCCACCAAAGCTACCTAATCAGTGCACGGGCGGTTTGCAGGGATCCTGTCACCTATCCTTTCCTGTGGGGAAAGCAATGTCCTAGTCTGCGAGTCCGCCTGAGCGACAGAGTAAAAGGCCAAGCGACGACTACACTGGGAGATGGAAGTGTGCATAGAGTGCCATCCCTGGCTACGCATGCTACTGTAGGGTTGTGGCTGTGTCTGCTTAGTTTGGCCTGGCAGGGTGAACCCAGGACGCGAACATGGAGCCCGGAAAAGCAAGGCCCAAGAGGCCCCAGCACTCCCGCAGCTCGTTTTCCCTGACGCGACTGAAGCCTTGCTGAGGAAGCAGCAGCGAAGTGCTGTTCGCTCCAAGCCAAAGCCTCTGCGAAAGCACAACATTCGCTGAGAAATGTTCTGCGGGCTGCTGCTGCTTGCCTGAGCCCTGTCTCGCGGTGGGAGAAAGCCGCATACAGCGAAAGCCTCTTTGCCTTGGCATCTCCCCTGGGAAAGCACAACGTTCCTTGGGAAATCAGAGTTGGGTTTGGGGATGCTGCTGCTGCTTGCCTGAGCTAGTCTCCGAAGCACGGTGCAAGATACCCGCATGGAGCGAAATACTCTTTGCCCGAGCATCCCCTCTGCCTGAGAGAGAAGCCAAGTGTGGGGAAGGCGCAGCACACGGTCCCGGAGAAGAGAAGGAGCCGTTGGCCTTGGGGTCGGGAAACGCTCGGGAAGCAGGATAGCCTGCAGTGGCACGAACAGCAGGCCGGTGGCAAGACAAGTGTCACCCGCTCCCTGTGCGGAGAGATGGAAGCCTGGCTGCGAAGGAGAAATGAGGGGACGACTAGGGCAGAGGCGCGTGCTCCACTCTGAGGAAGGAGTCTGGGCAGAAGGCCGGCCTGTCCTGTGCCTCTGGACCCAAGGGGACAGCATCTCCTTGGCCACCTGTCCCAAGGGCAGACTTGGGCTTGCCACCAGGTGCCATACCCGGAACGCACAGAAACAACCCCATGGAGAAACGGGCAGTCAGATGCCGTCTTCCACCAAGATGTGGCAGCGATGTGAGTGGCAGGGGGTGTGCCGGGAAAGAGTGGAGACAGTGACCCACAGTTCCCCATCCCAGTGCACGGGCCGTGTGCAGTGATCCTGTCGCCTCTTCTCTCCTGTGTTGAAGGCACTGGCCGAGACCCCGAGTCTGATTGAGCACCAGAGTAAAAGGAGAAGACTTATCTAGCCCAGGAGATGGTAATAGGCATAGAGGGCCATGCTAGGACACGCACGCTGCTGCAGGGTTGTGACTGTGTCTGCTTAGTTCGGCATAGCAAGGTGAAGCCCGGGCGTGAACTTGGAGCCCGGGAAAGCAAGGCCCAAGAGGCACCAGCTCTCCCGCAGCTCGTCTTCCCTGACGCGACTGAAGCCTTGCTGAGGAAGCAGCAGCAAAGTGCTGTTTGCTCCAAGCCAAAACCTCTGCGAAAGCACAGCATTCGCTGAGAAATGTTTTGCTGGCTGCTGCTGCTTGCCTAAGCCCAGTCTCGCGGTGGGAGAAACCCGTATACAGCAACAACTTCTTTGCCTAGGCATCTCCCATGGGAAAGCTCACCGTTCCTTGGGAAATCAGAGTTGGGTTTGGGGATGCTGCTGCTGTTTGCCTGAGCTAGATCCGAAGCACGGTGCAAGATACCCGCATGGAGCGAAATACTCTTTGCCCTAGCATCCCCTCAGCCTGAGAGAGAAGCCAAGTGTGGGGAAGGCGCAGCACACGGCCCCGGGGAAGAGAAGAAGCCGTTGGCCGTGGGGTCGGGAAACGCTCGGGAAGCAGGATAGCCTGCAGTGGCACGAACAGCAGGCCGGTGGCAAGACAAGTGTCACCCGCTCCCTGCGCGGAGAGATGGAAGCCTGGCTGCTAAAAAGAAATGAGGGGACGACTAGAGCAGAGGCGCGTGCTCCACTCTGAGGAAGGAGTCTGGGCAGAAGGCAGGCCTGTCCTGTGCCTCTGGACCCAAGGGGACAGCATCTCCTTGGCCACCTGTCCCAAGGGCAGACTTGGGCTTGCCACCAGGTGCCATACCCGGAACTCACAGAAACAACCCCATGGAGAAACGGGCAGTCAGATGCCCTCTTCCACCAAGATGTGGCAGCGATGTGAGTGGCAGGGGTGTGCCGGGAAAGAGTGGAGACAGTGACCCACAGTTCCCCATCCCAGTGCACGGGCCGTGTGCAGTGATCCAGTCGCCACTTCTCTCCTGTGTTGAAGGCACTGGCCGAGACCCCGAGTCTGCCTGAGCGCCAAAGCAAAAGGCAAAGCCTTACCGAGCACAGGAGATGGTAATAGGCATAGAGTGCCATGCTAGGACACGCACGCTGCTGCAGGGTTGTGACCATGTCTGCTTAGTTCGGCATAGCAAGGTGAAACCTGGGCGTGAACTTGGAGGCCGGAAAAGCAATTCCCAAGAGGCACCAGCTCTCCCGTGGCTCTTCTTCCCTGCTGCGACAGAGCGAACACCCAAGCCTTTCTGAGGAGGGAGCAGCGAAATACGGTTCGTGCCAAGCTAAAAACATCTGTGAAAGCTTAGCAGTCGCTGCGAAATCAGAGTCGGTTCTGCGGGCTGCTGTGGCTGCTTGCCTTAGCCTAGTATTCGAAGCACGATGGGAGAAACCCGCCTAGAGCGTAAGCCTCTTTGCCCTGGCATCTCCTCTGGGAAAGCACAGCATTCTTTGGGAAACCAGAGTCCGGACTGAAGGATGCTTCTGTTTGCCAGAGCTGGTCTCCTCAGCATGGTGCAATGAACCCGCATTGAGCGAAATCCTCTATGCCTGGGCATCCCCTCTGCCTGAGAGAGAAGCGCGGTTGCGTCTGTGGAAAGAGCCTTAAGGAAAGGGACACGTTTTTCACTTCGCTCCCCAGGAGCATGTCTGTGGAAGGTGCAGCACGCTGCCCCTGGAGAAGAGCAGGAACCGTTGACCTTCTGGTCTGGAAACAGTTGGGAAGCAAGGGAGCCGGCCCTGGCAGGCACCGCGGCCCGTGGCAATACAAGTGTCACCCGCTCCCAGTGCAGAGAGACAGAAGCCTGGCTGCTATGGAGACAGGAGGGGATGAGTAGGACAGGGCGCGTGCTCCACTCTTAGGAAGCAGTCTTTGCAGAAAGCATGCCTGTCCTGAGCCTCTGGGCCCAAGGACACAGCAGCTCCTTGGCCACCTGTCCCTGGGGCAGACATGCGCTAGCCACCAGGCGCCTACGCTGAACTTTCAGAAAGAGTTCCCTGAAATAACGGGTAGTCAGATGCCGTCTTCCTCCAGGATGTGGAAGCCTGGAGGAGGCATGGGGTTTAAGGGGAAGGAGTGGGGACAGTCCACCAAAGCTACCTAATCAGTGCACGGGCGGTTTGCAGGGATCCTGTCACCTATCCTTTCCTGTGGGGAAAGCAATGTCCTAGTCCGCGAGTCCGCCTGAGCGACAGAGTAAAAGGCCAAGCGACGCCTACACTGGGAGATGGAAGTGTGCATAGAGTGCCATCCCTGGCTACGCATGCTACTGTAGGGTTGTGGCTGTGTCTGCTTAGTTTGGCCTGGCAGGGTGAACCCAGGACGCGAACATGGAGCCCGGAAAAGCAAGGCCCAAGAGGCACCAGCACTCCCGCAGCTCGTTTTCCCTGACGCGACTGAAGCCTTGCTGAGGAAGCAGCAGCGAAGTGCTGTTCGCTCCAAGCCAAAGCCTCTGCGAAAGCACAACATTCGCTGAGAAATGTTCTGCGGGCTGCTGCTGCTTGCTGAGCCCAGTCTCGCGGTGGGAGAAACCCCCATACAGCGAAAGCCTCTTTGCCTTGGCATCTCCCCTGGGAAAGCACAACGTTCCTTGGGAAATCAGAGTTGGGTTTGGGGATGCTGCTGCTGCTTGCCTGAGCTAGATCCGAAGCACGGTGCAAGATACCCGCATGGAGTGAAATACTCTTTGCCCTAGCATCCCCTCTGCCTGAGAGAGAAGCCAAGTGTGGGGAAGGCGCAGCAAACGGTCCCGGAAAAGAGAAGAAGCCGTTGGCTGTGGGGTCGGGAAACGCTAGGGAAGCAGGATAGCCTGCAGTGGCACGAACAGCAGGCCGGTGGCAAGACAAGTGTCACCCGCTCCCTGCGCGGAGAGATGGAAGCCTGGCTGCTAAGGAGAAATGAGGGGACGACTAGGGCAGAGGCGCGTGCTCCACTCTGAGGAAGGAGTCTGTGCAGAAGGTAGGCCTGTCCTGTGCCTCTGGACCCAAGGGGACAGCATCTCCTTGGCCACCTGTCCCAAGGGCAGACTTGGGCTTGCCACCAGGTGCCATACCCGGAACTCACAAAAACAACCCCATGGAGAAACGGGCAGTCAGATGCCGTCTTCCACCAAGATGTGGCAGCGATGTGAGTGTCAGGGGTGTGCCGGGAAAGAGTGGAGACAGTGACCCACAGTTCCCCATCCCAGTGCACGGGCCGTGTGCAGTGATCCAGTCGCCACTTCTCTCCTGTGTTGAAGGCACTGGCCGAGACCCCGAGTCTGCCTGAGCGCCAAAGCAAAAGGCAAAGCCTTACCTAGCCCAGGAGGTGGTAATAGGAATAGAGTGCCATGCTAGGACAAGCACGCTGCTGCAGGGTTGTGACGATGTCTGCTTAGTTCGGCATAGCAAGGTGAAACCTGGGCGTGAACTTGGAGGCCGGAAAAACAATTCCCAAGAGGCACCAGCTCTCCCGTGGCTCTTCTTCCCTGCTGCGACAGAGCGAACACCCAAGCCTTTCTGAGGAAGCAGCAGCGAAATACGGTTCGTGCCAAGCTAAAAACATCTGCGAAAGCTTTGCAGTCGCTGCGAAATCAGAGTCGGTTCTGCGGGCTGCTGTTGCTGCTTGCCTTAGACTAGAATTCGCAGCACGATGGGAGAAACCCGCCTAGAGCGTAAGCCTCTTTGCCCTGGCATCTCCTCTGTGAAAGCACAGCATTCTTTGGGAAACCAGAGTCCGGACTGAAGGATGCTTCTGTTTGCCAGAGCTGGTCTCCTCAGCATGGTGCAATGAACCCGCATTGAGCGAAATCCTCTATGCCTGGGCATCCCCTCTGCCTGAGAGAGAAGCGCGGTTGCGTCTGTGGAAAGAGCCTTAAGGAAAGGGACACGTTTTTCACTTCGCTCCCCAGGAGTATGTCTGTGGAAGGTGCAGCACGCTGCCCCTGGAGAAGAGCAGGAACCGTTGACCTTCTGGTCTGGAAACAGTTGGGAAGCAAGAGAGCCGGCCCTGGCAGGCACCGCGGCCCGTGGCAATACAAGTGTCACCCGCTCCCAGTGCAGAGAGACAGAAGCCTGGCTGCTATGGAGACAGGAGGGGATGAGTAGGACAGGGCGCGTGCTCCACTCTTAGGAAGCAGTCTTTGCAGAAAGCATGCCTGTCCTGAGCCTCTGGGCCCAAGGACACAGCAGCTCCTTGGCCACCTGTCCCTGGGGCAGACATGCGCTAGCCACCAGGCGCCTACGCTGAACTTTCAGAAAGAGTTCCCTGAAATAACGGGTAGTCAGATGCCGTCTTCCTCCAGGATGTGGAAGCCTGGAGGAGGCATGGGGTTTAAGGGGAAGGAGTGGGGACAGTCCACCAAAGCTACCTAATCAGTGCACGGGCGGTTTGCAGGGATCCTGTCACCTATCCTTTCCTGTGGGGAAAGCAATGTCCTAGTCCGCGAGTCCGCCTGAGCGACAGAGTAAAAGGCCAAGCGACGCCTACACTGGGAGATGGAAGTGTGCATAGAGTGCCATCCCTGGCTACGCATGCTACTGTAGGGTTGTGGCTGTGTCTGCTTAGTTTGGCCTGGCAGGGTGAACCCAGGACGCGAACATGGAGCCCGGAAAAGCAAGGCCCAAGAGGCACCAGCACTCCCGCAGCTCGTTTTCCCTGACGCGACTGAAGCCTTGCTGAGGAAGCAGCAGCGAAGTGCTGTTCGCTCCAAGCCAAAGCCTCTGCGAAAGCACAACATTCGCTGAGAAATGTTCTGCGGGCTGCTGCTGCTTGCCTGAGCCCTGTCTCGCGGTGGGAGAAAGCCGCATACAGCGAAAGCCTCTTTGCCTTGGCAATTCCCCTGGGAAAGCACAACGTTCCTTGGGAAATCAGAGTTGGGTTTGGGGATGCTGCTGCTGCTTGCCTGAGCTAGTCTCCGAAGCACGGTGCAAGATACCCGCATGGAGTGAAATACTCTTTGCCCGAGCATCCCCTCTGCCTGAGAGAGAAGCCAAGTGTGGGGAAGGCGCAGCACACGGTCCCGGAGAAGAGAAGGAGCCGTTGGCCTTGGGGTCGGGAAACGCTCGGGAAGCAGGATAGCCTGCAGTGGCACGAACAGCAGGCCGGTGGCAAGACAAGTGTCACCCGCTCCCTGTGCGGAGAGATGGAAGCCTGGCTGCGAAGGAGAAATGAGGGGACGACTAGGGCAGAGGCGCGTGCTCCACTCTGAGGAAGGAGTCTGGGCAGAAGGCCGGCCTGTCCTGTGCCTCTGGACCCAAGGGGACAGCATCTCCTTGGCCACCTGTCCCAAGGGCAGACTTGGGCTTGCCACCAGGTGCCATACCCGGAACGCACAGAAACAACCCCATGGAGAAACGGGCAGTCAGATGCCGTCTTCCACCAAGATGTGGCAGCGATGTGAGTGGCAGGGGGTGTGCCGGGAAAGAGTGGAGACAGTGACCCACAGTTCCCCATCCCAGTGCACGGGCCGTGTGCAGTGATCCTGTCGCCTCTTCTCTCCTGTGTTGAAGGCACTGGCCGAGACCCCGAGTCTGATTGAGCACCAGAGTAAAAGGAGAAGACTTATCTAGCCCAGGAGATGGTAATAGGCATAGAGGGCCATGCTAGGACACGCACGCTCCTGCAGGGTTGTGACTGTGTCTGCTTAGTTCGGCATAGCAAGGTGAAGCCCGGGCGTGAACTTGGAGCCCGGGAAAGCAAGGCCCAAGAGGCACCAGCTCTCCCGCAGCTCGTCTTCCCTGACGCGACTGAAGCCTTGCTGAGGAAGCAGCAGCAAAGTGCTGTTTGCTCCAAGCCAAAACCTCTGCGAAAGCACAGCATTCGCTGAGAAATGTTTTGCTGGCTGCTGCTGCTTGCCTAAGCCCAGTCTCGCGGTGGGAGAAACCCGTATACAGCAACAACTTCTTTGCCTAGGCATCTCCCATGGGAAAGCTCACCGTTCCTTGGGAAATCAGAGTTGGGTTTGGGGATGCTGCTGCTGTTTGCCTGAGCTAGATCCGAAGCACGGTGCAAGATACCCGCATGGAGCGAAATACTCTTTGCCCTAGCATCCCCTCAGCCTGAGAGAGAAGCCAAGTGTGGGGAAGGCGCAGCACACGGCCCCGGGGAAGAGAAGAAGCCGTTGGCCGTGGGGTCGGGAAACGCTCGGGAAGCAGGATAGCCTGCACTGGCACGAACAGCAGGCCGGTGGCAAGACAAGTGTCACCCGCTCCCTGCGCGGAGAGATGGAAGCCTGGCTGCTAAAAAGAAATGAGGGGACGACTAGAGCAGAGGCGCGTGCTCCACTCTGAGGAAGGAGTCTGGGCAGAAGGCAGGCCTGTCCTGTGCCTCTGGACCCAAGGGGACAGCATCTCCTTGGCCACCTGTCCCAAGGGCAGACTTGGGCTTGCCACCAGGTGCCATACCCGGAACGCACAGAAACAACCCCATGGAGAAACGGGCAGTCAGATGCCCTCTTCCACCAAGATGTGGCAGTGATGTGAGTGGCAGGGGTGTGCCGGGAAAGAGTGGAGACAGTGACCCACAGTTCCCCATCCCAGTGCACGGGCCGTGTGCAGTGATCCAGTCGCCACTTCTCTCCTGTGTTGAAGGCACTGGCCGAGACCCCGAGTCTGCCTGAGCGCCAAAGCAAAAGGCAAAGCCTTACCGAGCACAGGAGATGGTAATAGGCATAGAGTGCCATGCTAGGACACGCACGCTGCTGCAGGGTTGTGACCATGTCTGCTTAGTTCGGCATAGCAAGGTGAAACCTGGGCGTGAACTTGGAGGCCGGAAAAGCAATTCCCAAGAGGCACCAGCTCTCCCGTGGCTCTTCTTCCCTGCTGCGACAGAGCGAACACCCAAGCCTTTCTGAGGAGGGAGCAGCGAAATACGGTTCGTGCCAAGCTAAAAACATCTGCGAAAGCTTAGCAGTCGCTGCGAAATCAGAGTCGGTTCTGCGGGCTGCTGTGGCTGCTTGCCTTAGCCTAGTATTCGAAGCACGATGGGAGAAACCCGCCTAGAGCGTAAGCCTCTTTGCCCTGGCATCTCCTCTGGGAAAGCACAGCATTCTTTGGGAAACCAGAGTCCGGACTGAAGGATGCTTCTGTTTGCCAGAGCTGGTCTCCTCAGCATGGTGCAATGAACCCGCATTGAGCGAAATCCTCTATGCCTGGGCATCCCCTCTGCCTGAGAGAGAAGCGCGGTTGCGTCTGTGGAAAGAGCCTTAAGGAAAGGGACACGTTTTTCACTTCGCTCCGCAGGAGCATGTCTGTGGAAGGTGCAGCACGCTGCCCCTGGAGAAGAGCAGGAACCGTTGACCTTCTGGTCTGGAAACAGTTGGGAAGCAAGGGAGCCGGCCCTGGCAGGCACCGCGGCCCGTGGCAATACAAGTGTCACCCGCTCCCAGTGCAGAGAGACAGAAGCCTGGCTGCTATGGAGACAGGAGGGGATGAGTAGGACAGGGCGCGTGCTCCACTCTTAGGAAGCAGTCTTTGCAGAAAGCATGCCTGTCCTGAGCCTCTGGGCCCAAGGACACAGCAGCTCCTTGGCCCCCTGTCCCTGGGGCAGACATGCGCGAGCCACCAGGCGCCTACGCTGAACTTTCAGAAAGAGTTCCCTGAAATAACGGGTAGTCAGATGCCGTCTTCCTCCAGGATGTGGAAGCCTGGAGGAGGCATGGGGTTTAAGGGGAAGGAGTGGGGACAGTCCACCAAAGCTACCTAATCAGTGCACGGGCGGTTTGCAGGGATCCTGTCACCTATCCTTTCCTGTGGGGAAAGCAATGTCCTAGTCCGCGAGTCCGCCTGAGCGACAGAGTAAAAGGCCAAGCGACGCCTACACTGGGAGATGGAAGTGTGCATAGAGTGCCATCCCTGGCTACGCATGCTACTGTAGGGTTGTGGCTGTGTCTGCTTAGTTTGGCCTGGCAGGGTGAACCCAGGACGCGAACATGGAGCCCGGAAAAGCAAGGCCCAAGAGGCACCAGCACTCCCGCAGCTCGTTTTCCCTGACGCGACTGAAGCCTTGCTGAGGAAGCAGCAGCAAAGTGCTGTTTGCTCCAAGCCAAAGCCTCTGCGAAAGCACAACATTCGCTGAGAAATGTTCTGCGGGCTGCTGCTGCTTGCCTGAGCCCAGTCTCGCGGTGGGAGAAACCCCCATACAGCGAAAGCCTCTTTGCCTTGGCATCTCCCCTGGGAAAGCACAACGTTCCTTGGGAAATCAGAGTTGGGTTTGGGGATGCTGCTGCTGCTTGCCTGAGCTAGATCCGAAGCACGGTGCAAGATACCCGCATGGAGCGAAATACTCTTTGCCCTAGCATCCCCTCTGCCTGAGAGAGAAGCCAAGTGTGGGGAAGGCGCAGCAAACGGTCCCGGAAAAGAGAAGAAGCCGTTGGCTGTGGGGTCGGGAAACGCTAGGGAAGCAGGATAGCCTGCAGTGGCACGAACAGCAGGCCGGTGGCAAGACAAGTGTCACCCGCTCCCTGCGCGGAGAGATGGAAGCCTGGCTGCTAAGGAGAAATGAGGGGACGACTAGGGCAGAGGCGCGTGCTCCACTCTGAGGAAGGAGTCTGTGCAGAAGGTAGGCCTGTCCTGTGCCTCTGGACCCAAGGGGACAGCATCTCCTTGGCCACCTGTCCCAAGGGCAGACTTGGGCTTGCCACCAGGTGCCATACCCGGAACTCACAAAAACAACCCCATGGAGAAACGGGCAGTCAGATGCCGTCTTCCACCAAGATGTGGCAGCGATGTGAGTGTCAGGGGTGTGCCGGGAAAGAGTGGAGACAGTGACCCACAGTTCCCCATCCCAGTGCACGGGCCGTGTGCAGTGATCCAGTCGCCACTTCTCTCCTGTGTTGAAGGCACTGGCCGAGACCCCGAGTCTGCCTGAGCGCCAAAGCAAAAGGCAAAGCCTTACCTAGCCCAGGAGGTGGTAATAGGAATAGAGTGCCATGCTAGGACAAGCACGCTGCTGCAGGGTTGTGACGATGTCTGCTTAGTTCGGCATAGCAAGGTGAAACCTGGGCGTGAACTTGGAGGCCGGAAAAACAATTCCCAAGAGGCACCAGCTCTCCCGTGGCTCTTCTTCCCTGCTGCGACAGAGCGAACACCCAAGCCTTTCTGAGGAAGCAGCAGCGAAATACGGTTCGTGCCAAGCTAAAAACATCTGCGAAAGCTTTGCAGTCGCTGCGAAATCAGAGTCGGTTCTGCGGGCTGCTGTTGCTGCTTGCCTTAGACTAGAATTCGCAGCACGATGGGAGAAACCCGCCTAGAGCGTAAGCCTCTTTGCCCTGGCATCTCCTCTGTGAAAGCACAGCATTCTTTGGGAAACCAGAGTCCGGACTGAAGGATGCTTCTGTTTGCCAGAGCTGGTCTCCTCAGCATGGTGCAATGAACCCGCATTGAGCGAAATCCTCTATGCCTGGGCATCCCCTCTGCCTGAGAGAGAAGCGCGGTTGCGTCTGTGGAAAGAGCCTTAAGGAAAGGGACACGTTTTTCACTTCGCTCCCCAGGAGTATGTCTGTGGAAGGTGCAGCACGCTGCCCCTGGAGAAGAGCAGGAACCGTTGACCTTCTGGTCTGGAAACAGTTGGGAAGCAAGAGAGCCGGCCCTGGCAGGCACCGCGGCCCGTGGCAATACAAGTGTCACCCGCTCCCAGTGCAGAGAGACAGAAGCCTGGCTGCTATGGAGACAGGAGGGGATGAGTAGGACAGGGCGCGTGCTCCACTCTTAGGAAGCAGTCTTTGCAGAAAGCATGCCTGTCCTGAGCCTCTGGGCCCAAGGACACAGCAGCTCCTTGGCCACCTGTCCCTGGGGCAGACATGCGCTAGCCACCAGGCGCCTACGCTGAACTTTCAGAAAGAGTTCCCTGAAATAACGGGTAGTCAGATGCCGTCTTCCTCCAGGATGTGGAAGCCTGGAGGAGGCATGGGGTTTAAGGGGAAGGAGTGGGGACAGTCCACCAAAGCTACCTAATCAGTGCACGGGCGGTTTGCAGGGATCCTGTCACCTATCCTTTCCTGTGGGGAAAGCAATGTCCTAGTCCGCGAGTCCGCCTGAGCGACAGAGTAAAAGGCCAAGCGACGCCTACACTGGGAGATGGAAGTGTGCATAGAGTGCCATCCCTGGCTACGCATGCTACTGTAGGGTTGTGGCTGTGTCTGCTTAGTTTGGCCTGGCAGGGTGAACCCAGGACGCGAACATGGAGCCCGGAAAAGCAAGGCCCAAGAGGCACCAGCACTCCCGCAGCTCGTTTTCCCTGACGCGACTGAAGCCTTGCTGAGGAAGCAGCAGCGAAGTGCTGTTCGCTCCAAGCCAAAGCCTCTGCGAAAGCACAACATTCGCTGAGAAATGTTCTGCGGGCTGCTGCTGCTTGCCTGAGCCCTGTCTCGCGGTGGGAGAAAGCCGCATACAGCGAAAGCCTCTTTGCCTTGGCAATTCCCCTGGGAAAGCACAACGTTCCTTGGGAAATCAGAGTTGGGTTTGGGGATGCTGCTGCTGCTTGCCTGAGCTAGTCTCCGAAGCACGGTGCAAGATACCCGCATGGAGTGAAATACTCTTTGCCCGAGCATCCCCTCTGCCTGAGAGAGAAGCCAAGTGTGGGGAAGGCGCAGCACACGGTCCCGGAGAAGAGAAGGAGCCGTTGGCCTTGGGGTCGGGAAACGCTCGGGAAGCAGGATAGCCTGCAGTGGCACGAACAGCAGGCCGGTGGCAAGACAAGTGTCACCCGCTCCCTGTGCGGAGAGATGGAAGCCTGGCTGCGAAGGAGAAATGAGGGGACGACTAGGGCAGAGGCGCGTGCTCCACTCTGAGGAAGGAGTCTGGGCAGAAGGCCGGCCTGTCCTGTGCCTCTGGACCCAAGGGGACAGCATCTCCTTGGCCACCTGTCCCAAGGGCAGACTTGGGCTTGCCACCAGGTGCCATACCCGGAACGCACAGAAACAACCCCATGGAGAAACGGGCAGTCAGATGCCGTCTTCCACCAAGATGTGGCAGCGATGTGAGTGGCAGGGGGTGTGCCGGGAAAGAGTGGAGACAGTGACCCACAGTTCCCCATCCCAGTGCACGGGCCGTGTGCAGTGATCCTGTCGCCTCTTCTCTCCTGTGTTGAAGGCACTGGCCGAGACCCCGAGTCTGATTGAGCACCAGAGTAAAAGGAGAAGACTTATCTAGCCCAGGAGATGGTAATAGGCATAGAGGGCCATGCTAGGACACGCACGCTGCTGCAGGGTTGTGACTGTGTCTGCTTAGTTCGGCATAGCAAGGTGAAGCCCGGGCGTGAACTTGGAGCCCGGGAAAGCAAGGCCCAAGAGGCACCAGCTCTCCCGCAGCTCGTCTTCCCTGACGCGACTGAAGCCTTGCTGAGGAAGCAGCAGCAAAGTGCTGTTTGCTCCAAGCCAAAACCTCTGCGAAAGCACAGCATTCGCTGAGAAATGTTTTGCTGGCTGCTGCTGCTTGCCTAAGCCCAGTCTCGCGGTGGGAGAAACCCGTATACAGCAACAACTTCTTTGCCTAGGCATCTCCCATGGGAAAGCTCACCGTTCCTTGGGAAATCAGAGTTGGGTTTGGGGATGCTGCTGCTGTTTGCCTGAGCTAGATCCGAAGCACGGTGCAAGATACCCGCATGGAGCGAAATACTCTTTGCCCTAGCATCCCCTCAGCCTGAGAGAGAAGCCAAGTGTGGGGAAGGCGCAGCACACGGCCCCGGGGAAGAGAAGAAGCCGTTGGCCGTGGGGTCGGGAAACGCTCGGGAAGCAGGATAGCCTGCAGTGGCACGAACAGCAGGCCGGTGGCAAGACAAGTGTCACCCGCTCCCTGCGCGGAGAGATGGAAGCCTGGCTGCTAAAAAGAAATGAGGGGACGACTAGAGCAGAGGCGCGTGCTCCACTCTGAGGAAGGAGTCTGGGCAGAAGGCAGGCCTGTCCTGTGCCTCTGGACCCAAGGGGACAGCATCTCCTTGGCCACCTGTCCCAAGGGCAGACTTGGGCTTGCCACCAGGTGCCATACCCGGAACGCACAGAAACAACCCCATGGAGAAACGGGCAGTCAGATGCCCTCTTCCACCAAGATGTGGCAGTGATGTGAGTGGCAGGGGTGTGCCGGGAAAGAGTGGAGACAGTGACCCACAGTTCCCCATCCCAGTGCACGGGCCGTGTGCAGTGATCCAGTCGCCACTTCTCTCCTGTGTTGAAGGCACTGGCCGAGACCCCGAGTCTGCCTGAGCGCCAAAGCAAAAGGCAAAGCCTTACCGAGCACAGGAGATGGTAATAGGCATAGAGTGCCATGCTAGGACACGCACGCTGCTGCAGGGTTGTGACCATGTCTGCTTAGTTCGGCATAGCAAGGTGAAACCTGGGCGTGAACTTGGAGGCCGGAAAAGCAATTCCCAAGAGGCACCAGCTCTCCCGTGGCTCTTCTTCCCTGCTGCGACAGAGCGAACACCCAAGCCTTTCTGAGGAGGGAGCAGCGAAATACGGTTCGTGCCAAGCTAAAAACATCTGCGAAAGCTTAGCAGTCGCTGCGAAATCAGAGTCGGTTCTGCGGGCTGCTGTGGCTGCTTGCCTTAGCCTAGTATTCGAAGCACGATGGGAGAAACCCGCCTAGAGCGTAAGCCTCTTTGCCCTGGCATCTCCTCTGGGAAAGCACAGCATTCTTTGGGAAACCAGAGTCCGGACTGAAGGATGCTTCTGTTTGCCAGAGCTGGTCTCCTCAGCATGGTGCAATGAACCCGCATTGAGCGAAATCCTCTATGCCTGGGCATCCCCTCTGCCTGAGAGAGAAGCGCGGTTGCGTCTGTGGAAAGAGCCTTAAGGAAAGGGACACGTTTTTCACTTCGCTCCGCAGGAGCATGTCTGTGGAAGGTGCAGCACGCTGCCCCTGGAGAAGAGCAGGAACCGTTGACCTTCTGGTCTGGAAACAGTTGGGAAGCAAGGGAGCCGGCCCTGGCAGGCACCGCGGCCCGTGGCAATACAAGTGTCACCCGCTCCCAGTGCAGAGAGACAGAAGCCTGGCTGCTATGGAGACAGGAGGGGATGAGTAGGACAGGGCGCGTGCTCCACTCTTAGGAAGCAGTCTTTGCAGAAAGCATGCCTGTCCTGAGCCTCTGGGCCCAAGGACACAGCAGCTCCTTGGCCCCCTGTCCCTGGGGCAGACATGCGCGAGCCACCAGGCGCCTACGCTGAACTTTCAGAAAGAGTTCCCTGAAATAACGGGTAGTCAGATGCCGTCTTCCTCCAGGATGTGGAAGCCTGGAGGAGGCATGGGGTTTAAGGGGAAGGAGTGGGGACAGTCCACCAAAGCTACCTAATCAGTGCACGGGCGGTTTGCAGGGATCCTGTCACCTATCCTTTCCTGTGGGGAAAGCAATGTCCTAGTCCGCGAGTCCGCCTGAGCGACAGAGTAAAAGGCCAAGCGACGCCTACACTGGGAGATGGAAGTGTGCATAGAGTGCCATCCCTGGCTACGCATGCTACTGTAGGGTTGTGGCTGTGTCTGCTTAGTTTGGCCTGGCAGGGTGAACCCAGGACGCGAACATGGAGCCCGGAAAAGCAAGGCCCAAGAGGCACCAGCACTCCCGCAGCTCGTTTTCCCTGACGCGACTGAAGCCTTGCTGAGGAAGCAGCAGCAAAGTGCTGTTCGCTCCAAGCCAAAGCCTCTGCGAAAGCACAACATTCGCTGAGAAATGTTCTGCGGGCTGCTGCTGCTTGCCTGAGCCCAGTCTCGCGGTGGGAGAAACCCCCATACAGCGAAAGCCTCTTTGCCTTGGCATCTCCCCTGGGAAAGCACAACGTTCCTTGGGAAATCAGAGTTGGGTTTGGGGATGCTGCTGCTGCTTGCCTGAGCTAGATCCGAAGCACGGTGCAAGATACCCGCATGGAGCGAAATACTCTTTGCCCTAGCATCCCCTCTGCCTGAGAGAGAAGCCAAGTGTGGGGAAGGCGCAGCAAACGGTCCCGGAAAAGAGAAGAAGCCGTTGGCTGTGGGGTCGGGAAACGCTAGGGAAGCAGGATAGCCTGCAGTGGCACGAACAGCAGGCCGGTGGCAAGACAAGTGTCACCCGCTCCCTGCGCGGAGAGATGGAAGCCTGGCTGCTAAGGAGAAATGAGGGGACGACTAGGGCAGAGGCGCGTGCTCCACTCTGAGGAAGGAGTCTGTGCAGAAGGTAGGCCTGTCCTGTGCCTCTGGACCCAAGGGGACAGCATCTCCTTGGCCACCTGTCCCAAGGGCAGACTTGGGCTTGCCACCAGGTGCCATACCCGGAACTCACAAAAACAACCCCATGGAGAAACGGGCAGTCAGATGCCGTCTTCCACCAAGATGTGGCAGCGATGTGAGTGTCAGGGGTGTGCCGGGAAAGAGTGGAGACAGTGACCCACAGTTCCCCATCCCAGTGCACGGGCCGTGTGCAGTGATCCAGTCGCCACTTCTCTCCTGTGTTGAAGGCACTGGCCGAGACCCCGAGTCTGCCTGAGCGCCAAAGCAAAAGGCAAAGCCTTACCTAGCCCAGGAGGTGGTAATAGGAATAGAGTGCCATGCTAGGACAAGCACGCTGCTGCAGGGTTGTGACGATGTCTGCTTAGTTCGGCATAGCAAGGTGAAACCTGGGCGTGAACTTGGAGGCCGGAAAAACAATTCCCAAGAGGCACCAGCTCTCCCGTGGCTCTTCTTCCCTGCTGCGACAGAGCGAACACCCAAGCCTTTCTGAGGAAGCAGCAGCGAAATACGGTTCGTGCCAAGCTAAAAACATCTGCGAAAGCTTTGCAGTCGCTGCGAAATCAGAGTCGGTTCTGCGGGCTGCTGTTGCTGCTTGCCTTAGACTAGAATTCGCAGCACGATGGGAGAAACCCGCCTAGAGCGTAAGCCTCTTTGCCCTGGCATCTCCTCTGGGAAAGCACAGCATTCTTTGGGAAACCAGAGTCCGGACTGAAGGATGCTTCTGTTTGCCAGAGCTGGTCTCCTCAGCATGGTGCAATGAACCCGCATTGAGCGAAATCCTCTATGCCTGGGCATCCCCTCTGCCTGAGAGAGAAGCGCGGTTGCGTCTGTGGAAAGAGCCTTAAGGAAAGGGACACGTTTTTCACTTCGCTCCCCAGGAGTATGTCTGTGGAAGGTGCAGCACGATGCCCCTGGAGAAGAGCAGGAACCGTTGACCTTCTGGTCTGGAAACAGTTGGGAAGCAAGAGAGCCGGCCCTGGCAGGCACCGCGGCCCGTGGCAATACAAGTGTCACCCGCTCCCAGTGCAGAGAGACAGAAGCCTGGCTGCTATGGAGACAGGAGGGGATGAGTAGGACAGGGCGCGTGCTCCACTCTTAGGAAGCAGTCTTTGCAGAAAGCATGCCTGTCCTGAGCCTCTGGGCCCAAGGACACAGCAGCTCCTTGGCCACCTGTCCCTGGGGCAGACATGCGCTAGCCACCAGGCGCCTACGCTGAACTTTCTGAAACAATTCCCTGAAATAACGGGTAGTCAGATGCCGTCTTCCTCCAGGATGTGGAAGCCTGGAGGAGGCATGGGGTTTAAGGGGAAGGAGTGGGGACAGTCCACCAAAGCTACCTAATCAGTGCACGGGCGGTTTGCAGGGATCCTGTCACCTATCCTTTCCTGTGGGGAAAGCAATGTCCTAGTCCGCGAGTCCGCCTGAGCGACAGAGTAAAAGGCCAAGCGACGCCTACACTGGGAGATGGAAGTGTGCATTGAGTGCCATCCCTGGCTACGCATGCTACTGTAGGGTTGTGGCTGTGTCTGCTTAGTTTGGCCTGGCAGGGTGAACCCAGGACTCGAACATGGAGCCCGGAAAAGCAAGGCCCAAGAGGCACCAGCTCTCCCGCAGCTCATTTTCCTTGATGCGACTGAAGCCTTGCTGAGGAAGCAGCAGCGAAGTGCTGTTCGCTCCAAGCCAAAGCCTCTGCGAAGCAAAACATTCGCTGAGAAATGTTGTGCGGGCTGCTGATGCTTGCCTGAGCCCAGTCTCGCGGTGGGAGAAAATCCCATACAGCGAAAGCCTCTTTGCCTTGGCATCTCCCCTGGGCAAGCACAACGTTCCTTGGGAAATCAGAGTTGGGTTTGGGGATGCTGCTGCTGCTTGCCTGAGCTAGATCCTGAGCACTGTGCAAGATACCCGCATGGAGCAAAATACTCTTTGCCAGAGCATCCCCTCTGCCTGAGAGAGAAGCCAAGTGTGGGGAAGGCGCAGCACACGGCCCCGGAGAAGAGAAGGAGCCGTTGGCCTTGGGGTCGGGAAACGCTCGGGAAGCAGGATAGCCTGCAGTGGCAGGAACAGCAGGCCGGTGGCAAGACAAGTGTCACCCGCTCCCTGCGCAAAGAGATGGAAGCCTGGCTGCTAAGGAGAAATGAGGGGACGACTAGAGCAGAGGCGCGTGCTCCACTCTGAGGAAGGAGTCTGGGCAGAAGGCAGGCCTGTCCTGTGCCTCTGGACCCAAGGGGACAGCATGTCCTTGGCCACCTGTCCCAAGGGCACACTTGGGCTTGCCACCAGGTGCCATACCCGGAACTCACAGAAACAACCCCATGGAGAAACGGGCAGTCAGATGCCGTCTTCCACCAAGATGTGGCAACGATGTGAGTGGCAGGGGGTGTGCCGGGAAAGAGTGGAGACAGTGACCCACAGTTCCCCATCCCAGTGCACGGGCCGTGTGCAGTGAACCTGTCGCCACTTCTCTCCTGTGTTGAAGGCACTGGCCGAGACCCCGAGTCTGCCTGAGCACCAGAGTAAAAGGCAAAGCCTTACCTACCCCAGGAGATGGTAATAGGCATAGAGGGCCATGCTAGGACACGCACGCTGCTGCAGGGTTGTGACTGTGTTGCTTAGTTTGTCATAGCAAGGTGAAGCCCGGGCGTGAACTTGTAGCCCGGGGACGAAAGGCCCAAGAGGCACCAGCTCTCCCGCAGCTCGTCTTCCCTGACGCGACTGAAGCCTTGCTGAGGAAGCAGCAGCAAAGTGCTGTTTGCTCCAAGCCAAAACCTCTGTAAAAGCACAGCATTCGCTGAGAAATGTTCTGCTGGCTGCTGCTGCTTGCCTGAGCCCAGTCTCGCGTTGGGAGAAACCCGTATACAGCAACAACTTCTTTGCCTAGGCATCTCCCCTGGGAAAGCTCACCGTTCCTTGGGAAATCAGAGTTGGGTTTGGGGAGCTGCTGCTGCTTGCCTGAGCTAGTCTCCGAAGCACGGTGCAAGATACCCGCATGGAGCGAAATACTCTTTGCCCTAGCATCCCCTCTGCCTGAGAGAGAAGCCAAGTGTGGGGAAGGCACAGCACACGGCCCCGGGGAAGAGAAGAAGCCGTTGGCAGTGGGGTGGGGAAACGCTCGGGAAGCAGGATAGCCTGCAGTGGTACGAACAGCAGGCCGGTGGCAAGACAAGTGTCACCCGCTCCCTGCGCGGAGAGATGGAAGCCTGGCTGCTAAGGAGAAATGAGGGGACGACTAGGGCAGAGGCGCGTGCTCCACTCTGAGGAAGGAGTCTGGGCAGAAGGCAGGCCTGTCCTGTGCCTCTGGACCCAAGGGGACAGCATCTCCTTGGCCACCTGTCCCAAGGGCAGACTTGGGCTTGCCACCAGGTGCCATACCCGGAATTCACAGAAACAACCCCATGGAGAAACGGGCAGTCAGATGCCGTCTTCCACCAAGATGTGGCAGCGATGTGAGTGGCAGGGGGTGTGCCGGGATAGAGTGGAGACAATGACCCACAGTTCCCCATCCCAGTGCACGGGCCGTGTGCAGTGATCCAGTCTCCACTTCTCTCCTGTGTTGAAGGCACTGGCCGAGACCCCGAGTCTGCCTGAGCACCAGAGTAAAAGGCAAAGCCTTACCTACCCCAGGAGATGGTAATAGGCATAGAGGGCCATGCTAGGACACGCACGCTGCTGCAGGGTTGTGACTGTGTCTGCTTAGTTCGGCATAGCAAGGTGAAGCCCGGGCGTGAACTTGGAGCCCGGGAAAGCAAGGCCCAAGAGGCTCCAGCTCTCCCGCAGCTCGTCTTCCCTGACGCGACTGAAGCCTTGCTGATGAAGCAGCAGCAAAGTGCTGTTTGCTCCAAGCCAAAACCTCTGCGATAGCACAGCATTCGCTGAGAAATGTTCTGCTGGCTGCTACTGCTTGCCTGAGCCCAGTCTCGCGGTGGGACAAACCCGTATACAGCAACAACCTCTTTGCCTCAGCATCTCCCCTGGGAAAGCTCACCGTTCCTTGGGAAATCAGAGTTGGTTTTGGGGATGCTGCTGCTGCTTGCCTGAGGTAGATCCGAGGCACGGTGCAAGATACCCGCATGGAGCGAAATACTCTTTGCCAGAGCATCCCCTCTGCCTGAGAGAGAAGCCAAGTGTGGGGAAGGCGCCTCACACGGCCCCGGAGAAGAGAAGGAGCCGTTGGCCTTGGGGTCGGGAAACGCTCGGGAAGCAGGATAGCCTGCAGTGGCACGAACAGCAGGCCGGTGGCAAGACAAGTGTCACCCGCTCCCTGCGCGGAGAGATGGAAGCATGGCTGCTAAGGAGAAATGAGGGGACGACTAGAGCAGAGGCGCGTGCTCCACTCTGAGGAAGGAGTCTGGGCAGAAGGCAGGCCTGTCCTGTGCCTCTGGACCCAAGGGGATAGCATCTCCTTGGCCACCTGTCCCAAGGGCAGACTTGGGCTTGCCAACAGGTGCCATACCCGGAACTCACAGAAACAACCCCATGGAGAAACGGGCAGTCAGATACCGTCTTCCACCAAGATGTGGCAGCGATGTGAGTGGCAGGGGGTGTGCCGGGAAAGAGTGGAGACAGTGACCCACAGTTCCCCATCCCAGTGCACGTGCCGTGTGCAGTGATCCTGTCGCCACTTCTCTCCTGTGTTGAAGGCACTGGCCGAGACCCCGAGTCTGCCTGAGCACCAGAGTAAAAGGCAAAGTCTTACCTACCCCAGGAGATGGTAATAGGCATAGAGGGCCATGCTAGGACACGCACGCTGCTGCAGGGTTGTGACTGTGTTGCTTAGTTTGTCATAGCAAGGTGAAGCCCGGGCGTGAACTTGTAGCCCGGGGACGAAAGGCCCAAGAGGCACCAGCTCTCCCGCAGCTCGTCTTCCCTGACACGACTGAAGCCTTGCTGAGAAAGCAGTAGCAAAGTGCTGTTTGCTCCAAGTCAAAACCTCTGTAAAAGCACAGCATTCGCTGAGAAATGTTCTGCTGGCTGCTGCTGCTTGCCTGAGCCCAGTCTCGAGTTGGGAGAAACCCGTATACAACAACAACTTCTTTGCCTAGGCATCTCCCCTGGGAAAGCTCACCGTTCCTTGGGAAATCAGAGTTGGGTTTGGGGATGCTGCTGCTGCTTGCCTGAGCTAGTCTCCGAAGCACGGTGCAAGATACCCGCATGGAGCGAAATACTCTTTGCCCTAGCATCCCCTCTGCCTGAGAGAGAAGCCAAGTGTGGGGAAGGCACAGCACACGGCCCCGGGGAAGAGAAGAAGCCGTTGGCAGTGGGGTTGGGAAACGCTCGGGAAGCAGGATAGCCTGCAGTGGCACGAACAGCAGGCCGGTGGCAAGACAAGTGTCACCCGCTCCCTGCGCAGAGAGACGGAAGCCTGGCTGCTAAGGAGAAATGAGGGGACGACTAGGGCAGAGGCGCGTGCTCCACTCTGAGGAAGGAGTCTGGGCAGAAGGCAGGCCTGTCCTGTGCCTCTGGACCCAAGGGGACAGCATCTCCTTGGCCACCTGTTCCAAGGGCAGACTTGGGCTTGCCACCAGGTGCCATACCCGGAACTCACAGAAACAACCCCATGGAGAAACGGGCAGTCAGATGCCGTCTTCCACCAAGATGTGGCAGCGATGTGAGTGGCAGGGGTTGTGCCGGGAAAGAGTGGAGACAGTGACCCACAGTTCCACATCCAGGTGCACGGGCCGTGTGCAGTGATCCTGAAGCCACTTCTCTCCTGTGTTGAAGGCACTGGCCGAGACCCTGAGTCTGCCTGAGCACCAGAGTAAAAGGCAAAGCCTTACCTAGCCCAGGAGATGGTAGTAGGCATAGAGTGCCATGCTAGGACACGCACGCTCCGGCAGGGTTGTGACTGTTTCTGCTTAGTTCGGCATAGCAAGGTGAAGCCCGGGCGTGAACTTTGAGCCCGGGAAAGCAAGGCCCAAGAGGCACCAGCTCTCCTGCAGATCGTCTTCCCTGACGCGACTGAAGCCTTGCTGAGGAAGCAGCAGCAAAGTGCTGTTTGCTCCAAGCCAAAACCCATGCGAAAGCACAGCATTCGCTGAGAAATGTTCTTTGGCTGCTGCTGCTTGCCTGAGCCCAGTCTCGCGGCGGGAGAAACCCGTATACAGCAACAACCTCTTTGCCTAGGCCACTCCCCTGGGAAAGCTCACCGTTCCTTGGGAAATCAGAGTTGGGTTTGGGGATGCTGCTGCTGCTTGCCTGAGCTAGTCTCCGAAGCACGGTGCAAGATACCCGCATGGAGCGAAATACTCTTTGCCCTAGCATCCCCTCTGCCTGAGAGAGAAGCCAAGTGTGGGGAAGGCGCAGCACACGGCCCCGGAGAAGAGAAGGAGCTGTTGGCCTTGGGGTCGGGAAATGCTCGGGAAGCAGGATAGCCTGCAGTGGCACGAACAGCAGGCCGGTGGCAAGACAAGTGTCACCCGCTCCCTGTGCAAGGAGATGGAAGCCTGGCTGCTAAGGAGAAATGAGGGGACGACTAGGGCAGAGGCGCGTGCTCCACTCTGAGGAAGGAGTCTGGGCAGAAGGCAGGCCTGTCCTGTGCCTCTGGACCCAAGGGGACAGCATCTCCTTGGCCACCTGTCCCAAGGGCAGACTTGGGCTTGCCACCAGGTGCCATACCCGGAACTCACAGAAAAAATGCCATGGAGAAACGGGCAGTCAGATGCCTTCTTCCACCAAGATGTGACAGCGATGTGAGTGGCAGGGGTTGTGCCGGGAAAGATGGAGACAGTGACCCAAAGTTTTCCATTCCAGTGCACGGGCCATGTGCAGTGAACCAGTCGCCACTGCTCTCCTGTGTTGAAGGCACTGGCCGAGACCCCGAGTCTGCCTGAGCGCCAAATAAAATGCAAAGCCTTACCTAATTCAGGAGATGGTATTAGGAATAGAGGGCCATGCTAGGACACGCAAGCTGCTGCAGGGTTGTGACCATGTCTGCTTAGTTCGGCATAGCAAGGTGAAACCTGGGCGTGAACTTGGAGGCCGGAAAAGCAATTTCCAAGAGGCACCAGCTCTCCCGTGGCTCTTCTTCCCTGCTGCGACAGAGCCAACACCCAAGCCTTTCTGAGGAAGCAGCACCGAAATACGGTTCGTGCCAAGCTAAAAACATCTGCGAAAGCTTAGCAGTCGCTGCGAAATCAGAGTCGGTTCTGCGGGCTGCTGTTGCTGCTTGCCTTAGCCTAGTATTTGCAGCACGAAGGGAGAAACTCGCCTAGAGCGAAAGCCTCTTTGCCCTGGCATTACCTCTGGGAAAGCACAGCATTCTTTGGGAAATCAGAGTCCGGACTGAAGGATGCTCCTGTTTGCCAGAGCTGGTCTCCTCAGCATGGTGCAATGAACGCGCATTGAGCGAAATCCTCTATGCCTGGGCATCCCCTCTGCCTGAGAGAGAAGCGCGGTTGCGTCTGTGGAAAGAGCCTTAAGGAAAGGGACACGTTTTTCACTTCGCTCCCCAAGAGCATGTCTGTGGAAGGTGCAGCACGCTGCCCCTGGAGAAGAGCAGGAACCGTTGACCTTCTGGTCTGGAAACAGTTGGGAAGCAAGAGAGCCGGCCCTGGCAGGCACCGCGGCCCGTGGCAATACAAGTGTCACCCGCTCCCAGTACAGAGAGACAGAAGCCTGGCTGCTATGGAGATAGGAGGGGATGAGTAGGACAGGGCCCGTGCTCCACTCTTAGGAAGCAGTCTTTGCAGAAAACATGCCTGTCCTGAGCTTCTGGACAAAGGACACAGCAGCTCCTTGGCCACCTGTCCCTGGGGCAGACATGCGCCTACGCTGAACTTTCAGAAACAGTTCCCTGAAATAACGGGTTGTCAGATGCCGTCTTCCTCCAGGATGTGGAAGCCCGGAGGAGGCACGGGGTTTAAGGGGAAGGAGTGGGGACAGTCCAACAAAGCCAACTAATCAGTGCACGGGCGCTTTGCAGGGATCCTGTCACCTATCCTTTCCTGTGGGGAAAGCACTGTCCTAGTCCGCGAGTCCGCCTGAGCGCCAGAGTAAAAGGCCAAGCGAAGCCTACACTGGGAGATGGTAGTGTGCATAGAGTGCCATTCCTGGCTACGCATGCTACTGTAGGGTTGTGGCTGTGTCTGTTTAATTTGGCCTGGGAGCGTGAACCCAGGATGCGAACATGAACCCCGAAAAGCAAGGCCCAAGAGGCACCAGCTCTCCCGCAGCTCGTTTTCCCTGATGCGACTGAAGACTTGCTGAGGAAGCAACAGCGAAGTGCTGTTCGCTCCAATGAAAAGCCTCTGCGAAAGCATAGCATTCGCTGAGAAATGTTCTCCCGGCTGCTGATGCTTGCCTGAGCCCAGTCTCGCGGTGGGAGAAAGCCGCATACAGCGAAAGCCTCTTTGCCTTGGCATCTCCCCTGGGAAAGCACAGCGTTCCTTGGGAAATCAGAGTTGTGTTTGGGGATGCTGCTGCTGCTTGCTGAGCTAGTGTCCGCAGCACAGTGGAAGATACCCGAATGCAGCGAAATACTCTTTGCCCTAGCATCCCCTCTTCCTGAGATAGAAGCCAAGTGTGGGGAAGGCGCAGCACACGGCGCCTGGGAAGAGAAGGAGCCGTTGGTCTTGGGGTCGGGAAACGCTCGGGAAGCAGGATAGCCTGCAGTGGCACGAAAAGCAGGCCGGTGGCTAGACAAGTGTCACCCGCTCCCTGCACGGAGAGATGGAAGCCTGGCTGATAAGGAGACATGAGGGGACGACTAGGGCAGAGGCGCGTGCTCCACTCTGAGGAAGGAGTCGGGCAGAAGGGAGGTCTGTTGTGCCTCTGGACCCAAGGGGACAGCATCTCCTTGGCCAACTGTCCCAAGGGCAGACTTGGGCTTGCCATGAGGTGCCATACCCGGAACTCGCAGAAACAACCCCATGGAGAAACGGGCAGTCAGATGCCGCCTTCCACCAAGATGTGGCAGCGATGTGAGTGGCAGGGGGTTTGCCGGGATAGAGTGGAGACAGTTACCCAAAGTTCCCCATCCCAGTGCATGGGCCATGTGCAGTGATCCTGTCACCTCTTCTCTCCTGTGGTGAAGGCACTGGCTGAGACCCCGAGTCTGCCTGAGCGCCAGATCAAAAGGCAAAGCCTTACCAACCCCAGGAGATGGTAATAGGCATAGAGGGCCATGCTAGGACACGCACGCTGCTGCAGGGTTGTGACTGTGTCTGCTTAGTTCGGCATAGCAAGGTGAAGCCCGGGCGTGAACTTGGAGCCCGGGAAAGCAAGGCCCAAGAGGCACCAGCTCTCCTGCAGCTCGTCTTCCCTGACGCGACCGAAGCCTTGCTGAGGAAGCAGCAGCAAAGTGCTGTTTGCTCCAAGCCAAAACCCATGCGAAAGCACAGCATTCGCTGAGAAATGTTCTTTGGCTGCTGCTGCTTGCCTGAGCCCAGTCTCGCGGCGGGAGAAACCCGTATACAGCAACAACTTCTTTGCCTAGGCATCTCCCCTGGGAAAGCTCACCGTTCCTTGGGAAATCAGAGTTGGGTTTGGGGATGCTGCTGCTGCTTGCCTGAGCTAGTCTCCGAAGCACGGTGCAAGATACCCGCATGGAGCGAAATACTCTATCCCTCGCATCCCCTCTGCCTGAGAGAGAAGCCAAGTGTGGGGAAGGCGCAGCACAGGGCCCCGGAGAAGAGAAGGAGCTGTTGGCCTTGGGGTCGGGAAACGCTCGGGAAGCAGGATAGCCTGCAGTGGCACGAACAGCAGGCCGGTGGCAAGACAAGTGTCACCCGCTCCCTGCGCAAGGAGATGGAAGCCTGGCTGCTAAGGAGAAATGAGGGGACGACTAGGGCAGAGGCGCGTGCTCCACTCTGAGGAAGGAGTCTGGGCAGAAGGCAGGCCTGTCCTGTGCCTCTGGACCATGGGGACAGCATCTCCTTGGCCACCTGTCCCAAGGGCAGACTAGCGCTTGCCACCAGGTGCCATAATGGGAACTCACGGAAACAACCCCATGGAGAAAAAGGGCAGTCAGATGCCATCTTCCACCAAGATGTGGCAGCGATGTGGTTGTAAGGGGGTGGTGCCTTTTAAAGAGTGGAGACAGTACCCCACAGTTCTCCATCCCAGTGCACGGGCCGTGTGCAGAGACCCTGTCGCCTCCTCTCGCCTGTGGTGAAGACAAGGGCCTAGACCCCGAGACTGCCTGAGCGCCAGAGCAAAAGGCAAAGCCTTACCTAGCCCAGGAGATGGTAATAGGCATAGAGTGCCATGCTAGGACACGCTAGCTGCTGCAGGGTTGTGACCGTGTCTGCTTAGTTCGGCATAGCAAGGTGAACCCCGGGCGTGAACTTGGAGACCGGGAAAGCAAGTCTCAAGAGGCCCCTGCTCTCCCGTGGCTCTTCTTCCCTGCCGCGACAGAGCGAACACCCAAAGCCTTTCTGAGGAAGCAGCAGGGAAGTACGGTTCGTGCCAAGCTGAAAACCTCTGCAAAAGCATAGCAGTCTCTGGGAAATCAGAGTTGGTTCTGCGGGCTGCTGTTGCTGCTTGCCTTAGCCTATTATTCGCAGCACGATGGGAGAAACCTGCATAGAGCGAAAGCCTCTTTGCCATGGCATCTCCTCTGGGAAAGCACAGCATTCGTTGGGAAATCAGAGTCCGTTCTGAGGGATGCTCCTTTTTGCCTGAGCAGGTCTCCTCAGCATGGTGTAATGGACCCTCATTGAGCGAAATCCTCTATGCCTGGGCATCCCCTCTGCCTGAGAGAGAAGTGCA
Organism: Mustela nivalis; assembly: GCF_964662115.1. Lineage (NCBI taxonomy): Eukaryota > Metazoa > Chordata > Mammalia > Carnivora > Mustelidae > Mustela > Mustela nivalis. Next base: position 49,465 of record NW_028135889.1, on the reverse strand, counting down.
ATTGCGCTGTGGAAAGAGCCTTAAAAAAAGGGACACGTTTTTCACTGGGCTCTCCAGGAGAATGTCTGAGGAAGGTGCAGCATGCTTCCCAGGGAGAAGAGCAGGAGCCGTTAACCTTCTGCTCTGAAAAAGTTTCGAAGCAATAGAGCAGGCCCTGGCTGGCACCGTGGCCAGTGGCAATACAAGTGTCACCCGCTCCCAGTCCAGAGACAGAAGCCTGGCTGCTATGGAGACAGGAGGGGATGAGTAGGGCAGGGCACGTTCTCCACTCTTAGGAGGGAGACTCGGCAGAAAGCATGTCTGTCCTGAGCCTCTGGGCCCAAGGAGACAGCAACTCCTTGGCCACCTGTCCCTGGGGCAGACATGCGCGAGCCACCAGCCGCCTACGCTGAACTCCAAGAAAGAGCTCCCTGAAAAAACGGGTAGTCAGATGCCGTCTTCCTCCAGGATGTGGAAGCTTGGAGGAGGCACGGGTTTTAAGTGGAAGGAGTGGGGACAGTCCCCCAAAGCTCCCTATTCAGTGCACGGGCAGTTTGCAGGGATCCTGTCAACTATCCTTTCCTGTGGGGAAAGCACTGTCCTAGTCCGCGAGTCCGCCTGAGCGCCAGAGTAAAAGGCCAAGCGACACCTACACTGGGAGATGGTAGTGTGCATAGAGTGCCATCCCTGGCTACGCATACTACTGTAGGGTTGTGGCTGTGTCTGTTTAGTTTGGCCTGGCAGGGTGAACCCAGGATGCGAACATGGAGCCCAGAAAAGCAAGGCCCACGAGGCACCAGCTCTCCCGCAGCTCGTTTTCCCTGACGCGACTGAAGCCTTGCTGAGGAAGCAGCAGCGAAGTGCTGTTCGCTCCAAGGAAAAGCCTCTGCGAAAGCATAGCATTTACTGAGAAATGTTCTCCGGGCTGCTGATGCTTGCCTGAGCCCATTCTCGCGGTCGGAGAAACCCGCATACAGCAACAACCTCTCTCCTTGGCCACCTGTTCCAAGGGCAGACTAGGGCTTGCCACCCGGTGCCATACCCGGAACTCGCAGAAACAACCCCATGGAGAAACGGGCAGTCAGATGCCGTCTTCCACCAAGATGTGGCAGCGATGTGTGTGGCAGGGGGGGTGCCAGGTAAAGAGTGGAGACAGTCCCCCACAGTTCCCCATCCCAGTGCACGGGCCGTGTGCAGTGACCCTGTCACCTCCTCTCGCCTGTGTTGAAGGCACTGGCCTAGACCCCGAGTCTGCCTGAGCGCCAGAGCAAAAGGCAAAGCCTTACCTAGCCCAGGAGATGGTAATAGGCATAGAGTGCCATGCTAGGACACACATGCTGCTGCAGGGTTGTGACCGTGTCTGCTTAGTTCGGCATAGCAAGGTGAACCCCGGGCGTGAACTTGGAGACCGGGAAAGCAAGTCTCAAGAGGCCCCTGCTCTCCCGTGGCTCTTCTTCCCTGCCGCGACAGAGCGAACACCCAAAGCCTTTCTGAGGAAGCAGCAGGGAAGTACGGTTCTTGCCAAGCTGAAAACGTCTGCGAAAGCATAGCAGTCGCTGCGAAATCAGAGTAGGTTCTGCGGGCTGCTGTTGCTGCTTGCCTTAGCCTAGTATTCGCAGCACGATGGGAGAAACCCACATAGAGCGAGAGCCTCTTTGCCCTGGCATCTCCTCTGGGAAAGCACAGCATTCTTTGGGAAATCATAGTCCAACCTGAAGGATGCTCCTGTTTGCCTTAGCTGGTCTCCTCAGCATGGTGCAATGAACCCGCATTGAGCGAAATCCTCTATGCCTAGGCACCCCCTCTGCCTGAGAGAGAAGCGCGGTTGCGCCTGTGGAAAGAGCCTTAAGGAAAGGGACACGTTTTTCACTGCGCTCCCCAGGAGCATGTCTGTGGAAGGTGCAGCACACTGCCCCTGAGAAGAGCAGGAGCCGATGGCCTTCTGGTCTGGAAACAGTTGCGAAGCAAGAGAGCCGGCCCTGGCAGGCACCGCGGCCGGTGGCAATACAAGTGTCACCCGCTCCCAGTGCAGAGATACAGAAGCCTGGCTGCTATGGAGACAGGAGGGGATGAGTAGGGCAGGGCGCGTGCTCCACTCTTAGGAAGGAGTCTGGTCAGAAAGCATGCCTATCTTGAGCTTCTGGCCCCAAGGAAACAGCAGCTCCTTGGCCACCTGTCCCTGGGGCAGACATGCGCTAGCCACCAGGCACCTACGCTGAACTCGCAGAAACATCTCTCTGAAATAAAGGGGATTCAGATGCCGTCTTCCTCCAGGATGTGGAATCTTGGTGGAGGCAGGGGGTTTAAGAGGAAGGAGTGGGGACAGTCCCCCAAAGCTTCCTAATCTGTGCACGGGCACGTGTGCAGGTATCCTGTTGAGTCCTCTCGCCTGTGGTGAAGTCACTGGCCTACCCCGAATCTGCCTGAGCGCCAGAGCAAAAGGCAAAGCGTTACCTATCCCAAGAATTGGTAATAGGCATAGAGTGCCATGCTAGGACAAGCACGCTGCTGCAGGGTTGTGACCATGTCTGCTTAGTTTGGCATAGCAAGGTGAACCCCGGGAGTGAATTTGGAGCCAGGGAAAGCAAGTCCCAAGAGGCACCAGCTCTCCCGTGGCTCTTCTTCCCTGTTGCGACAGAGCGAACACCCAAAGCCTTTCTGAGGAAGCAGCAGAGTAGTGCAGTTTGTGCCAAGCTGAAAACCTCTGCGAAAACATAGCAGTCACTGCGAAATCAGAGTCGGTTCTGTGGGCTGCTGTTGCTGCTTGCCTTAGCCTAGTATTTGCAGCACGAAGGGAGAAACCCGCATAGAGTGAAAGCCTCTTTGCCTGGCATCTCCTCTGGGAAAGCACAGCCTTCTTTGGCAAATCAGACACCGGTTTGAGGGATGCTTTGTTTTCCTGAGCTGGTCTTCTCAGCATGGTGTAATAAACACGCACTGAGCGAAATCCTCTATGCCTGGGCATCCCCTCTGCCTGAGAGAGAAGCGTGGTTGCTCCTGTGGAAAGAGCCTTAAGGAAAGGGACACGTTTTTCACTGCGCTCCCCAGGAGCATGTCTGTGGAAGGTGCAGCCCGCTGTCCCTGGAGAAGAGCAGGAGCCGATGGCCTTCTGGTCTGGAAACAGTTGCGAAGCAAGAGAGCCGGCCCTGGCAGGCACCGCGGCCCGTGGCAATACAAGTGTCACCCGAACCAGTGCAGAGAGACAGAAGCCTGGCTGGTAAGGAGACAGGAGGGGATGAGTAGGGCAGGGCGCGTGCTCCACTCTTAGGAAGGAGTCTGGTCAGAAAGCATGCCTGTCCTGAGCCTCTGGGCCCAAGGAGACAGCAGCTCCTTCTACACCTGTCCCTGGGGCAGACATGCACGAGCCACCAGGCGCCTACGCTGAACTTTCAGAAACAGCTCCCTGAAATAACGGGTAGTCAGATGCCGTCTTCCTCCAGGATGTGGAAGCCTGGAGGAGGCACGGGGTTTAAGGGGAAGGAGTGGGGACAGTCCCCCAAAGCTTCCTAATCAGTGCACGGGCCGTGTGTAGGGATCCTGTTGCCTCCTCTCGCCTGTGGTGAAGGCACTGGCGTAGACCCCGAGTCTGCCTGAGCGCCAGAGCAAAAGGCAAAGCCTTACATACGAAAGGAGATGGCAATAGGCATAGAGTGCCATGCTAGGACATGCACACTGCTGCAAGGTTGTCACTGTGTCTGCTTAGGCATAGCAAGGTGCACGCCGGGCGTGAACGTGTAGCCCGAGAAAGCGAGTCCCAAGAGGCACCAGCTCTCCCATGGCTCTTCTTCCCTGTCACGTCAGAGCGAACACCCAAGCCTTTCTGAGGAAGCAGTCGCGAAGTGCGGTTCGTGCCAAGCTGAAAACCTCTGCAGAAGCATAGCAGTCGCTGGGAATTCAGAGTCGGTTCTGTGGACTGCTGCTGCTGCTTGCCTTAGCCTAGTATTCGCAGCACGATGGGAGAAACCTGCATAGAGCGAAAGCCTCTTTGCCATGGCATCTCCTCTGGGAAAGTACAGCATTCTTTGGGAAATTAGAGTCCGTTCTGAAAGAATCTCCTGTTTGCCTGAGCTGGTCTCCTCAGCACGGTGTAATGAACCCGCATTAAGCAAAATCCTCTATGACTGGGCATCCCCTCTGCCTGAGAGAGAAGCGCGGTCGCGCCTGTGGAAAGAGCCTTAAGGAAAGGGACACATTTTTCACTGGGCTCTCCAGGAGACTGTCTGAGGATGGTGCAGCATGCTTCCCGGGGAGAATAGCAGGAGCCATTGGCCTTCTGGTCTGGAAAAAGTTTCGAAGTAATAGAGCCGGCCCTGGCAGGCACCGTGGCCAGTGGCAATACAAGTGTCACCCGCTCCCAGTGCAGAGAGACAGAAGCCTGGCTGCTAAAGAGACAGGAGGGGATGAGTAGGGCAGGGCGCGTGCTCCACTCTTAGGAAGGAGTCTCGGCAGAAAGCATGTCTGTCCTGAGCCTCTGGGCCCAAGGAGACAGCAACTCCTTGGCCACCTGTCCCTGGGCAGACATGCGCTAGCCACCAGGCGCCTACGCTGAACTCGAAGAAAGAGCTCACTGAAATAACGGGTAGTCAGATGCCGTCTTCCTCCAGGATTTGGAAGCTTGGAGGAGGCACGGGTTTTAAGGGGAAGAAGTGGGTACAGTCCCCAAAAGCTCTCTATTCAGTGCACGGACTGTTTGCAGGGATCCTGTCACCTATCCTTTCCTGTGGGGAAAGCACTGTCCTAGTCCGCGAGTCCGCCTGAGCGCCAGAGGAAAGGCCAAGCAATGCCTACACTGGGAGATGGTTGTGTGCATAGAGTGCCATCCTAGGCTACGCATGCTACTGTAGGGTTGTGGGTGTGTCTGCTTAGTTTGGCCTGGTAGGGTGAATCCAGATGCGAACGTGGAGCCCAGAAAAGCAAGGCCCAAGAGGCACCAGCTCTCCTGCAGCTCGTTTTCCCTGAGGCGACTGAAGCCTTGCTGAGGACGCAGCAGCTAAGTGCTGTTCGCTCCAAGCCAAAGCCTCTGCGAAAGCACAGCATTCACTGAGAAATGTTCTGCGGGCTGCTGCTGCTTGCCTGAGCCCAGTCTCGCGGTGGGAGAAACCTGCATACAGCGAAAGCCTCTTTGTTTGGGCATCTCCTCTGGGAAAGCACAGCGTTCCTTGGGAAATCAGAGTTGGGTTTGGGGATGCTGCTGCTGCTTGCCTGAGCTAGTCTCCGCAGCACGGTGGAAGATACCCGCATGGAGCAAAATACCCTTTGCCCTAGCATCCACTCTGCCTGAGAGAGAAGCCAAGTGTGGGAAGGCCCAGCACGCCGCCCCCGGAGAAGAGAAGGAGCCGTTGACCTTGGGGTCGGGAAACGCTCGGGAAGCAGGATAGCCTGCCGTGGCACAAACTGCATGCCGGTGGCAAGACAATTGTCACCTGCTCCCTGTGCGGAGAGATGGAAGCCTGGCTGCTAAGGAGACATGAGGGGACGACTAGAGCAGGGGCGCGTGCTCCACTCTGAGGAAGGAGTCAGGCAGTAGGGAGGCCTGTCCTGTGCTTCTAGTCCCAAGGGGACAGCATCTCATTGGCCACCTGTCCCAAGGGAAGACTTGGGCGTGCCACCATGTGCCATACCCGGAACTCGCAGAAACAACCCCATGGAGAAACGGTTGCACTATCTAAAAAGAGATCAGTGAACTTGGACTGGAGTTAGTAGACTTGGAAGAAAATAAATTATTACAGAGAATAATACTCTGTGGTCCACAACCTAAACGGGCTGGGATTCCCTTCATTTGGATCCCTGTAGCTTTACAAAAGTCAAATAAATTTTTGTATCTCCGATTAAAGTTGATTCCCCAGTACTTTTTCAAACATCTCTTCTAAAGTATTGTTTCCCAGAATGAAAGGGATTTTGCACATGTATCTGCCTTTGTCTCTGGTCATGATCTCAGTCAGGATCCTTGGATAGAGCTCCATATCGGGCTTCCGGCTCATTAGGGAGTATACCTCTCAGTCTCTCTCTGCATCTACCTCCCCCTGCCCCACTCATGCTCTCTTTCTCAAATAAATAAATACAATCTTTAATTTTTTAATTAAAAATAAGATAAATAAAATAAAATAAATTAAAAAGTCTGGTCCTACTGCCCCATTTAGCTCTTTTTTTTTTTTTTTTTTGAGTTGTATTTAAAGCAGCAGGAGAGAAGTTGAGGCTCTCAAACTTAAAAAAAAAGGAAAAAATTGAGTTTTGTTAGGATTTAAGATCTTGTCTGCTAGAGAAAAACATTGGCTTTGCTAACATGTGAAAATTAACAAAATGAGAATAAGATAGAATTCTAATAATTTTTGTAGAAATTAAAAATTTCCTCCTACCCAATTACATACAGACCCATTAGTAAATTCATTCCAATGTCCCAAACCAACCTTTTCTAATAGAAATGCATCTGTGTAAACAGGGTCAACTCAAGGAATAAATAAATATTATTATATTTTTCCTGCCTCTTCCACAGTCACATCTGGGTATATTGGTAGCAAGCCAATTATCTATCTTATAAGACATGATTTCATAAGGAAGGGTATTCTGTCCATTTGGGACAACTGAAAATCATTGTATTTTTATCTTGGTGCAGTAACTTGAGATGGCACAGTGTGGGTTATGAATATATATATATTTTTTTTACTGGGAAGAAGAGATTATAGAGATATTGGTTATCCAAGAGAGACTGACAGGTGTTGATAGTTGCCAGGTCAATATCCATCTACTTTTTCCTTTAACATCAGAAAGCACTGAGGGATTGACAACAAGGAAACTTAAAACAATATCAAATATTTTATTGTCTCTTTTCTAGTTATATTGTAACCATATGACAAAGTATCAGTCGTACAAGCTATCATTCTCTTTTACCTCTATCTTTCTGCCAGAAATGTGGGCTTAATAGTGAGAACTCCAACAGCAATTTTTGCAACTGTGAATAAAAAGCCACGAAAACCTCTAAGATAGTTCACTTGACTTTCTGAAGACTCTGAACCAACACCAGAAAACACTCTCTGTAGTCTTCTTGTTAAATGAAAAAATATGGTTAAACCACTTTTGAAAGTCTACTACATACAGCAAAATGTAAATCTTAATTGAAATATGTCCTCTCAGCTGTGCTTAAGCAACTGAGTCCTGAGCTTTTCAGGTTTTCAGTCTGAAAGAGTACACCTCTGGTGCTCTGAAAGGGAAGAGAAAGGACACCCTGTTCTCCATATAAATTAAAGAAGAGAAATCTGTGCATTTAAGTGGGCCATATAAAATTTATCAAGCAATTACCTCCTAACTCCTTCCTATCCAAATTACCTGATATACTCTCCCTACTCCTTTATTCCACGTTACTGCCTTTTCCAGGATTCTGACTCACATCACAACATGTCTTCTGTTATTTCCTTCTTGCAAGCTAGTTTTGTTTTCTCCATCTAAAATAATCAATAATCATTGTGTATTTCAATTCCCATTTTCCTCAAATGCATTGATTCTTCTTATCTATTACTCTTTTCTCATACTCAGTTTCTTTGTCTTTATGGGGTTTGTACTTTGCTTTTCCCCATCCTTTACTGCCATTATATAATCAAATCTAATAACTTCTTAGAGAAAGTTAAAAATTCCTGTATAGCCACACGTGAACACAAAGTCACTGATTTTTAGCAAACCTATAAGATAGTCAGACATCCATTCAATTTCTTTTTCTTTAAGATTTTATTTATTTATTTGACAGAGAGAGATGACAAGCAGGCAGAGAGGCAGGCAGAGGGAGAGGAGGAAGCAGGCTCCCTGCTGAGCAGAGAGCCCGATTTGGGGCTCGATCCCAGGACCCTGGGATCATGACCTGAGCCGAAGACAGTGGCTTAACCCACTGAGACACCCAGGCGCCCCTCCATTCAATTTCTTAACTGAGCCTCATAAATGCATCCTGAATTCTAAACTAAACCTAAGTTCTACTTCTTACACGTTGTTATATGACCAAATTCTTTCAGTTCAGTATTTTCTAACATTTAAATATTAATCAATTGATGCTTTGTCTGTGTATTTCTATGAAAATAATTTGAATACTGTAGATTTATTATATTTATAGATTTATAATCAAAGTTTCATCAGTTGATGTTTTTGGAAATTTCAGATATAATGATTAACCTAAAATGATACTGCCTCAAATACCTCTGATATCAAGGCCCAACACCTGATTATAGCCAAACCTGTAGTGGATAGTTCCATGGGAAATTGCAGTTACTTAACTCTCATTTTAGAATGTGTCCAACACAACCCAAAAGTGTAGGAGAGTTAATGTCCTCTGAGGACAGCTCTCAGTGAAGTGGAAATAAGAACCATAGATAAAATTGTCAGTTTTCAGGTCTTCATGAGGACAACTTAAAGAAGTTTCTCAGGACCTTTCAGTAAAAGCAAGCCTTCATTTTCTATCCACAACAATTATATCAACAATGTACCTCTTTGACAAAGTTGCTTCTTCACTGTATCACTTTCCCATTCTTTTCTACCTTGGATAATCTCCCAGATAAACTAACAGTACTAAAATCCTTTATCCTACTCTTTGCTCTCAGGATAAATGGAGCCAAAAACCTAGATTAATATCAAGTTCTGAATGGGATCTTAGAGCTATTTCTGTCCAGATTTTCATAAACATAGGGACCTTTGAATTATCAGGCTATAAATAAGTTCTAAATGGAGGGGGCAAAAGCAAAAAGTAGAAATTTTTATGTTTGATTTTTAATCATGTTTAATTGACTTTATTGATTATTAAAAATACTAACATTATAAAAGTGTGGATCTTTGTAAAACAATGTCATAATGTTAGAAATAAGTTGCATAGTCTTTTTGAGAATATTAAAACAAGGACTCAGGTGCCATCTAATTTCTTGTTTAATCCAGAACTTTGGTGTGCATTATCTTTTTTTTTTTTTTTAAAGATTTTATTTATTTATTTGACAGAGAGAAATCACATGTAGACGGAGAGGCAGGCAGAGAGAGAGAGAGAGGGAAGCAGGCTCCCTGCTGAGCAGAGAGCCCGATGCGGGACTCGATCCCAGGACCCCGAGATCATGACCTGAGCCGAAGGCAGCGGCTCAACCCACTGAGCCACCCAGGCGCCCCTGGTGTGCATTATCTTGAGGAATAAGATTTTGAAGTCCAGACTCACTAACAGAAAACTGATCCAAATGTGTGTGTTTATATTTCTGCCTTGTTGTAAAAATCAAAGTGTGATTGCTGGTTTAAAATGGTAAAACTAATAATGTTCATGGACTCTTATAAATTTTCTAATTGTCTGGGAAGAATCCAATAAATATAGAATTAATTGATTTGTAAATCCTCAAAGAGCTACAGGATCAGGTATTGGTATGTTCTGATTCAACAGCATCATAATGCAGCATTTTATATGTGTGGCTAATGGATATTTTCATGAATGTTTACTAGCCAGTCAGCCAATACAGAGAAATATTAGGTAGGGTAATTACTCACAGTTGTGTTTAATAAAATGAGACAAAATTATCAAATGACACTAATAATAATAATCCTATAGCAGGCTAAATAATTCAATGATAATTATAAGTATTTTAATCTAGCTTTCTTCCCTGATTAAGACTCTTCTCTCCTTTATCATAATGGGAGTAGCAGATTGTTTGCAATGAATTGTGAAAACCCAGCAGTGACTTTGGCAGTGAAGGCCTCCCATCAATTTTGATAGGTTAAAATGATTCTGGTTGGTCTTGAGCAAATGTTTCAAATTTTTTTTTTCTGTGTGTGTCATAAAAGAAGGAAGCAATAGTAAATTCTTGCTGTTATTCCATGGAGCCAATAAAATCATATTGCCAACAAGAGGCTGTTGACTCTGTAAGAGTAGTTAACTGTTTTGAAATACTAGGCCTCGAAATAAAATTCCAATATTTCACATAACCTCTTTTTTTTTTTAAGAAAAAAACAAAACAACTATACTGCTTACATTTAGGGCCCTGCTGTTGTGTAACTATTTTTGAACATGTCTACTGTAAGTGTATATATATATTTTATTTTCTGTGCAATAAATTCATTTAGTGATAAATTTGGATTGCAAATTATTTTGGGGGAGGCATGGTATTTGTGGCTAGTCTTACAATTAAAAAGGACTAAAAGAAAGAAGAAAAACATTTTTTATTACAGCATATTTACATCTGTCAGAAGTACTTATTTACTATAGTACTGACTAATGTATAATACTGTACACAAAGAAAGAAGTTAAATGAGTTATAATTCAGTCGAAGTATAGCTGGCCATTTTAAAACTTACCACTGAATCTTTCTGGTATAAAATGTGATATCTGGCAATCTGGTCCAGTTCATTACATCAGGTCATTTGTATGTTCTTATTACCATTTTGATAGCATAGCACATTTTATAACCCAGACATTTTACAATGAAACTATGATGCATGTATTTTCAAAAGTATAGACATACATGAAGCTATGAGGTTAAAAAAGATGAATGTCCGTAGTACCATATAGACTCAACAAATAAGTGTCCAAGGCTCTGAGTGAGATTTATGAATATTGTGTAAGATTAGGCCAACATATGGTTTTGATATAAATAATCTGTTCTTAAATTAGAATTACAGTCGTTGAGTACAGTGTTGAAAATGGCAAATAGATTTTAGCTATCTTTGCTCACTAGGGAAAATGGAAAAATGTTTAGTTTGGTCAGATTTTCACTTAACTTCTGAAAAATCTTACGTTTGAGAGAACCCTTCTGAAATAAGAATCCTTAAAGACATAACCCCTTTGGCACAAGTTTTCAAGAAACTTGTTTGATGTTGTAGACAATTATATGGCACATGCACTGTTCTAGATGTTTCATGCCAATAATATGTAAGCCATACCAAGGCTACATATACATATAGAGATGTTCCTTAGCTTACAAGGGGGCTATGTACAGAGACACACATAAAAAATTGAAAATGCATTTAATACCCCTAAACTATCAAATATCATAGCTTACCTTAAGCTTATTTAAACATACTCAGAACACTTACATTTGCCTGCATTTGGGCAAAACCATCTTAAGCAAAGCCTGTTTTATAACAAAGTATCAAATATCACATGCAATTTATTAAATATTACACTAAAAAAAAGAAGAATGGTTATATATAGAATGGTTGTAAGAATATCAAGTGTTCACCCCTGTAATCTTCTAGCTGACTGGGAGCTGTGGCTCACTGCCCCTGCCCAGCATCACAAGATGGCAACATACCACATGTTACTGGCCCTTTTTATAAAGACCCAATTCAAAATTCAAAGTACAGTTTCTACTGAATCACTTTCACTTTCACATCATTGCCAAATATATCATAAATTGAATCATTGTAAATCAGGAGCCATCTGATTTGAAAGTTAAATCACAGTCACCCATATACACACAAAAAGATGTCTTCATGTAGGGCCATCTATGTATTTCTAAACAACATAGCATGACATATCAATGGCAAAAAATGGAGGTGAAGGGGACAATTGCTTTGCGTCATTACTCTGAGCAGTAACATTCATGGCCTTACTCACCTAGCAGAACTCCAGACCTAGCTGATGTCAAGGAATTTTACAAATGTTTGCTGAACAGCTTACGCACTATTATTTTAAAATTAGTGTGCATATCTATTTTCTAAAGATATGTTAATTTATTTTATTGACTTATTACAAAACCAAATAATTTCCTCTTATTTAAGTGGCAGGTAAATAGAATTCTTTTAATTTAAATCAAATGTCTTTTTAGGGAAAATATACAAAAATTCTGAAACTTGTATTGCTTATGAATCTTTTATTGGAATCCTTATCAAGTTGTATTTTTCAAGTTTTTCCTAAATAATCTTCAATGAATTGAAAATATTTTTTGGATTTTATTCAACGCTATTAACACGCAATTTCACATTGTTAAATATGGGCTAAACGTTCAACAAAAACGTTGTGTCTTTTTTTCCCACTACCACATCCTCCATCTACTGACTGGATTCTCTCCCCAACTAGCACATATATACCATTGTCTATCTTTAGGATAAGTAAGGGTCATCTTTTTCTTTATTCTATTCCTCGTATGCTTCTGAACTTGTTGAATTTTAATACAGTCACACAATGAGCATCACATATTTGATTCCCCTTTCAATAGTAAACAGTGCACAACCAGAGCATACCTTCAAAGCTATCAATATACTTACTCTGATATATTATTTTTGTATTTTTGTAAATTAAAATAGTTAAATTATAGAACAAGAGTTTCAGGTGGTAGGTGTTGTAAGTTTTACCCAAACTGACTTTTGTCAAACTCGTTTTTGTCATCATATATGTCAAGTAGTTTTCTCAGGTTTATTTTTAGAATAATCTTGTATAATGAATATTTACACTGATATCTAGTATAAAAATCTTGCAATTTATTTTAGAAACATTAAGATATTGAAAATCAATCTATTTCTTTAATTCATTAAAGACATTTTTGGCTTGTTTCCAGTACTTTCTTACTGGATAAAAAATGAATTTGAAGTAGTCTGAATTTCATTATTATATGGTACTTTCCCTTTGATGAATACAAAGACGATATTGTATATTAGCTATCTGAGAAGAATTTATTTTTTTTAATTTTATTTATTTGTGAGTGAGAGAGAGCACAAGCAGGGGGAGCAGCAGGGTGAGGGAGAAGCAAACTCCCGGCTAAGCAGGGAATCTGTTGCAGAACTGAGTCCCAGGACCCTAAGATCATGACCTGAGCTAAAGGCTCAGGCGTTTAACTGACTGAGCCACCCAGATGTCCCAATCTGAGAAGAGTTCTGTATGTTATTCCTATTCATATGAAGTTTAAAGTCTAGGTAATTAACTTAATATTTTAGTGGCTATTACATAGATAGCACTCTGTTCTAGGCAGAGAGTAAGAAAGAAATATTAAATCAACCATATTCTATGCATTCTAAATGAAAATAATTAATCAATCATAATAAATTCTTCTATTTATGGAATATCAACTTATAAGCTTTCCTCCATATGAACAATGCCAAATACCAGAATAAAGGGTCATCTAATACAAATAAAGGATAGAATTAAAGAATTCTGGTAAGCCATTTAATTTTGAAAAATGGTGCTATAATGTTGCTGAGTTGTGGTTTTCAGTTACATAATATTTGATAAGTGTAGAAGTAACATGAGTGTTACGTGAGATGAGAAATGGTTTATAATTAAGATATTTTTAAAAGTACAGATAAATACAAATTTGTAAACATAGCATTATGGAGGAATAAAAATAAATGATAGCTACACACTCAAATGTGAATAAATCTTGGAAAGTTAATAGAGACGTAAAACAAGGACAGTGCAAAAGTATGGTACATTTTTATAAAGTTCAAAGAAATTCTGTGAAACCATAGATGGACTTAACGATACTATTATGTATCAAATATTGTAAATATTAAGCAAGGAAATGGCAAACATAAAATAACCAAAGCATACAAACTTGGGTAGATACAATAGGTGTGATCATGTTCTACTTCATAAAGAGATGATTTAATAGATAAATAGAAGTAACTAGACTTTTTAGAAGTTACTAAAACTTTGCCTGTTATTTCTTAGTAATATAAAATATATGGTTTTCTAACAAAAACTCTTATCTTAAAAATATTTAAAAATAAATTTCAGGCTACTCATAAGGTTCTATTTACTTTTCCACTGAAGGAAAAGCTCGTTGTTGTAGTTGTAGTTGTTTGTTTGTTTTAGTCTCCTCCTGGTTTTTATTATTATAATGTGGAATGAGGAATGTTAGATTGAAAAGTGAATTATTTTATAGACAAAAATCATTACTTGATTCACCTCCTGGTACAGCAGATGGAACTCCTGAAAACATGCCCTTTTGCCTTACAGAAGAGTAACAGTTATGCTTATTTCTGAAACATGCTTGGTGGTGGTCCTAAATAGTGACACCATAGTAAACATTTTGAATATTTGCAATTAATTTTTATAGTCATAGGGCGCCAAAAGGCACTGCTGGTATCTTAGCAGGTATTTCAATAAAGCTAAAAGTTGCCTGACTGTTTAAAAATATTAACAAGGCACAAAACATGGCAGAAGTATTGTCCTCAGATATTATTTTTTTCCATATGCTCCTGATTCCAGACATGACAAGTTATTTAAAAAAATTTTTGTTATAAAAGATTTTATTTATTTATTTGACAGAGATCACAAGTAGGCAGGGTCAGGCAGAGAGAGAGGAGGAAGCACGCTCCCTTCTGAGCTGAGAGCCCGATGTGGGACTGGATCCAAGGAACCTGGGATCATGACCTGAGCCGAAGGCAGAGGCTTTAACCCACTAAGCCACCCAGGCGCCCCTAATGACAAGTTATTTTTTTTTAAAGATTTTATTTATTTATTTGACAGAGAGAGATTACAAGTAGGCAGAGAGGCAGGCAGAGAGAGAGAGGAGGTAGCAGGCTCCCCGATGAACAGAGAGCCCAATGTGGGGCTACTTCCCAGGACCCTGAGATCATGACCTGAGCTGAAGGCAGCGGCTTAACCCACTGAGCCAACCAGGTGCCCGACAAGTTATTTTTTATAGATATATATATACAATGTATTTTCCAGTTACAAGAAAAATGGTTCTGCTATTTTTAAGGTTTTTAAAAAATTACATAATTTTTTAAATTAAAATTTTCTTTTTAATGTTTTACTTTTCTTTTCATTTTTTTAAAGATTTTATTTATTTATTTGACAAACAGTGATCACAAGTAGGCAGAGAGGCAGGCAGAGAGAGAGAGAGATTGAGAGAAGCAGGCTTCCTGCGGAGAAGAGAGCCCGATGCAGGGCTCGATCCCAGGACCCTGAGATCATGACCTGAGCCGAAGGCAGCAGCCCAAGCCACTGAGCCACCCAGGCGCCCCAATGTTTTACTTTTCATTATACTACTTAGAATATAAAACCTATTACATTTTGTAAGAAGTTTACCATTTAAAAACTGGTAATTTTCTCATTGTGTCTTCCCCTCTCATTGCTTTATTTTGAATAAAAAATTTCACAATAAACATAACGGATGCTTTCCTTTTGATGGTCCCTATGTTGGTCATATTGTATATGAGCCATGACATTAGTTTTACAAAATTTATTCATGTTTGTTGATATGTTTTATCATAACTAATTTTCCCTCCCTTATCTAGATTCCCCAACTTTCAGACAGGTGGACACTTCAATAAAGCATACACAAGGGATGTATCAAGTACTTCTTAGACATTCTCTCAGATCCTTGAGGTCTCATTTTGCCTAGGGATTTGCAATAGGTTCTGCCAGAGGCACCACTGTGACAACTGATGTCCATGGTCTATCTCCTGCTAAGCTCAAGAGGTCACTGGTTTCCAAGTTTATCTATACAATTAATGCATTCCAGCAAGTTCTTTTTTTTTAAATATTATCAAACTTATTTTAAAGATTATATGGAGAGGCAAAGGCTCACAATAGTCAACATAGTGTTGAAGGAGAACAAAGACTGAGGACTGACTTCAAAGTTTACCATAACGATGGGGCGCCTGTGTGGCACAGTGGGTTAAGCCTCTGCCTTCGGCTCAGGTCATGATCCCAGGGGCCTGGGATTGAGTCCCACATTGGGCTCTCTGCTCAGCAGGGAACCTGCTTCTCCTCATCTCTCTCTCTGTCTGTCTCTCTGCCTATTTGTGATCTCTCTCTCTGTCAAATAAATAAATAAAATCTTTAAAAAAAAGTATACCATAACGATAATTGTAAGCAAGATATTGTAATACCACAGAAAGACTAGAATAAAGGAACGGAATATATATTATCAATTATATTTTATATTTAATATAAATACAAAAGCAATACAAGAGAGGAAAATACAATCTTTTAAACAAATGGTTCTGGAGTAATGGTGAAGCTAAATGTAAAAATATAAAATAAAAATAAAATAAAATAATAAAATAAAATAAATCCAGGCAGATATCATACACTCTTCACAAAAATTAACTCTGATTGGATTATAAACCTAAACATGAGACATGTAGAAGGTAATATCAAAGAAAATTTAAATGACCTTCTTTTTGGCAATAACTTTAGCTACAAAAGCACAAGCACTGAATTTAAAAATGACTACTCTGTGAAACACAATGCCAAGAGAATGAGAAGGCAAAGCACAGACTATGAGAAAAAATTTGCATAATACACATCTGGCAAAGGACTGTTAATCAAAAATACACAAAGACCCCTTAAAACTCAACAATGGGGGAAAAACCTGATTAAAAATGAGCCAAAGACCTTAGCAGATACCTCACAAAAGAAAAATATTACAGATGGCAAATAAGCATATAAAAAGAAGCTTCACATCATATGTCATCAGGAAAATGCAAATTAAAACAAAAAAGAGACACCAGTACATACCCAGAATCCAGAAGACTGACAACAGAACACGAAATGTTGGTGAGGATGTGGAGCAACAGGAATGTTCTTCCATGTCTATTGAGAATAAAGAATGGAAAACAACTTGGCAGTTTCTTACAAAACTAAACATATTCTTTCCAGATGACTCAGCAGTAGCAGTTCTTGGTATTTATCCAAAGAAGATGAAATCTATACCCACAAAGATGTCTATAGTAGTTTTATTCATTACTGACAAAAGCTTGGAAGCAACCAAGATATCCTTCCATATGTGAAAGGTCAAATAAAGTGTAGTACATGCAAACAATGGAATATTATTTAATGCTAGAGAAATGAATTACCACGCCATGAAAAGATATGGATATAAATATTTAATAAATATTTGATTTTAGCCTTCTACCAGTCTATCAATAGTATTAGTATATTTTAACAGTGAATGCTCAGCATTCAAGAATTTACCTAATAAAATATTTTGGGTTCAATATTTTAAATACTTCAACCTCTATGATAATATTCCTAATAATTTTGAATTGGGATAAATAAACCTTAATTTTTTGTAACTTGTTTCTCATTGCAAAAGAGCTCAATGAAATTTTAGAAAATAAAAATTTACAAAAAAAAAGTTTAGTTTACTCTTGCCAAATAATTTAATACTTTATCTTATATTCAAATACATATATTTTTCTATATTGATTTATATGCTAGTAAAACTAAAAACTTTTAGTTATACTAGATGTCATATCATGCAATCAATGCCAGAAAGCCATCTGGCGATGACTTGTCTTAAATAGAGTTAAGATGGGTGTTATTACAATGCAAGATGGAAACAAAGATAGTATAACAATTGAGTGTTAAATAACTTTTCTGTTTGGATCAAGTTACTAATCTACAAAAGGCTTTTATCGGTGACAGACTTGGGAATTTAACAAAACTTTTAAACGAGCATGTGCGACTCATTCCTAGAAAACAACACAATCAATAACACTTTATTTAGATTAAATCATTTGAATAAAAAAGGTAGCAACCCCAATAAGTTTATTGAACATGAAAAGTTGAAATGCAATAATGCTCCTAAGGAATTAAATGATCCAGTCATGAATTACAAAAAAAGGATATAAATTACCAAAGTGTTTGTATAATTGGAATGTACAACTGCCCATTATCGTTCAATAGTGTAGGCTTGTACAAGAACTCTATAAAAGAACTCCACTTCTAAACCGTGGAAAATATGTTCCCTTTCCCCCTATATACAACTATTAAGCCATTCATTTAGCTTTTAAAAATCCACTTAATACAGGCTTTTTACTCATTTGAACAGGCAGCAGGGCTCTAATCTTATTGCTTACATCTGAAGGATAGACGTCTAGTGTAAGAGGTAAAGCCCATAAAGGAGTCCAATAATAACAACAAAATACAGTTTAGTGATCCATTACCATCTTCCAGCTACCTTTCTGAGAACACTTCAATTAATCAAACATATAAAATACCTGACCACCAAGAGCTTACATTCTTTTGAAATATAATAGTGAAATAAACCAATAATAGAGGGGCACCTCGGTGGCTCAGAGCATTGAGTGACTGCCTTTGGCTTGGGTCATGATCTCAGGGTCCTGGGATGTAACTCCCCAGCAGGCTTTCTAGGCAGTGGGGTGTTTTCTTCTTCCTCTGCGCCCCCTCCCAACTCTCTCTCTCTCTGTCTCCAATAAGAAAATAAACCAGTAATAGAATAATGATTGATGGCTGATGGTGATAAGTGTTACAAAGAAATACAAGAAAGGTAAAAGCCATTGGAGAATGCTGGGATGAAAGTTAATTTTATTTTTTGTTGGGTAGTTATATCTCATTTATGAGATGTTATTTGCACAAAGACCCAGGAAGTGAAGGAGGGTGTTATACAAATATTAAAGGAAAAGATTGCTTTAGGCAGAGCAAGTAAGTATATAGACTTTGTGTGAAGAGCTTGTCTGTTACTTTTGAGGAGAAGCAAGGAGGCCAATGAAGAGTTCATAGTGGTGGAGAGAGGAAGAACGTATTGATGCATGAACTTCTAGTACATTGAAACGCCTTCAGTTGTTATTAATATGAAAGGGGAAGATACCAAAAGACTTTCAACAGCAGAATAATATTATCTGACTTGATTTTTAGGTTAAGTTGCTGTACCAAAATAAATTTACAGGGAGAAAGGAATTCAGTATGTGTGGAAGTGGGGTTATCAATCAAGTCAATAATTCAGGAACATATGGTGGTGTTTTTAGCATGCTGGGTGGTAATAGAAGTGGTGAGGTATGGTTTTTATTTTGTATATATTTTGATGGTGAATATTCTGGTGAACAGGATGGAGTATGTGTAGGACAGACAATATCAACATTTATTTTTACCTGCACAAACAGAAGGGTGGAGTCTTCATTCCCTGATAAGGAGAGAACTCTGAGTTCAAATGTTCTTTTTGATTAAATGGCATAGTGATGATGAGGATTTAGTCAGACAGTGAAAGAGAGCAGTAAGCATAGTGTTAAGTGGTAAGACATTATAATACATTTGAACATCAAAAAACGTTGTGTTGGATCATCTGTTTATGTGAGTAAATAAATAAATAAAGCTTCCTGGGGTTCTGATAGAGGTAAAGAAGACTACTATATGATCGAAAGGTGCACGTGCACCAAATGTTTATAGCAGCAATATCCAAAATAGCAAAACTATGGAAAGAACCTAGATGTCCATCAACAAATGAATGATATATATATATATATATATATATATATATATATATATATATATGATGGAATACTATGCTGCCATCAAAAGAAATGAAATCTTGCCATTTGCGATGACATGGATGGAAGTAGAGGGTATTATGCTTAGCAAAATAAGTCAAACAGAGAAAGACACTATCATATGATCCCCCTGATATGAGAAAATGGAGGTGCAATATGGTGGATTAGGGGACAGGAAAAGAGTAAATGAAACAAGATGGGATCGGGAGGGAGACAAACCATAAGAGACTCTTAATCTCACAAAACAAACTGAGAGTTGCCGGGGGGGTGGGGAGGGTAGGGAGAGGGTGGTGGGGTTATGAACATTGGAGAGGGTATGTGTTGTGGTGAGTGCTGTGAAGTGTGTAAACCTGCCGATTCACAGACCTGTAACCCTGGGGCTAATAATTCATTATATGTTAATTTAAAAAAAGGGGAAGAAGAAGACTACTATAAATCAAATGCTATGGTTTTCAGCAAAGAGTGTGTAATCAGGCATATTTTATTAAAGTAACCAAGTAAAATGATGGTCGAAAATTGGAATAACAGAAAACATAAAAATCAGAGATTTTAAAAAGAGATATGGGACAGTGTAGAGAATATAGTCAATGATATTATAATAGTGTTATATGGTGACAGATGGTGGCTATATTTGTAGTGATCATAGAATAATATATGGAGATATTGAAAACCTGAAGCCAATGTAACACTGAATATCAACTATACTCAAAAAAAGAATAGTAAAAATAAAACATTTTAATTTAAAAAGATAAAAAGAGGGACAAGAATTTGAAAAGTGAATTTCAAAAAGAGTAAAGATGAGGCTAAGACATACTCTGAACCTTGAGAAAAACACCATTTTGAAAATTCTTCCCATTTTGAGAAAACTCAAATGAATCAATACCATAAAAGAACCCATTTTAACTGAGAGATGTAATGAATGCTCCAGAAATAATTTTATGACAGGATAATTCTTCCCTATGAAACAGCATACAGAAACCAGGGGAAACACCTGGAAGCAAAATAAACTATACTGAAAATAAGAATTAGGAAAAAGATAAATGATGAAAGATAAGAAAATTAGACCTGCGACAGAGACCTAGTGAAGAGAACTTTTATCTTGTGGTTTAATGTTTTTGAGGATAATCTAGAGTTCATAACTGCCTTGAGACAGGCTGGTTGTAGGTAGTTTAGGCAGACCCCTAGGACAGCCCTACTTTGGGCAGGTGTTGTTGGAGGAGGCCATTGGGCTGGACAAAGACAAATCCAACCATTTGACTAAAGTGTCTGTGAAGATGTTGAAGTCAGATGCAACAGAATCTCAGAAATGGAGATGATGAAGATGATTGGACAGCACAAGGAAACCATCAACCTTATCGGTCCTGCACACAGGACAGTCCTTTGTACACACTCATGGAATATGCCTCCAAAGACAACATACAAGAGTACCTGCAGGCCCAGAGGCCTCCTGACCTGGAGTTCTGTTACATATCAGCCACAATGCAACAGAGCAACTCTCCTCCAAGGACCTGGTATCCTGTGCCTATCAGGTAGCCTGAGGCATGGAGTACCTTGTCTCCAAGAAGTGCATACACCGAGACCTGGCCACCAGGGAAGTGCTGGTGACAAAGGACAACATGATGAATATCTCAGACTTCAGCCTTGCCAGAGATATCACCACATCAGTTACTATAAAAATATAACCAACAGTGGACTGCCTGTGAAGTGGATGGTCCCTAAGGCCATGTTTGACCAGATCTACATCCACCAGAGTGACTTCTGGTCTTTTGGGGTGATCCTGTGCAAAATCTTCACTCTGGAAGCCTCCCATATCTTGGAGTGCCTGTGGAGGTGGTTTTCAAGCTGCTGAAGGAGTCATTTGATGGATAAGCCAATAAGTGCACCAGAGAGTTATACACAATAATGAGGGGTGGCTGGCATGTGGTACCTTCAAGCTGCTGGTAGGAGACCTGGATCATACTGTGGCCTTAACCTCCAACCAGGAGTACCCGGACCTGTCCTTGGTCCTGGAACAATACTGTCTATGCTTTCTCAACACCCAAAGCTCCACCTGCTCCTCAGAGAAGAATTCCACCTTCTCTCATGTGCCGTTGCCCAGGGAGGCCTATCTGCCCTGACACCCAGCCCAGCTTGCCAATGGTGGACTCAAATGACTAGTATCCCTATTACTCCTGTCCATATTCCGTAATAAGCTGTAACCCTTACCCCCCACCCTCCCTGAAAGACTTACTGCCTTCTCCTTTGTCCCTTTCCAACTGGCAGGAGCCAGCTGCCTACCTGAGGCCTTCACCCCTTGAAGTTCACCTCTCTTCCCCTTCCTCTTCCTCCTCCTTACAACCTGCTTATGAAAGAATGGCACAGAGAGGCAGGTACTTGCTTGTGGCTACTTCCTTCCCTCCCATATGTTGGACCAAGACCCCTCCCTGGCATCTGGTACTGCCTGGACGTCGAGGGAGTGGGAGATGAGGCATGCCAGTGAAAGCTGTCGGAGCTTTCCTGTTTTGGTTTTGTCTGCTTAGCATAACATGTAAGACTGCTCTGGGCCTTGGCTAAGAGCAACCCATGCTCCAGAGATATGGTGCCAAGGGCTTATTAATTTTGATGCTAATATGCTTTGCTGTCCAAATAGCTGGTATCAAAAGATGGGAAGGCAAAGACTGGAAGCAGTGTTGTGTCCATGGGGTCCATCCCCAAACTATGAAGAAAACACAAAGTGTATAAATCTGAGTAAGTATATATTTACACACATCTTTAAATAGGTTGTTATCAAAGATTTAATCAATGGGTAATATGCTCCTCGTGGCTGGGAAGCATCAGTTGCCATATATTAAAAACAAAGAAAAGAGGTGTTTGGGTGGCTTCCTCCAAAAGTGTCCCTTCTTTTCAGGTCATGACCCCAGGGTCCTGGGATGGAGCCCCACATCAGGCTCTCTGCTCAGTGGGAAACCTGCTTCTCCTTTTCCTCTGCCCTGCTTACAGTTCCTCTTCCTGTCTCTCTGTCTGTCAAATTAATAAAATATTAAAAAAAAAAGAAAGAAACAAAATGTTTTTAAAAGGTCTTTTTTTTTTTTTTTAATTTTCTAGGGGTGCCTGGATGACTCAGGTGTTTAAGCAGATGTTTGCCTTTGGCTGAGGTCATGATTCCAGTGTACAGGGATCCAGCCCTGCATGGCAGTACTTGCACCCCAAGGATCTTGCTTCTTCCTCTCACTTTGCACGTGATTCCTCCCGCTTGTGCGCTTCCTCTCTCTCTCTCTCTCTCGCTGTCAATAAACAAATTAGAATCTTTTACTAAATAAATAAATAAATAAATAAAGTCCTAAATCTACTTTCAGTTTAGGACCCTTAACAAAAATTGCTACTGATTCAAAAAAAAAAAAAAAAAAGGAAAGATAATTAGAAAGATGCTTCCACACGCGCCCTGCCCTACTCATCCCCTCCTGTCTCCTTAGCAACCAGGCTTCTGTATCTCTGCACTGGGAGCGGGTGACACTTGTATTGCTACCGGCCGCTGTGCCTGCCAGGGCCGGCTCTCTTACTTCGCAACCGTTTAGAGACCAGAAAGCCAACGGCTCCTGCTCTTCACCCCGGGCAGCGCGCTCCCCAGGAGCAAGTGTGGCAAAGGCGCAGCACGCCACCCCCAGAGAAGAGGAGTCATTTACCTTGGGGTCAGGAAACGCTCGGGAAGCAGGAGAGCCTGCCCTGGCAGGAACTGCAGGCCGGTGGCAAGACAAATGTCACCCGCTCCCTGTGCGAAGAGACGAAGCCTGGCTGCTAAGGAGACATGAGGGAACGACTAGGGCAGGGACGCGTGCTCCACTCTGAGGAAGGAGTCTGGGCAGAAGGCAGGCCTGTCCTGTGCGTCTGGTCCCAAGGGCACAGCATCTCCTTGGACAACTGTCCGTAGGGCAGACTTGGGCTTGCTACCAGGCACCTTACCCTGAACTCGCAGAAACAGCTCCCTCGAGAAATGGGCAGTCAGATGCCATCTTCCTCCAAGATGTGACAGCCTTGTCGGTGGCTGGGGGTGTGCCGGGAAAGGAGTGGCAACAATCCCCGAATGCTCCCCATTTAGTAACGGGCGGTGTTCAGGGATCCTGTCGCCTCTCCTCTCCTGTGAGGAAGGCACTGACCTAGTCCGCGAGTCCACCTGAGGTCCACTGCCAAAGGCCAAGCGTTGCTTACACCGGGAGAAGGTAGTGTGCATAGAGTCCCATCCTAGGCCATGCACGTTGCTGCAGGGTTGTGACTGTGTCTGCTTAGTTCGGCTTAGCAAGGTGAACCCCGGGCGAGAACTTGGAGCCTGGGAAAGCAAGGCCCAAAAGGCACCAGCTCTCCCGGGGCTCTGTTTCCCTGCCACAACAGAGCGAACGACGAAAGCCTTGCTGAGGAAGCAGCAGCGAAGTGCATTTCGCGCCAAGCTGAAAAACTCTGGAAAGCATAGCAGTCGCTGGGAAATCAGAATCGGTTCTGCGGGCTCTTCTGCTGCTTGCCTGTGCCCAGTCTCGCGGGTGGAACAACCCGCATACAGCGAAAGCCTCTTTGCCGGGGCAACTCCTATGCGAAAGCACAGCATTCGTTGGGGAATCAGAATCGGATGTGTGTGATGCTGCAGCTGAATGCCTGAGCGAGTCTCCGCAGCATGGTGGAAGATACCCGCATGGAGCGAAATCCTCTTTGCCAGAGCGTCCCCTCTGCCTGAGAATGAAGCGACGTTGGGTCTGTGGAAAGAGCCATAAGGAAATGGACACGTCTTTCACTGCTCTCCCCAGGAGCATGAGTGTGGAAGGTGCAGCACGCTGCCCAGGGAGAAGAGCAGGAGCCGTTGGCCTTCTGGTCTGGAAATGGTTGGGAAGCAGGAGAGCCAGCCCTGGCAGGCACAGCGGCCGGTGGCAATACAAGTGTCACCCGCTCTGTGTGCATTGAGAGGGAAACGTGGCTGCTACGGAGAGAGGAGGGGATGAGTAGGGCAGGGCGCGTGCTCCACTCTTAGGAAGGAGTCTGGGCAGAAAGCATGCCAGTCCTGAGCCTCTGGGACCAAGGAGACAGCAGCTCCCTGGCCACCAGTCCCTGGGGCAGACAGGCGCTAGCCACCAGGCGCCTACGCTGAACTCGCAGAAAGAGCTCAGGAAATAACAGGAAGTCAGAGGAAGTCTTCCTCCAGGATGTGGAAGCTTGGAGGAGGCACGGGGTTTAAGGTGAAGGGGTGGAGACAGTCCCACAAAGCTCCCTATTCAGTGCACGGGCTGTGTGCAGGGATCTTGTCACGTCTCCTTTCCTGTGGGAAAGCACTGGCCTAGTCTGCGAGTCCGCCTGAGCGCCAGAGTAAAAGGCCAAGCGATGCCTACACTGGGAAATGGTAGTTGTGCATTGGGTGCCATCCTAGGCTCCGCACGCTACTGCAGGGTTGTGGCTGTGTCTACTTATTTTGGCCTGGCAGGGTGAACCCAGGACGCGAACACAGAGCCTGGGAAAGCAAGGCCCAAGAGGCACCAGCTCTCCCACAGCTTTTCATCCCTGACGCAACTGAAGCCTTGCTGAGGAAGCAGTGGCGAATTGCTGTTCGCTCCAAGCCAAAGCATCTGTGAAAGCACAGCATTCGCTGAGAAATGTTCTGCGGGTTGCTGCTGATTGCCTGAGCCCAGTCACGCGGTGGGAGAAACACGCATACAGCGAAAGCCTCTTTGCCTTCTCATCTGCCCTGGGGAAGCACAGCATTCGTTGGGAAATCTGAGTTGGGTTTGGGGATGCGGTGGAAGATATCCGCATGGAGCGAAATACTCTTTGCCCTAGCATCCCTTCTGCCTGAGAGAGAAACGTGGTTGCAAACGTCCGTCACCGCTCTCCCCAGGAGCAAGTGTGTGGAAGGCACAGCACGCCACCACCGGAGAAGAGAAAGAGCCGTTGGCCTTGGGGTCGGGAAACGCTCGGGAAGTAGGATAGCCTGCCGTGGCACGAACAGCAGGCCGGTGGCAAGACAAGTGTCCCAGGCTCCCTGTGCGGAGAGTTGGAAGCTCCTGCCATGTTGACATGAGGGGACGACTAGGGCAGGGGTGCGTACTACCCTCTGAGGAAGCAGTCTGTGCAGAAGGCAGGCCTTTCCGGTGCCTTTGGTCCCAAGGGCACAGCATCTCCTTGGTCACCTGTCCAAGGCCAGACTTGGAGAGGTGACAGGATCACTGCACACCGCCCGTGCACTGAATAGGGACCTTTGGGGCACTGTCCAACCCCTTCCCCTTAAACCCCGTGCCTCCTCCAAGCTTCCACATCCTGGAGGAAGATGGCATCGCACTCCCCGTTATTTCAGGGAGCTGTTTCTGCGAGTTCAGCGTAGGCGCCTGGTGGCTAGCGCATGTCTGCCCCAGGGACAGGTGGCCAAGGAGCTCCTCTCTCCTTGCGCCCAGAGGCTCAGGACTGGCATGCTTTCTGCCCAGACTCCTTCCTAAGCGTTGAGCACGCGCTCTGCCCTACTCATTCCCTCCTCTCTCCGTAGCAGCCAGGCTTCCATCTCTCTGTACAGGGAGCAGGTGACACTTGTATTGCCACCGGCCGCTGTGCCTGCCAGGGCCTGCTCTCCTGCTTCGCAACCGTTTCCAGAGCAGAAGGCCAATGGCTCCTGCTCTTCTTCCTGGGCAGCGTGCTGCACCTTCCATAGACATGCTCCTGGGGAGCGCAGTTAAAGACGTGTCCCTTTCCTTAAGGCTCTTTCCACAGGCGCAAACGCGCTTCTCTCTCAGGCAGAGGGGTGCTAGGGCAAAGAGGATTTCGCTCCATGCGGGTGTCTTCCACAATGCTGCGGAGACTAGCTCAGGCATTCAGCTGCAGCATCCCAACATCCGATGCTGATTTCCCAACGAATGCTGTGCTTTCCCAGAAGAGATGCTTGGGCAAAGAGGCTTTCGCTGTATGCGGGTTTCTCCACCCGCGAGACTGGGCTCAGGCCAGCAGCAGAAGAGCCCGCAGAACCGATTCTGATTTCCCAGCGACTGCTATGCTTTCGCAGAGGTTTTCAGTTTGGCGTGAACCGAGCTTCGCTGCTGCTTCCTCAGCAAGGCTTTGGTCATTTGCTCTGTCGCGGCAGGGAAGAAGAGCGGCTATCCTGCTTCCCGAGCGTTTCCCGACCCCAAGGCCAACGGCTCCTTCTCTTCTCTGGGGGCGGCGTGCTGCGACTTCCCCACACTTGGCTTCTCTCTCAGGCAGAGGGGATGTAGGGCAAAGAGTATTTCGCTCCATGCGGGTATCTTCCACCAAGCCGTGGAGACTAGCTCAGGCAAGCAGCAGCAGCTTCCCCAAACCCAACTCAGATTTCCCAAGGAACGCTGTGCTTTCCCAGGGGAGATGCCCAGGCAAAGAGGCTTCCACGGTATGCGGGTTTCTCCCACCGCGAGTCTGGGATCAGGCAAGCAGCAGCAGCCCGCAGAACATTTCTCAGCGAATGCTGTGCTTTCGCAGAGGCTTTGGCTTGGAGCGAACAGCACTTCGGTGCTGCTTCCTCAGCAAGGCTTCAGTCGCGTCAGGGAAGAAGAGCTGCGGGAGAGCTGGTGCCTCTTGGGCCTTGCTTTCCCGGGCTCCATGTTCGCATCCTGGGTTCACCCTGCCAGACCGAACTAAGCAGACACAGCCACAACCCTGCAGTAGCGTGCGTAGCCTAGGATGGCAATCTATGCACACTACCATCTCCCAGTGTAGGCAACGCTTGGCCTTTTACTCTGGCGCTCAGGCGGACTCCCGGACTAGGCCAGTGCTTTGCCCACAGGAAAAGAGAGGTGACAGGATCCCTGCACACCACCCGTGCACTGTCCAACGCCTTCCCCTTAAACCCCGTACCTCCTCCAAGCTTCCACATCCTGGAGGAAGACGGCATCTGACTCCCCGTTATTTCAGGGAGCTCTTTCTGCGAGTTCAGCGTAGGCACCTGGTGGCTAGCGCATGTCTGCCCCAGGGACAGGTGGCCAAGGCTTAGCTGCTGTCTCCTTGGGCCCAGAGGCTCAGGACAGGCATGCTTTCTGCCCAGACTCCTTCCTAAGAGTGGAGCACGCGCCCTGCCCTACTCATCCCCTCCTGTCTCCTTAGCAACCAGGCTTCTGTATCTCTGCACTGGGAGCGGGTGACACTTGTTTTGCTACCGGCCGCTGTGCCTGCCAGGGCCGGCTCTCTTACTTCGCAACCGTTTAGAGACCAGAAAGCCAACGGCTCCTGCTCTTCACCCCGGGCAGCGCGCTCCCCAGGAGCAAGTGTGGCAAAGGCGCAGCACGCCACCCCCAGAGAAGAGAAGGAGTCATTTACCTTGGGGTCAGGAAACGCTCGGGAAGCAGGAGAGCCTGCCCTGGCAGGAACTGCAGGCCGGTGGCAAGACAAATGTCACCCGCTCCCTGTGCGAAGAGACGAAGCCTGGCTGCTAAGGAGACATGAGGGAACGACTAGGGCAGGGACGCGTGCTCCACTCTGAGGAAGGAGTCTGGGCAGAAGGCAGGCCTGTCCTGTGCGTCTGGTCCCAAGGGCACAGCATCTCCTTGGACAACTGTCCGTAGGGCAGACTTGGGCTTGCTACCAGGCACCTTACCCTGAACTCGCAGAAACAGCTCCCTCGAGAAATGGGCAGTCAGATGCCATCTTCCTCCAAGATGTGACAGCCTTGTCGGTGGCTGGGGGTGTGCCGGGAAAGGAGTGGCAACAATCCCCGAATGCTCCCCATTTAGTAACGGGCGGTGTTCAGGGATCCTGTCGCCTCTCCTCTCCTGTGAGGAAGGCACTGACCTAGTCCGCGAGTCCACCTGAGGTCCACTGCCAAAGGCCAAGCGTTGCTTACACCGGGAGAAGGTAGTGTGCATAGAGTCCCATCCTAGGCCATGCACGTTGCTGCAGGGTTGTGACTGTGTCTGCTTAGTTCGGCTTAGCAAGGTGAACCCCGGGCGAGAACTTGGAGCCCGGGAAAGCAAGGCCCAAAAGGCACCAGCTCTCCCGGGGCTCTGTTTCCCTGCCACAACAGAGCGAACGACGAAAGCCTTGCTGAGGAAGCAGCAGCGAAGTGCATTTCGCGCCAAGCTGAAAAACTCTGGAAAGCATAGCAGTCGCTGGGAAATCAGAATCGGTTCTGCGGGCTCTTCTGCTGCTTGCCTGTGCCCAGTCTCGCGGGTGGAACAACCCGCATACAGCGAAAGCCTCTTTGCCGGGGCAACTCCTATGCGAAAGCACAGCATTCGTTGGGGAATCAGAATCGGATGTGTGTGATGCTGCAGCTGAATGCCTGAGCGAGTCTCCGCAGCATGGTGGAAGATACCCGCATGGAGCGAAATCCTCTTTGCCAGAGCATCCCCTCTGCCTGAGAATGAAGCGACGTTGGGTCTGTGGAAAGAGCCATAAGGAAATGGACACGTCTTTCACTGCTCTCCCCAGGAGCATGAGTGTGGAAGGTGCAGCACGCTGCCCAGGGAGAAGAGCAGGAGCCGTTGGCCTTCTGGTCTGGAAATGGTTGGGAAGCAGGAGAGCCAGCCCTGGCAGGCACAGCGGCCGGTGGCAATACAAGTGTCACCCGCTCTGTGTGCATTGAGAGGGAAACGTGGCTGCTACGGAGAGAGGAGGGGATGAGTAGGGCAGGGCGCGTGCTCCACTCTTAGGAAGAAGTCTGGGCAGAAAGCATGCCAGTCCTGAGCCTCTGGGACCAAGGAGACAGCAGCTCCCTGGCCACCAGTCCCTGGGGCAGACAGGCGCTAGCCACCAGGCGCCTACGCTGAACTCGCAGAAAGAGCTCACGAAATAACGGGAAGTCAGAGGAAGTCTTCCTCCAGGATGTGGAAGCTTGGAGGAGGGGTTTAAGGGGAAGGGGTGGAGACAGTCCCACAAAGCTCCCTATTCAGTGCACGGGCTGTGTGCAGGGATCTTGTCACGTCTCCTTTCCTGTGGGAAAGCACTGGCCTAGTCTGCGAGTCCGCCTGAGTGCCAGAGTAAAAGGCCAAGCGATGCCTACACTGGGAAATGGTAGTTGTGCATTGGGTGCCATCCTAGGCTCCGCACGCTACTGCAGGGTTGTGGCTGTGTCTACTTATTTTGGCCTGGCAGGGTGAACCCAGGACGCGAACACAGAGCCTGGGAAAGCAAGGCCCAAGAGGCACCAGCTCTCCCGCAGCTTTTCATCCCTGACGCAACTGAAGCCTTGCTGAGGAAGCAGTGGCGAATTGCTGTTCGCTCCAAGCCAAAGCATCTGTGAAAGCACAGCATTCGCTGAGAAATGTTCTGCGGGTTGCTGCTGATTGCCTGAGCCCAGTCACGCGGTGGGAGAAACACGCATACAGCGAAAGCCTCTTTGCCTTCTCATCTGCCCTGGGGAAGCACAGCATTCGTTGGGAAATCTGAGTTGGGTTTGGGGATGCGGTGGAAGATATCCGCATGGAGCGAAATACTCTTTGCCCTAGCATCCCTTCTGCCTGAGAGAGAAACGTGGTTGCAAACGTCCGTCACCGCTCTCCCCAGGAGCAAGTGTGTGGAAGGCACAGCACGCCACCACCGGAGAAGAGAAAGAGCCGTTGGCCTTGGGGTCGGGAAACGCTCGGGAAGTAGGATAGCCTGCCGTGGCACGAACAGCAGGCCGGTGGCAAGACAAGTGTCCCAGGCTCCCTGTGCGGAGAGGTGGAAGCTCCTGCCATGTTGACATGAGGGGACGACTAGGGCAGGGGTGCGTACTACCCTCTGAGGAAGCAGTCTGTGCAGAAGGCAGGCCTTTCCGGTGCCTTTGGTCCCAAGGGCACAGCATCTCCTTGGTCACCTGTCCAAGGCCAGACTTGGAGAGGTGACAGGATCACTGCACACCGCCCGTGCACTGAATAGGGACCTTTGGGGCACTGTCCAACCCCTTCCCCTTAAACCCCGTGCCTCCTCCAAGCTTCCACATCCTGGAGGAAGATGGCATCGCACTCCCCGTTATTTCAGGGAGCTGTTTCTGCGAGTTCAGCGTAGGCGCCTGGTGGCTAGCGCATGTCTGCCCCAGGGACAGGTGGCCAAGGAGCTCCTCTCTCCTTGCGCCCAGAGGCTCAGGACTGGCATGCTTTCTGCCCAGACTCCTTCCTAAGCGTTGAGCACGCGCTCTGCCCTACTCATTTTCTCCTCTCTCCGTAGCAGCCAGGCTTCCATCTCTCTGTACAGGGAGCAGGTGACACTTGTATTGCCACCGGCCGCTGTGCCTGCCAGGGCCTGCTCTCCTGCTTCGCAACCGTTTCCAGAGCAGAAGGCCAATGGCTCCTGCTCTTCTTCCTGGGCAGCGTGCTGCACCTTCCATAGACATGCTCCTGGGGAGCGCAGTTAAAGACGTGTCCCTTTCCTTAAGGCTCTTTCCACAGGCGCAAACGCGCTTCTCTCTCAGGCAGAGGGGTGCTAGGGCAAAGAGGATTTCGCTCCATGCGGGTGTCTTCCACAATGCTGCGGAGACTAGCTCAGGCATTCAGCTGCAGCATCCCAACATCCGATGCTGATTTCCCAACGAATGCTGTGCTTTCCCAGAAGAGATGCTTGGGCAAAGAGGCTTTCGCTGTATGCGGGTTTCTCCACCCGCGAGACTGGGCTCAGGCCAGCAGCAGAAGAGCCCGCAGAACCGATTCTGATTTCCCAGCGACTGCTATGCTTTCGCAGAGGTTTTCAGTTTGGCGTGAACCGAGCTTCGCTGCTGCTTCCTCAGCAAGGCTTTGGTCATTTGCTCTGTCGCGGCAGGGAAGAAGAGCGGCTATCCTGCTTCCCGAGCGTTTCCCGACCCCAAGGCCAACGGCTCCTTCTCTTCTCTGGGGGCGGCGTGCTGCGACTTCCCCACACTTGGCTTCTCTCTCAGGCAGAGGGGATGTAGGGCAAAGAGTATTTCGCTCCATGCGGGTATCTTCCACCAAGCCGTGGAGACTAGCTCAGGCAAGCAGCAGCAGCTTCCCCAAACCCAACTCAGATTTCCCAAGGAACGCTGTGCTTTCCCAGGGGAGATGCCCAGGCAAAGAGGCTTCCACGGTATGCGGGTTTCTCCCACCGCGAGTCTGGGATCAGGCAAGCAGCAGCAGCCCGCAGAACATTTCTCAGCGAATGCTGTGCTTTCGCAGAGGCTTTGGCTTGGAGCGAACAGCACTTCGGTGCTGCTTCCTCAGCAAGGCTTCAGTCGCGTCAGGGAAGAAGAGCTGCGGGAGAGCTGGTGCCTCTTGGGCCTTGCTTTCCCGGGCTCCATGTTCGCATCCTGGGTTCACCCTGCCAGACCGAACTAAGCAGACACAGCCACAACCCTGCAGTAGCGTGCGTAGCCTAGGATGGCAATCTATGCACACTACCATCTCCCAGTGTAGGCAACGCTTGGCCTTTTACTCTGGCGCTCAGGCGGACTCCCGGACTAGGCCAGTGCTTTGCCCACAGGAAAAGAGAGGTGACAGGATCCCTGCACACCACCCGTGCACTGTCCAACGCCTTCCCCTTAAACCCCGTACCTCCTCCAAGCTTCCACATCCTGGAGGAAGACGGCATCTGACTCCCCGTTATTTCAGGGAGCTCTTTCTGCGAGTTCAGCGTAGGCACCTGGTGGCTAGCGCATGTCTGCCCCAGGGACAGGTGGCCAAGGCTTAGCTGCTGTCTCCTTGGGCCCAGAGGCTCAGGACAGGCATGCTTTCTGCCCAGACTCCTTCCTAAGAGTGGAGCACGCGCCCTGCCCTACTCATCCCCTCCTGTCTCCTTAGCAACCAGGCTTCTGTATCTCTGCACTGGGAGCGGGTGACACTTGTTTTGCTACCGGCCGCTGTGCCTGCCAGGGCCGGCTCTCTTACTTCGCAACCGTTTAGAGACCAGAAAGCCAACGGCTCCTGCTCTTCACCCCGGGCAGCGCGCTCCCCAGGAGCAAGTGTGGCAAAGGCGCAGCACGCCACCCCCAGAGAAGAGAAGGAGTCATTTACCTTGGGGTCAGGAAACGCTCGGGAAGCAGGAGAGCCTGCCCTGGCAGGAACTGCAGGCCGGTGGCAAGACAAATGTCACCCGCTCCCTGTGCGAAGAGACGAAGCCTGGCTGCTAAGGAGACATGAGGGAACGACTAGGGCAGGGACGCGTGCTCCACTCTGAGGAAGGAGTCTGGGCAGAAGGCAGGCCTGTCCTGTGCGTCTGGTCCCAAGGGCACAGCATCTCCTTGGACAACTGTCCGTAGGGCAGACTTGGGCTTGCTACCAGGCACCTTACCCTGAACTCGCAGAAACAGCTCCCTCGAGAAATGGGCAGTCAGATGCCATCTTCCTCCAAGATGTGACAGCCTTGTCGGTGGCTGGGGGTGTGCCGGGAAAGGAGTGGCAACAATCCCCGAATGCTCCCCATTTAGTAACGGGCGGTGTTCAGGGATCCTGTCGCCTCTCCTCTCCTGTGAGGAAGGCACTGACCTAGTCCGCGAGTCCACCTGAGGTCCACTGCCAAAGGCCAAGCGTTGCTTACACCGGGAGAAGGTAGTGTGCATAGAGTCCCATCCTAGGCCATGCACGTTGCTGCAGGGTTGTGACTGTGTCTGCTTAGTTCGGCTTAGCAAGGTGAACCCCGGGCGAGAACTTGGAGCCCGGGAAAGCAAGGCCCAAAAGGCACCAGCTCTCCCGGGGCTCTGTTTCCCTGCCACAACAGAGCGAACGACGAAAGCCTTGCTGAGGAAGCAGCAGCGAAGTGCATTTCGCGCCAAGCTGAAAAACTCTGGAAAGCATAGCAGTCGCTGGGAAATCAGAATCGGTTCTGCGGGCTCTTCTGCTGCTTGCCTGTGCCCAGTCTCGCGGGTGGAACAACTCGCATACAGCGAAAGCCTCTTTGCCGGGGCAACTCCTATGCGAAAGCACAGCATTCGTTGGGGAATCAGAATCGGATGTGTGTGATGCTGCAGCTGAATGCCTGAGCGAGTCTCCGCAGCATGGTGGAAGATACCCGCATGGAGCGAAATCCTCTTTGCCAGAGCATCCCCTCTGCCTGAGAATGAAGCGACGTTGGGTCTGTGGAAAGAGCCATAAGGAAATGGACACGTCTTTCACTGCTCTCCCCAGGAGCATGAGTGTGGAAGGTGCAGCACGCTGCCCAGGGAGAAGAGCAGGAGCCGTTGGCCTTCTGGTCTGGAAATGGTTGGGAAGCAGGAGAGCCAGCCCTGGCAGGCACAGCGGCCGGTGGCAATACAAGTGTCACCCGCTCTGTGTGCATTGAGAGGGAAACGTGGCTGCTACGGAGAGAGGAGGGGATGAGTAGGGCAGGGCGCGTGCTCCACTCTTAGGAAGAAGTCTGGGCAGAAAGCATGCCAGTCCTGAGCCTCTGGGACCAAGGAGACAGCAGCTCCCTGGCCACCAGTCCCTGGGGCAGACAGGCGCTAGCCACCAGGCGCCTACGCTGAACTCGCAGAAAGAGCTCACGAAATAACGGGAAGTCAGAGGAAGTCTTCCTCCAGGATGTGGAAGCTTGGAGGAGGGGTTTAAGGGGAAGGGGTGGAGACAGTCCCACAAAGCTCCCTATTCAGTGCACGGGCTGTGTGCAGGGATCTTGTCACGTCTCCTTTCCTGTGGGAAAGCACTGGCCTAGTCTGCGAGTCCACCTGAGTGCCAGAGTAAAAGGCCAAGCGATGCCTACACTGGGAAATGGTAGTTGTGCATTGGGTGCCATCCTAGGCTCCGCACGCTACTGCAGGGTTGTGGCTGTGTCTACTTATTTTGGCCTGGCAGGGTGAACCCAGGACGCGAACACAGAGCCTGGGAAAGCAAGGCCCAAGAGGCACCAGCTCTCCCGCAGCTTTTCATCCCTGACGCAACTGAAGCCTTGCTGAGGAAGCAGTGGCGAATTGCTGTTCGCTCCAAGCCAAAGCATCTGTGAAAGCACAGCATTCGCTGAGAAATGTTCTGCGGGTTGCTGCTGATTGCCTGAGCCCAGTCACGCGGTGGGAGAAACACGCATACAGCGAAAGCCTCTTTGCCTTCTCATCTGCCCTGGGGAAGCACAGCATTCGTTGGGAAATCTGAGTTGGGTTTGGGGATGCGGTGGAAGATATCCGCATGGAGCGAAATACTCTTTGCCCTAGCATCCCTTCTGCCTGAGAGAGAAACGTGGTTGCAAACGTCCGTCACCGCTCTCCCCAGGAGCAAGTGTGTGGAAGGCACAGCACGCCACCACCGGAGAAGAGAAAGAGCCGTTGGCCTTGGGGTCGGGAAACGCTCGGGAAGTAGGATAGCCTGCCGTGGCACGAACAGCAGGCCGGTGGCAAGACAAGTGTCCCAGGCTCCCTGTGCGGAGAGGTGGAAGCTCCTGCCATGTTGACATGAGGGGACGACTAGGGCAGGGGTGCGTACTACCCTCTGAGGAAGCAGTCTGTGCAGAAGGCAGGCCTTTCCGGTGCCTTTGGTCCCAAGGGCACAGCATCTCCTTGGTCACCTGTCCAAGGCCAGACTTGGAGAGGTGACAGGATCACTGCACACCGCCCGTGCACTGAATAGGGACCTTTGGGGCACTGTCCAACCCCTTCCCCTTAAACCCCGTGCCTCCTCCAAGCTTCCACATCCTGGAGGAAGATGGCATCGCACTCCCCGTTATTTCAGGGAGCTGTTTCTGCGAGTTCAGCGTAGGCGCCTGGTGGCTAGCGCATGTCTGCCCCAGGGACAGGTGGCCAAGGAGCTCCTCTCTCCTTGCGCCCAGAGGCTCAGGACTGGCATGCTTTCTGCCCAGACTCCTTCCTAAGCGTTGAGCACGCGCTCTGCCCTACTCATTTTCTCCTCTCTCCGTAGCAGCCAGGCTTCCATCTCTCTGTACAGGGAGCAGGTGACACTTGTATTGCCACCGGCCGCTGTGCCTGCCAGGGCCTGCTCTCCTGCTTCGCAACCGTTTCCAGAGCAGAAGGCCAATGGCTCCTGCTCTTCTTCCTGGGCAGCGTGCTGCACCTTCCATAGACATGCTCCTGGGGAGCGCAGTTAAAGACGTGTCCCTTTCCTTAAGGCTCTTTCCACAGGCGCAAACGCGCTTCTCTCTCAGGCAGAGGGGTGCTAGGGCAAAGAGGATTTCGCTCCATGCGGGTGTCTTCCACAATGCTGCGGAGACTAGCTCAGGCATTCAGCTGCAGCATCCCAACATCCGATGCTGATTTCCCAACGAATGCTGTGCTTTCCCAGAAGAGATGCTTGGGCAAAGAGGCTTTCGCTGTATGCGGGTTTCTCCACCCGCGAGACTGGGCTCAGGCCAGCAGCAGAAGAGCCCGCAGAACCGATTCTGATTTCCCAGCGACTGCTATGCTTTCGCAGAGGTTTTCAGTTTGGCGTGAACCGAGCTTCGCTGCTGCTTCCTCAGCAAGGCTTTGGTCATTTGCTCTGTCGCGGCAGGGAAGAAGAGCGGCTATCCTGCTTCCCGAGCGTTTCCCGACCCCAAGGCCAACGGCTCCTTCTCTTCTCTGGGGGCGGCGTGCTGCGACTTCCCCACACTTGGCTTCTCTCTCAGGCAGAGGGGATGTAGGGCAAAGAGTATTTCGCTCCATGCGGGTATCTTCCACCAAGCCGTGGAGACTAGCTCAGGCAAGCAGCAGCAGCTTCCCCAAACCCAACTCAGATTTCCCAAGGAACGCTGTGCTTTCCCAGGGGAGATGCCCAGGCAAAGAGGCTTCCACGGTATGCGGGTTTCTCCCACCGCGAGTCTGGGATCAGGCAAGCAGCAGCAGCCCGCAGAACATTTCTCAGCGAATGCTGTGCTTTCGCAGAGGCTTTGGCTTGGAGCGAACAGCACTTCGGTGCTGCTTCCTCAGCAAGGCTTCAGTCGCGTCAGGGAAGAAGAGCTGCGGGAGAGCTGGTGCCTCTTGGGCCTTGCTTTCCCGGGCTCCATGTTCGCATCCTGGGTTCACCCTGCCAGACCGAACTAAGCAGACACAGCCACAACCCTGCAGTAGCGTGCGTAGCCTAGGATGGCAATCTATGCACACTACCATCTCCCAGTGTAGGCAACGCTTGGGCTTTTACTCTGGCGCTCAGGCGGACTCCCGGACTAGGCCAGTGCTTTGCCCACAGGAAAAGAGAGGTGACAGGATCCCTGCACACCACCCGTGCACTGAATAGGGACCTTTGGGGCACTGTCCAACGCCTTCCCCTTAAACCCCGTACCTCCTCCAAGCTTCCACATCCTGGAGGAAGACGGCATCTGACTCCCCGTTATTTCAGGGAGCTCTTTCTGCGAGTTCAGCGTAGGCACCTGGTGGCTAGCGCATGTCTGCCCCAGGGACAGGTGGCCAAGGCTTAGCTGCTGTCTCCTTGGGCCCAGAGGCTCAGGACAGGCATGCTTTCTGCCCAGACTCCTTCCTAAGAGTGGAGCACGCGCCCTGCCCTACTCATCCCCTCCTGTCTCCTTAGCAACCAGGCTTCTGTATCTCTGCACTGGGAGCGGGTGACACTTGTTTTGCTACCGGCCGCTGTGCCTGCCAGGGCCGGCTCTCTTACTTCGCAACCGTTTAGAGACCAGAAAGCCAACGGCTCCTGCTCTTCACCCCGGGCAGCGCGCTCCCCAGTGGCAAGTGTGGCAAAGGCGCAGCACGCCACCCCCAGAGAAGAGAAGGAGTCATTTACCTTGGGGTCAGGAAACGCTCGGGAAGCAGGAGAGCCTGCCCTGGCAGGAACTGCAGGCCGGTGGCAAGACAAATGTCACCCGCTCCCTGTGCGAAGAGACGAAGCCTGGCTGCTAAGGAGACATGAGGGAACGACTAGGGCAGGGACGCGTGCTCCACTCTGAGGAAGGAGTCTGGGCAGAAGGCAGGCCTGTCCTGTGCGTCTGGTCCCAAGGGCACAGCATCTCCTTGGACAACTGTCCGTAGGGCAGACTTGGGCTTGCTACCAGGCACCTTACCCTGAACTCGCAGAAACAGCTCCCTCGAGAAATGGGCAGTCAGATGCCATCTTCCTCCAAGATGTGACAGCCTTGTCGGTGGCTGGGGGTGTGCCGGGAAAGGAGTGGCAACAATCCCCGAATGCTCCCCATTTAGTAACGGGCGGTGTTCAGGGATCCTGTCGCCTCTCCTCTCCTGTGAGGAAGGCACTGACCTAGTCCGCGAGTCCACCTGAGGTCCACTGCCAAAGGCCAAGCGTTGCTTACACCGGGAGAAGGTAGTGTGCATAGAGTCCCATCCTAGGCCATGCACGTTGCTGCAGGGTTGTGACTGTGTCTGCTTAGTTCGGCTTAGCAAGGTGAACCCCGGGCGAGAACTTGGAGCCCGGGAAAGCAAGGCCCAAAAGGCACCAGCTCTCCCGGGGCTCTGTTTCCCTGCCACAACAGAGCGAACGACGAAAGCCTTGCTGAGGAAGCAGCAGCGAAGTGCATTTCGCGCCAAGCTGAAAAACTCTGGAAAGCATAGCAGTCGCTGGGAAATCAGAATCGGTTCTGCGGGCTCTTCTGCTGCTTGCCTGTGCCCAGTCTCGCGGGTGGAACAACTCGCATACAGCGAAAGCCTCTTTGCCGGGGCAACTCCTATGCGAAAGCACAGCATTCGTTGGGGAATCAGAATCGGATGTGTGTGATGCTGCAGCTGAATGCCTGAGCGAGTCTCCGCAGCATGGTGGAAGATACCCGCATGGAGCGAAATCCTCTTTGCCAGAGCATCCCCTCTGCCTGAGAATGAAGCGACGTTGGGTCTGTGGAAAGAGCCATAAGGAAATGGACACGTCTTTCACTGCTCTCCCCAGGAGCATGAGTGTGGAAGGTGCAGCACGCTGCCCAGGGAGAAGAGCAGGAGCCGTTGGCCTTCTGGTCTGGAAATGGTTGGGAAGCAGGAGAGCCAGCCCTGGCAGGCACAGCGGCCGGTGGCAATACAAGTGTCACCCGCTCTGTGTGCATTGAGAGGGAAACGTGGCTGCTACGGAGAGAGGAGGGGATGAGTAGGGCAGGGCGCGTGCTCCACTCTTAGGAAGAAGTCTGGGCAGAAAGCATGCCAGTCCTGAGCCTCTGGGACCAAGGAGACAGCAGCTCCCTGGCCACCAGTCCCTGGGGCAGACAGGCGCTAGCCACCAGGCGCCTACGCTGAACTCGCAGAAAGAGCTCACGAAATAACGGGAAGTCAGAGGAAGTCTTCCTCCAGGATGTGGAAGCTTGGAGGAGGGGTTTAAGGGGAAGGGGTGGAGACAGTCCCACAAAGCTCCCTATTCAGTGCACGGGCTGTGTGCAGGGATCTTGTCACGTCTCCTTTCCTGTGGGAAAGCACTGGCCTAGTCTGCGAGTCCACCTGAGTGCCAGAGTAAAAGGCCAAGCGATGCCTACACTGGGAAATGGTAGTTGTGCATTGGGTGCCATCCTAGGCTCCGCACGCTACTGCAGGGTTGTGGCTGTGTCTACTTATTTTGGCCTGGCAGGGTGAACCCAGGACGCGAACACAGAGCCTGGGAAAGCAAGGCCCAAGAGGCACCAGCTCTCCCGCAGCTTTTCATCCCTGACGCAACTGAAGCCTTGCTGAGGAAGCAGTGGCGAATTGCTGTTCGCTCCAAGCCAAAGCATCTGTGAAAGCACAGCATTCGCTGAGAAATGTTCTGCGGGTTGCTGCTGATTGCCTGAGCCCAGTCACGCGGTGGGAGAAACACGCATACAGCGAAAGCCTCTTTGCCTTCTCATCTGCCCTGGGGAAGCACAGCATTCGTTGGGAAATCTGAGTTGGGTTTGGGGATGCGGTGGAAGATATCCGCATGGAGCGAAATACTCTTTGCCCTAGCATCCCTTCTGCCTGAGAGAGAAACGTGGTTGCAAACGTCCGTCACCGCTCTCCCCAGGAGCAAGTGTGTGGAAGGCACAGCACGCCACCACCGGAGAAGAGAAAGAGCCGTTGGCCTTGGGGTCGGGAAACGCTCGGGAAGTAGGATAGCCTGCCGTGGCACGAACAGCAGGCCGGTGGCAAGACAAGTGTCCCAGGCTCCCTGTGCGGAGAGGTGGAAGCTCCTGCCATGTTGACATGAGGGGACGACTAGGGCAGGGGTGCGTACTACCCTCTGAGGAAGCAGTCTGTGCAGAAGGCAGGCCTTTCCGGTGCCTTTGGTCCCAAGGGCACAGCATCTCCTTGGTCACCTGTCCAAGGCCAGACTTGGAGAGGTGACAGGATCACTGCACACCGCCCGTGCACTGAATAGGGACCTTTGGGGCACTGTCCAACCCCTTCCCCTTAAACCCCGTGCCTCCTCCAAGCTTCCACATCCTGGAGGAAGATGGCATCGCACTCCCCGTTATTTCAGGGAGCTGTTTCTGCGAGTTCAGCATAGGCGCCTGGTGGCTAGCGCATGTCTGCCCCAGGGACAGGTGGCCAAGGAGCTCCTCTCTCCTTGCGCCCAGAGGCTCAGGACTGGCATGCTTTCTGCCCAGACTCCTTCCTAAGCGTTGAGCACGCGCTCTGCCCTACTCATTTTCTCCTCTCTCCGTAGCAGCCAGGCTTCCATCTCTCTGTACAGGGAGCAGGTGACACTTGTATTGCCACCGGCCGCTGTGCCTGCCAGGGCCTGCTCTCCTGCTTCGCAACCGTTTCCAGAGCAGAAGGCCAATGGCTCCTGCTCTTCTTCCTGGGCAGCGTGCTGCACCTTCCATAGACATGCTCCTGGGGAGCGCAGTTAAAGACGTGTCCCTTTCCTTAAGGCTCTTTCCACAGGCGCAAACGCGCTTCTCTCTCAGGCAGAGGGGTGCTAGGGCAAAGAGGATTTCGCTCCATGCGGGTGTCTTCCACAATGCTGCGGAGACTAGCTCAGGCATTCAGCTGCAGCATCCCAACATCCGATGCTGATTTCCCAACGAATGCTGTGCTTTCCCAGAAGAGATGCTTGGGCAAAGAGGCTTTCGCTGTATGCGGGTTTCTCCACCCGCGAGACTGGGCTCAGGCCAGCAGCAGAAGAGCCCGCAGAACCGATTCTGATTTCCCAGCGACTGCTATGCTTTCGCAGAGGTTTTCAGTTTGGCGTGAACCGAGCTTCGCTGCTGCTTCCTCAGCAAGGCTTTGGTCATTTGCTCTGTCGCGGCAGGGAAGAAGAGCGGCTATCCTGCTTCCCGAGCGTTTCCCGACCCCAAGGCCAACGGCTCCTTCTCTTCTCTGGGGGCGGCGTGCTGCGACTTCCCCACACTTGGCTTCTCTCTCAGGCAGAGGGGATGTAGGGCAAAGAGTATTTCGCTCCATGCGGGTATCTTCCACCAAGCCGTGGAGACTAGCTCAGGCAAGCAGCAGCAGCTTCCCCAAACCCAACTCAGATTTCCCAAGGAACGCTGTGCTTTCCCAGGGGAGATGCCCAGGCAAAGAGGCTTCCACGGTATGCGGGTTTCTCCCACCGCGAGTCTGGGATCAGGCAAGCAGCAGCAGCCCGCAGAACATTTCTCAGCGAATGCTGTGCTTTCGCAGAGGCTTTGGCTTGGAGCGAACAGCACTTCGGTGCTGCTTCCTCAGCAAGGCTTCAGTCGCGTCAGGGAAGAAGAGCTGCGGGAGAGCTGGTGCCTCTTGGGCCTTGCTTTCCCGGGCTCCATGTTCGCATCCTGGGTTCACCCTGCCAGACCGAACTAAGCAGACACAGCCACAACCCTGCAGTAGCGTGCGTAGCCTAGGATGGCAATCTATGCACACTACCATCTCCCAGTGTAGGCAACGCTTGGGCTTTTACTCTGGCGCTCAGGCGGACTCCCGGACTAGGCCAGTGCTTTGCCCACAGGAAAAGAGAGGTGACAGGATCCCTGCACACCACCCGTGCACTGAATAGGGACCTTTGGGGCACTGTCCAACGCCTTCCCCTTAAACCCCGTACCTCCTCCAAGCTTCCACATCCTGGAGGAAGACGGCATCTGACTCCCCGTTATTTCAGGGAGCTCTTTCTGCGAGTTCAGCGTAGGCACCTGGTGGCTAGCGCATGTCTGCCCCAGGGACAGGTGGCCAAGGCTTAGCTGCTGTCTCCTTGGGCCCAGAGGCTCAGGACAGGCATGCTTTCTGCCCAGACTCCTTCCTAAGAGTGGAGCACGCGCCCTGCCCTACTCATCCCCTCCTGTCTCCTTAGCAACCAGGCTTCTGTATCTCTGCACTGGGAGCGGGTGACACTTGTTTTGCTACCGGCCGCTGTGCCTGCCAGGGCCGGCTCTCTTACTTCGCAACCGTTTAGAGACCAGAAAGCCAACGGCTCCTGCTCTTCACCCCGGGCAGCGCGCTCCCCAGGAGCAAGTGTGGCAAAGGCGCAGCACGCCACCCCCAGAGAAGAGAAGGAGTCATTTACCTTGGGGTCAGGAAACGCTCGGGAAGCAGGAGAGCCTGCCCTGGCAGGAACTGCAGGCCGGTGGCAAGACAAATGTCACCCGCTCCCTGTGCGAAGAGACGAAGCCTGGCTGCTAAGGAGACATGAGGGAACGACTAGGGCAGGGACGCGTGCTCCACTCTGAGGAAGGAGTCTGGGCAGAAGGCAGGCCTGTCCTGTGCGTCTGGTCCCAAGGGCACAGCATCTCCTTGGACAACTGTCCGTAGGGCAGACTTGGGCTTGCTACCAGGCACCTTACCCTGAACTCGCAGAAACAGCTCCCTCGAGAAATGGGCAGTCAGATGCCATCTTCCTCCAAGATGTGACAGCCTTGTCGGTGGCTGGGGGTGTGCCGGGAAAGGAGTGGCAACAATCCCCGAATGCTCCCCATTTAGTAACGGGCGGTGTTCAGGGATCCTGTCGCCTCTCCTCTCCTGTGAGGAAGGCACTGACCTAGTCCGCGAGTCCACCTGAGGTCCACTGCCAAAGGCCAAGCGTTGCTTACACCGGGAGAAGGTAGTGTGCATAGAGTCCCATCCTAGGCCATGCACGTTGCTGCAGGGTTGTGACTGTGTCTGCTTAGTTCGGCTTAGCAAGGTGAACCCCGGGCGAGAACTTGGAGCCCGGGAAAGCAAGGCCCAAAAGGCACCAGCTCTCCCGGGGCTCTGTTTCCCTGCCACAACAGAGCGAACGACGAAAGCCTTGCTGAGGAAGCAGCAGCGAAGTGCATTTCGCGCCAAGCTGAAAAACTCTGGAAAGCATAGCAGTCGCTGGGAAATCAGAATCGGTTCTGCGGGCTCTTCTGCTGCTTGCCTGTGCCCAGTCTCGCGGGTGGAACAACTCGCATACAGCGAAAGCCTCTTTGCCGGGGCAACTCCTATGCGAAAGCACAGCATTCGTTGGGGAATCAGAATCGGATGTGTGTGATGCTGCAGCTGAATGCCTGAGCGAGTCTCCGCAGCATGGTGGAAGATACCCGCATGGAGCGAAATCCTCTTTGCCAGAGCATCCCCTCTGCCTGAGAATGAAGCGACGTTGGGTCTGTGGAAAGAGCCATAAGGAAATGGACACGTCTTTCACTGCTCTCCCCAGGAGCATGAGTGTGGAAGGTGCAGCACGCTGCCCAGGGAGAAGAGCAGGAGCCGTTGGCCTTCTGGTCTGGAAATGGTTGGGAAGCAGGAGAGCCAGCCCTGGCAGGCA
Organism: Mustela nivalis; assembly: GCF_964662115.1. NCBI lineage: Eukaryota > Metazoa > Chordata > Mammalia > Carnivora > Mustelidae > Mustela > Mustela nivalis. The sequence goes on along the minus strand of NW_028135889.1, from coordinate 6,899 downwards.
CAGCGGCCGGTGGCAATACAAGTGTCACCCGCTCTGTGTGCATTGAGAGGGAAACGTGGCTGCTACGGAGAGAGGAGGGGATGAGTAGGGCAGGGCGCGTGCTCCACTCTTAGGAAGAAGTCTGGGCAGAAAGCATGCCAGTCCTGAGCCTCTGGGACCAAGGAGACAGCAGCTCCCTGGCCACCAGTCCCTGGGGCAGACAGGCGCTAGCCACCAGGCGCCTACGCTGAACTCGCAGAAAGAGCTCACGAAATAACGGGAAGTCAGAGGAAGTCTTCCTCCAGGATGTGGAAGCTTGGAGGAGGGGTTTAAGGGGAAGGGGTGGAGACAGTCCCACAAAGCTCCCTATTCAGTGCACGGGCTGTGTGCAGGGATCTTGTCACGTCTCCTTTCCTGTGGGAAAGCACTGGCCTAGTCTGCGAGTCCACCTGAGTGCCAGAGTAAAAGGCCAAGCGATGCCTACACTGGGAAATGGTAGTTGTGCATTGGGTGCCATCCTAGGCTCCGCACGCTACTGCAGGGTTGTGGCTGTGTCTACTTATTTTGGCCTGGCAGGGTGAACCCAGGACGCGAACACAGAGCCTGGGAAAGCAAGGCCCAAGAGGCACCAGCTCTCCCGCAGCTTTTCATCCCTGACGCAACTGAAGCCTTGCTGAGGAAGCAGTGGCGAATTGCTGTTCGCTCCAAGCCAAAGCATCTGTGAAAGCACAGCATTCGCTGAGAAATGTTCTGCGGGTTGCTGCTGATTGCCTGAGCCCAGTCACGCGGTGGGAGAAACACGCATACAGCGAAAGCCTCTTTGCCTTCTCATCTGCCCTGGGGAAGCACAGCATTCGTTGGGAAATCTGAGTTGGGTTTGGGGATGCGGTGGAAGATATCCGCATGGAGCGAAATACTCTTTGCCCTAGCATCCCTTCTGCCTGAGAGAGAAACGTGGTTGCAAACGTCCGTCACCGCTCTCCCCAGGAGCAAGTGTGTGGAAGGCACAGCACGCCACCACCGGAGAAGAGAAAGAGCCGTTGGCCTTGGGGTCGGGAAACGCTCGGGAAGTAGGATAGCCTGCCGTGGCACGAACAGCAGGCCGGTGGCAAGACAAGTGTCCCAGGCTCCCTGTGCGGAGAGGTGGAAGCTCCTGCCATGTTGACATGAGGGGACGACTAGGGCAGGGGTGCGTACTACCCTCTGAGGAAGCAGTCTGTGCAGAAGGCAGGCCTTTCCGGTGCCTTTGGTCCCAAGGGCACAGCATCTCCTTGGTCACCTGTCCAAGGCCAGACTTGGAGAGGTGACAGGATCACTGCACACCGCCCGTGCACTGAATAGGGACCTTTGGGGCACTGTCCAACCCCTTCCCCTTAAACCCCGTGCCTCCTCCAAGCTTCCACATCCTGGAGGAAGATGGCATCGCACTCCCCGTTATTTCAGGGAGCTGTTTCTGCGAGTTCAGCGTAGGCGCCTGGTGGCTAGCGCATGTCTGCCCCAGGGACAGGTGGCCAAGGAGCTCCTCTCTCCTTGCGCCCAGAGGCTCAGGACTGGCATGCTTTCTGCCCAGACTCCTTCCTAAGCGTTGAGCACGCGCTCTGCCCTACTCATTTTCTCCTCTCTCCGTAGCAGCCAGGCTTCCATCTCTCTGTACAGGGAGCAGGTGACACTTGTATTGCCACCGGCCGCTGTGCCTGCCAGGGCCTGCTCTCCTGCTTCGCAACCGTTTCCAGAGCAGAAGGCCAATGGCTCCTGCTCTTCTTCCTGGGCAGCGTGCTGCACCTTCCATAGACATGCTCCTGGGGAGCGCAGTTAAAGACGTGTCCCTTTCCTTAAGGCTCTTTCCACAGGCGCAAACGCGCTTCTCTCTCAGGCAGAGGGGTGCTAGGGCAAAGAGGATTTCGCTCCATGCGGGTGTCTTCCACAATGCTGCGGAGACTAGCTCAGGCATTCAGCTGCAGCATCCCAACATCCGATGCTGATTTCCCAACGAATGCTGTGCTTTCCCAGAAGAGATGCTTGGGCAAAGAGGCTTTCGCTGTATGCGGGTTTCTCCACCCGCGAGACTGGGCTCAGGCCAGCAGCAGAAGAGCCCGCAGAACCGATTCTGATTTCCCAGCGACTGCTATGCTTTCGCAGAGGTTTTCAGTTTGGCGTGAACCGAGCTTCGCTGCTGCTTCCTCAGCAAGGCTTTGGTCATTTGCTCTGTCGCGGCAGGGAAGAAGAGCGGCTATCCTGCTTCCCGAGCGTTTCCCGACCCCAAGGCCAACGGCTCCTTCTCTTCTCTGGGGGCGGCGTGCTGCGACTTCCCCACACTTGGCTTCTCTCTCAGGCAGAGGGGATGTAGGGCAAAGAGTATTTCGCTCCATGCGGGTATCTTCCACCAAGCCGTGGAGACTAGCTCAGGCAAGCAGCAGCAGCTTCCCCAAACCCAACTCAGATTTCCCAAGGAACGCTGTGCTTTCCCAGGGGAGATGCCCAGGCAAAGAGGCTTCCACGGTATGCGGGTTTCTCCCACCGCGAGTCTGGGATCAGGCAAGCAGCAGCAGCCCGCAGAACATTTCTCAGCGAATGCTGTGCTTTCGCAGAGGCTTTGGCTTGGAGCGAACAGCACTTCGGTGCTGCTTCCTCAGCAAGGCTTCAGTCGCGTCAGGGAAGAAGAGCTGCGGGAGAGCTGGTGCCTCTTGGGCCTTGCTTTCCCGGGCTCCATGTTCGCATCCTGGGTTCACCCTGCCAGACCGAACTAAGCAGACACAGCCACAACCCTGCAGTAGCGTGCGTAGCCTAGGATGGCAATCTATGCACACTACCATCTCCCAGTGTAGGCAACGCTTGGCCTTTTACTCTGGCGCTCAGGCGGACTCCCGGACTAGGCCAGTGCTTTGCCCACAGGAAAAGAGAGGTGACAGGATCCCTGCACACCACCCGTGCACTGAATAGGGACCTTTGGGGCACTGTCCAACGCCTTCCCCTTAAACCCCGTACCTCCTCCAAGCTTCCACATCCTGGAGGAAGACGGCATCTGACTCCCCGTTATTTCAGGGAGCTCTTTCTGCGAGTTCAGCGTAGGCACCTGGTGGCTAGCGCATGTCTGCCCCAGGGACAGGTGGCCAAGGCTTAGCTGCTGTCTCCTTGGGCCCAGAGGCTCAGGACAGGCATGCTTTCTGCCCAGACTCCTTCCTAAGAGTGGAGCACGCGCCCTGCCCTACTCATCCCCTCCTGTCTCCTTAGCAACCAGGCTTCTGTATCTCTGCACTGGGAGCGGGTGACACTTGTTTTGCTACCGGCCGCTGTGCCTGCCAGGGCCGGCTCTCTTACTTCGCAACCGTTTAGAGACCAGAAAGCCAACGGCTCCTGCTCTTCACCCCGGGCAGCGCGCTCCCCAGTGGCAAGTGTGGCAAAGGCGCAGCACGCCACCCCCAGAGAAGAGAAGGAGTCATTTACCTTGGGGTCAGGAAACGCTCGGGAAGCAGGAGAGCCTGCCCTGGCAGGAACTGCAGGCCGGTGGCAAGACAAATGTCACCCGCTCCCTGTGCGAAGAGACGAAGCCTGGCTGCTAAGGAGACATGAGGGAACGACTAGGGCAGGGACGCGTGCTCCACTCTGAGGAAGGAGTCTGGGCAGAAGGCAGGCCTGTCCTGTGCGTCTGGTCCCAAGGGCACAGCATCTCCTTGGACAACTGTCCGTAGGGCAGACTTGGGCTTGCTACCAGGCACCTTACCCTGAACTCGCAGAAACAGCTCCCTCGAGAAATGGGCAGTCAGATGCCATCTTCCTCCAAGATGTGACAGCCTTGTCGGTGGCTGGGGGTGTGCCGGGAAAGGAGTGGCAACAATCCCCGAATGCTCCCCATTTAGTAACGGGCGGTGTTCAGGGATCCTGTCGCCTCTCCTCTCCTGTGAGGAAGGCACTGACCTAGTCCGCGAGTCCACCTGAGGTCCACTGCCAAAGGCCAAGCGTTGCTTACACCGGGAGAAGGTAGTGTGCATAGAGTCCCATCCTAGGCCATGCACGTTGCTGCAGGGTTGTGACTGTGTCTGCTTAGTTCGGCTTAGCAAGGTGAACCCCGGGCGAGAACTTGGAGCCCGGGAAAGCAAGGCCCAAAAGGCACCAGCTCTCCCGGGGCTCTGTTTCCCTGCCACAACAGAGCGAACGACGAAAGCCTTGCTGAGGAAGCAGCAGCGAAGTGCATTTCGCGCCAAGCTGAAAAACTCTGGAAAGCATAGCAGTCGCTGGGAAATCAGAATCGGTTCTGCGGGCTCTTCTGCTGCTTGCCTGTGCCCAGTCTCGCGGGTGGAACAACTCGCATACAGCGAAAGCCTCTTTGCCGGGGCAACTCCTATGCGAAAGCACAGCATTCGTTGGGGAATCAGAATCGGATGTGTGTGATGCTGCAGCTGAATGCCTGAGCGAGTCTCCGCAGCATGGTGGAAGATACCCGCATGGAGCGAAATCCTCTTTGCCAGAGCATCCCCTCTGCCTGAGAATGAAGCGACGTTGGGTCTGTGGAAAGAGCCATAAGGAAATGGACACGTCTTTCACTGCTCTCCCCAGGAGCATGAGTGTGGAAGGTGCAGCACGCTGCCCAGGGAGAAGAGCAGGAGCCGTTGGCCTTCTGGTCTGGAAATGGTTGGGAAGCAGGAGAGCCAGCCCTGGCAGGCACAGCGGCCGGTGGCAATACAAGTGTCACCCGCTCTGTGTGCATTGAGAGGGAAACGTGGCTGCTACGGAGAGAGGAGGGGATGAGTAGGGCAGGGCGCGTGCTCCACTCTTAGGAAGAAGTCTGGGCAGAAAGCATGCCAGTCCTGAGCCTCTGGGACCAAGGAGACAGCAGCTCCCTGGCCACCAGTCCCTGGGGCAGACAGGCGCTAGCCACCAGGCGCCTACGCTGAACTCGCAGAAAGAGCTCACGAAATAACGGGAAGTCAGAGGAAGTCTTCCTCCAGGATGTGGAAGCTTGGAGGAGGGGTTTAAGGGGAAGGGGTGGAGACAGTCCCACAAAGCTCCCTATTCAGTGCACGGGCTGTGTGCAGGGATCTTGTCACGTCTCCTTTCCTGTGGGAAAGCACTGGCCTAGTCTGCGAGTCCACCTGAGTGCCAGAGTAAAAGGCCAAGCGATGCCTACACTGGGAAATGGTAGTTGTGCATTGGGTGCCATCCTAGGCTCCGCACGCTACTGCAGGGTTGTGGCTGTGTCTACTTATTTTGGCCTGGCAGGGTGAACCCAGGACGCGAACACAGAGCCTGGGAAAGCAAGGCCCAAGAGGCACCAGCTCTCCCGCAGCTTTTCATCCCTGACGCAACTGAAGCCTTGCTGAGGAAGCAGTGGCGAATTGCTGTTCGCTCCAAGCCAAAGCATCTGTGAAAGCACAGCATTCGCTGAGAAATGTTCTGCGGGTTGCTGCTGATTGCCTGAGCCCAGTCACGCGGTGGGAGAAACACGCATACAGCGAAAGCCTCTTTGCCTTCTCATCTGCCCTGGGGAAGCACAGCATTCGTTGGGAAATCTGAGTTGGGTTTGGGGATGCGGTGGAAGATATCCGCATGGAGCGAAATACTCTTTGCCCTAGCATCCCTTCTGCCTGAGAGAGAAACGTGGTTGCAAACGTCCGTCACCGCTCTCCCCAGGAGCAAGTGTGTGGAAGGCACAGCACGCCACCACCGGAGAAGAGAAAGAGCCGTTGGCCTTGGGGTCGGGAAACGCTCGGGAAGTAGGATAGCCTGCCGTGGCACGAACAGCAGGCCGGTGGCAAGACAAGTGTCCCAGGCTCCCTGTGCGGAGAGGTGGAAGCTCCTGCCATGTTGACATGAGGGGACGACTAGGGCAGGGGTGCGTACTACCCTCTGAGGAAGCAGTCTGTGCAGAAGGCAGGCCTTTCCGGTGCCTTTGGTCCCAAGGGCACAGCATCTCCTTGGTCACCTGTCCAAGGCCAGACTTGGAGAGGTGACAGGATCACTGCACACCGCCCGTGCACTGAATAGGGACCTTTGGGGCACTGTCCAACCCCTTCCCCTTAAACCCCGTGCCTCCTCCAAGCTTCCACATCCTGGAGGAAGATGGCATCGCACTCCCCGTTATTTCAGGGAGCTGTTTCTGCGAGTTCAGCGTAGGCGCCTGGTGGCTAGCGCATGTCTGCCCCAGGGACAGGTGGCCAAGGAGCTCCTCTCTCCTTGCGCCCAGAGGCTCAGGACTGGCATGCTTTCTGCCCAGACTCCTTCCTAAGCGTTGAGCACGCGCTCTGCCCTACTCATTTTCTCCTCTCTCCGTAGCAGCCAGGCTTCCATCTCTCTGTACAGGGAGCAGGTGACACTTGTATTGCCACCGGCCGCTGTGCCTGCCAGGGCCTGCTCTCCTGCTTCGCAACCGTTTCCAGAGCAGAAGGCCAATGGCTCCTGCTCTTCTTCCTGGGCAGCGTGCTGCACCTTCCATAGACATGCTCCTGGGGAGCGCAGTTAAAGACGTGTCCCTTTCCTTAAGGCTCTTTCCACAGGCGCAAACGCGCTTCTCTCTCAGGCAGAGGGGTGCTAGGGCAAAGAGGATTTCGCTCCATGCGGGTGTCTTCCACAATGCTGCGGAGACTAGCTCAGGCATTCAGCTGCAGCATCCCAACATCCGATGCTGATTTCCCAACGAATGCTGTGCTTTCCCAGAAGAGATGCTTGGGCAAAGAGGCTTTCGCTGTATGCGGGTTTCTCCACCCGCGAGACTGGGCTCAGGCCAGCAGCAGAAGAGCCCGCAGAACCGATTCTGATTTCCCAGCGACTGCTATGCTTTCGCAGAGGTTTTCAGTTTGGCGTGAACCGAGCTTCGCTGCTGCTTCCTCAGCAAGGCTTTGGTCATTTGCTCTGTCGCGGCAGGGAAGAAGAGCGGCTATCCTGCTTCCCGAGCGTTTCCCGACCCCAAGGCCAACGGCTCCTTC